>NC_138085.1:0-600000 GCF_964212035.1 Myotis nattereri | reverse complement strand
CCTGTAAGTGAGGACTGTACTGCTTATGTTTACAATTGAGGCTGCATTACTCTGGCGACTTTTGTATGACTGTTAAAATCCTGACGGTTCCAGTACATATTTGTAAGAAAACTCTCTACTTGTGGTAAAAGTCTTAAAATACGCAATTAGAGTTTCCAGAAATGATTAAAATCTTGGAAGAACCCCTTGAAATTAAAGTAAATAGATTCTTCCTACATTTCCTGCCGTTTGTAATCACAGACACTACCAGTGGAAAGGCTTGAAATGACCAGCAAACTGATAATATTTAAAACTCCGGGCACTTTAGGGAGCGTTTTCACTTGAATTTGCTTTCAAATATTAGGAATTCTTGTTTATACGGCTTAAAATTTGTGTAGAAAGCCTGTAAGTGAGGACTGTACTGCTTATGTTTACAATTGAGGCCGCATTACTCTGGCGACTTTTGTATGACTGTCAAAATCCTGACGGTTCCAGTACATATTTGTAAGAAAACTCTCTACTTGTGGTAAAAGTCTTAAAATACGCAATTAGAGTTTCCAGAAATGATTAAAATCTTGGAAGAACCCCTTGAAATTAAAGTAAATAGATTCTTCCTACATTTCCTGCCGTTTGTAATCACAGGCATTACCAATGGAAAGCCGTGAAATGACCAGCAAACTGATAATATTTACAACTCTGGGCACTTGAGGGAGCGTTTTCACTTGAATTTGCTTTCAAATATTAGGAATTCTTGTTTATACAGCTCAAAATTTGTGTAGAAAGCCTGTAAGTGAGGACTGTACTGCTTATGTTTACAATTGAGGCCACATTACTCTGGCGACTTTTGTATGACTGTTAAAATCCTGACGGTTCCAGTACATATTTGTAAGAAAACTCTCTAGTTGTGGTAAAACTCTTAAAATACGTAATTAGAGTTTCCAGAAATGATTAAAAACTTGGAAGAACCCCTTGAAATTAAAGTAAATAGATTCTTCCTACATTTCCTGCCGTTTGTAATCACAGACATTACCAGTGGAAAGCCGTGAAATGACCAGCAAACTGATAATATTTACAACTCCGGGCACTTTAGGGAGCGTTTTCACTTGAATTTGCTTTCAAATATTAGGAATTCTTGTTTATACAGCTCAAAATTTGTGCAGAAAGCCTGTAAGTGAGGACTGTACTGCTTATGTTTACAATTGAGGCCGCATTACTCTGGCGACTTTTGTATGACTCTGTTAAAATCCTGACCGTTCCAGTACATATTTGTAAGAAAACTCTCTACTTGTGGTAAAACTCTTAAAATACGTAATTAGAGTTTTCAGAAGTGATTAAAAACTTGGAAGAACCCCTTGAAATTAAAGTATATAGATTCTTCCTACATTTCCTGCCGTTTGTAATCACAGACATTACCAGTGGAAAGCCGTGAAATGACCAGCAAACTGATAATATTTACAACTCCGGGCACTTTAGGGAGCGTTTTCACTTGAATTTGCTTTCAAATATTAGGAATTCTTGTTTATACAGCTCAAAATTTGTGCAGAAAGCCTGTAAGTGAGGACTGTACTGCTTATGTTTACAATTGAGGCCACATTACTCTGGCGACTTTTGTATGACTCTGTTAAAATCCTGACGGTTCCAGTACAAATTTGTAAGAAAACTCTCTAGGTGTGGTAAAACTCTTAAAATACGTAATTAGAGTTTCCAGAAATGATTAAAACCTTGGAAGAACCCCTTGAAATTAAAGTAAATAGATTCTTCCTACATTTCCTGCCGTTTGTAATCACAGACATTACCAGTGGAAAGCCGTGAAATGACCAGCAAACTGATAATATTTACAACTCTGGGCACTTTAGGGAGCGTTTTCACTTGAATTTGCTTTCAAATATTAGGAATTCTTGTTTATACAGCTCATAATTTTTGTAGAAAGCCTGTAAGTGAGGTTTAAACTGCGTATGTTTACAATTGAGGCCGCATTACTCTGGCTACTATTGTATGACTCTGTTAAAATCCTTACGGTTCCAGTACATATTTGTAAGAAAACTCTCTGGTTGTGGTAAAAGTCTTAAAATACGCAATTAGAGTTTCCAGAAATGATTAAAATCTTGGAAGAACCCCTTGAAATTAAAGTAAATAGATTCTTCCTACATTTCCTGCCGTTTGTAATCACAGGCATTACCAATGGAAAGCCGTGAAATGACCAGCAAACTGATAATATTTACAACTCTGGGCACTTGAGGGAGCGTTTTCACTTGAATTTGCTTTCAAATATTAGGAATTCTTGTTTATACAGCTCAAAATTTGTGCAGAAAGCCTGTAAGTGAGGACTGTACTGCTTATGTTTACAATTGAGGCCACATTACTCTGGCGACTTTTGTATGACTCTGTTAAAATCATGACGGTTCCAGTACAAATTTGTAAGAAAACTCTCTACTTGTGGTAAAACTCTTAAAATACGTAATTAGAGTTTCCAGAAGTGATTAAAAACTTGGAAGAACCCCTTGAAATAAAAGTATATAGATTCTTCCTACATTTCCTGCCGTTTGTAATCACAGACATTACCAGTGGAAAGCCGTGAAATGACCAGCAAACTGATAATATTTACAACTCCGGGCACTTTAGGGAGCGTTTTCACTTGAATTTGCTTTCAAATATTAGGAATTATTGTTTATACAGCTCAAAATTTGTCCAGAAAGCCTGTAAGTGAGGACTGTACTGCTTATGTTTACAATTGAGGCCGCATTACTCTGGCGACTTTTGTATGACTCTGTTAAAATCCTTACGGTTCCAGTACAAATTTGTAAGAAAACTCTCTAGTTGTGGTAAAACTCTTAAAATACGTAATTAGAGTTTCCAGAAGTGATTAAAACCTTGGAAGAACCCCTTGAAATTAAAGTAAATAGATTCTTCCTACATTTCCTGCCGTTTGTAATCACAGACATTACCAGTGGAAAGCCGTGAAATGACCAGCAAAATGATAATATTTACAACTCTGGGCACTTGAGGGAGCGTTTTCACTTGAATTTGCTTTCAAATATTAGGAATTCTTGTTTATACAGCTCAAAATTTGTGTAGAAAGCCTGTAAGTGAGGACTGTACTGCTTATGTTTACAATTGAGGCCACATTACTCTGGCGACTTTTGTATGACTCTGTTAAAATCCTGACGGTTCCAGTACATATTTGTAAGAAAACTCTCTACTTGTGGTAAAACTCTTAAAATACGTAATTAGAGTTTCCAGAAGTGATTAAAAACTTGGAAGAACCCCTTGAAATTAAAGTATATAGATTCTTCCTACATTTCCTGCCGTTTGTAATCACAAACATTACCAGTGGAAAGCCGTGAAATGACCAGCAAACTGATAATATTTCAAGCGTTTTCACTTGAATTTGCTTTCAAATATTAGGAATTCTTGTTTATACAGCTCAAAATTTGTGCAGAAAGCCTGTAAGTGAGGACTGTACTGCTTATGTTTACAATTGAGGCGGCATTACTCTGGCGACTTTTGTTTGACTCTGTTAAAATCCTGACGGTTCCAGTACAAATTTGTAAGAAAACTCTCTAGGTGTGGTAAAACTCTTAAAATACGTAATTAGAGTTTCCAGAAATGATTAAAACCTTCGAAGAACCCCTTGAAATTAAAGTAAATAGATTCTTCCTACATTTCCTGCCGTTTGTAATCACAGGCATTACCAATGGAAAGCCGTGAAATGACCAGCAAACTGATAATATTTACAACTCTGGGCACTTGAGGGAGCGTTTTCACTTGAATTTGCTTTCAAATATTAGGAATTCTTGTTTATACAGCTCAAAATTTGTGCAGAAAGCCTGTAAGTGAGGACTGTACTGCTTATGTTTACAATTGAGGCCACATTACTCTGGCGACTTTTGTATGACTCTGTTAAAATCATGACGGTTCCAGTACAAATTTGTAAGAAAACTCTCTACTTGTGGTAAAACTCTTAAAATACGTAATTAGAGTTTCCAGAAGTGATTAAAAACTTGGAAGAACCCCTTGAAATAAAAGTATATAGATTCTTCCTACATTTCCTGCCGTTTGTAATCACAGACATTACCAGTGGAAAGCCGTGAAATGACCAGCAAACTGATAATATTTACAACTCCGGGCACTTTAGGGAGCGTTTTCACTTGAATTTGCTTTCAAATATTAGGAATTATTGTTTATACAGCTCAAAATTTGTCCAGAAAGCCTGTAAGTGAGGACTGTACTGCTTATGTTTACAATTGAGGCCGCATTACTCTGGCGACTTTTGTATGACTCTGTTAAAATCCTTACGGTTCCAGTACAAATTTGTAAGAAAACTCTCTAGTTGTGGTAAAACTCTTAAAATACGTAATTAGAGTTTCCAGAAGTGATTAAAACCTTGGAAGAACCCCTTGAAATTAAAGTAAATAGATTCTTCCTACATTTCCTGCCGTTTGTAATCACAGACATTACCAGTGGAAAGCCGTGAAATGACCAGCAAAATGATAATATTTACAACTCTGGGCACTTGAGGGAGCGTTTTCACTTGAATTTGCTTTCAAATATTAGGAATTCTTGTTTATACAGCTCAAAATTTGTGTAGAAAGCCTGTAAGTGAGGACTGTACTGCTTATGTTTACAATTGAGGCCACATTACTCTGGCGACTTTTGTATGACTCTGTTAAAATCCTGACGGTTCCAGTACATATTTGTAAGAAAACTCTCTACTTGTGGTAAAACTCTTAAAATACGTAATTAGAGTTTCCAGAAGTGATTAAAAACTTGGAAGAACCCCTTGAAATTAAAGTATATAGATTCTTCCTACATTTCCTGCCGTTTGTAATCACAAACATTACCAGTGGAAAGCCGTGAAATGACCAGCAAACTGATAATATTTCAAGCGTTTTCACTTGAATTTGCTTTCAAATATTAGGAATTCTTGTTTATACAGCTCAAAATTTGTGCAGAAAGCCTGTAAGTGAGGACTGTACTGCTTATGTTTACAATTGAGGCGGCATTACTCTGGCGACTTTTGTTTGACTCTGTTAAAATCCTGACGGTTCCAGTACAAATTTGTAAGAAAACTCTCTAGGTGTGGTAAAACTCTTAAAATACGTAATTAGAGTTTCCAGAAATGATTAAAACCTTCGAAGAACCCCTTGAAATTAAAGTAAATAGATTCTTCCTACATTTCCTGCCGTTTGTAATCACAGACATTACCAGTGGAAAGCCGTGAACTGACCAGCAAACTGATAATATTTACAACTGTGGGCACTTGAGGGAGCGTTTTCACTTGAATTTGCTTTCAAATATTAGGAATTCTTGTTTATACAGCTCAAAATTTGTGTAGAAAGCCTGTAAGTGAGGACTGAACTGCTTATGTTTACAATTGAGGCGGCATTACTCTGGCGACTTTTGTTTGACTCTGTTAAAATCCTGACGGTTCCAGTACAAATTTGTAAGAAAACTCTCTACTTGTGGTAAAACTCTTAAAATACGTAATTAGAGTTTTCAGAAGTGATTAAAAACTTGGAAGAACCCCTTGAAATTAAAGTATATAGATTCTTCCTACATTTCCTGCCGTTTGTAATCACAGACATTACCAGTGGAAAGCCGTGAAATGACCAGCAAACTGATAATATTTACAACTCCGGGCACTTTAGGGAGCGTTTTCACTTGAATTTGCTTTCAAATATTAGGAATTCTTGTTTATACAGCTCAAAATTTGTGCAGAAAGCCTGTAAGTGAGGACTGTACTGCTTATGTTTACAATTGAGGCCACATTACTCTGGCGACTTTTGTATGACTCTGTTAAAATCATGACGGTTCCAGTACAAATTTGTAAGAAAACTCTCTACTTGTGGTAAAACTCTTAAAATACGTAATTAGAGTTTCCAGAAGTGATTAAAAACTTGGAAGAACCCCTTGAAATAAAAGTATATAGATTCTTCCTACATTTCCTGCCGTTTGTAATCGCAGACATTACCAGTGGAAAGCCGTGAAATGACCAGCAAACTGATAATATTTACAACTCTGGGCACTTGAGGGAGCGTTTTCACTTGAATTAGCTTTCAAATATTAGGAATTCTTGTTTATACAGCTCAAAATTTGTGCAGAAAGCCTGTAAGTGAGTACTGAACTGCTTATGTTTACAATTGAGGCCGCATTACTCTGGCGACTTTTGTATGACTCTGTTAAAATCCTGACGGTTCCAGTACAAATTTGTAAGAAAACTCTCTAGGTGTGGTAAAACTCTTAAAATACGTAATTAGAGTTTCCAGAAATGATTAAAACCTTGGAAGAACCCCTTGAAATTAAAGTAAATAGATTCTTCCTACATTTCCTGCCGTTTGTAATCACAGACATTACCAGTGGAAAGCCGTGAAATGACCAGCAAACTGATAATATTTACAACTCTGGGCACTTTAGGGAGCGTTTTCACTTGAATTTGCTTTCAAATATTAGGAATTCTTGTTTATACAGCTCATAATTTTTGTAGAAAGCCTGTAAGTGAGGTTTAAACTGCGTATGTTTACAATTGAGGCCGCATTACTCTGGCTACTATTGTATGACTCTGTTAAAATCCTTACGATTCCAGTACATATTTGTAAGAAAATTCTCTGGTTGTGGTAAAAGTCTTAAAATACGCAATTAGAGTTTCCAGAAATGATTAAAATCTTGAAAGAACCCCTTGAAATTAAAGTAAATAGATTCTTCCTACATTTCCTGCCGTTTGTAATCACAGGCATTACCAGTGGAAAGCCGTGAAATGACCAGCAAACTGATAATATTTACAACTCCGGGCACTTTAGGGAGCGTTTTCACTTGAATTTGCTTTCAAATATTAGGAATTCTTGTTTATACAGCTCAAAATTTGTGCAGAAAGCCTGTAAGTGAGGACTGTACTGCTTATGTTTACAATTGAGGCCGCATTACTCTGGCGACTTTTGTATGACTCTGTTAAAATCCTTACGGTTCCAGTACAAATTTGTAAGAAAACTCTCTAGTTGTGGTAAAACTCTTAAAATACGCAATTAGAGTTTCCAGAAGTGATTAAAACCTTGGAAGAACCCCTTGAAATTAAAGTAAATAGATTCTTCCTACATTTCCTGCCGTTTGTAATCACAGACATTACCAGTGGAAAGCCGTGAAATGACCAGCAAAATGATAATATTTACAACTCTGGGCACTTGAGGGAGCGTTTTCACTTGAATTTGCTTTCAAATATTAGGAATTCTTGTTTATACAGCTCAAAATTTGTGTAGAAAGCCTGTAAGTGAGGACTGTACTGCTTATGTTTACAATTGAGGCCACATTACTCTGGCGACTTTTGTATGACTCTGTTAAAATCCTGACGGTTCCAGTACATATTTGTAAGAAAACTCTCTACTTGTGGTAAAACTCTTAAAATACGTAATTAGAGTTTCCAGAAGTGATTAAAAACTTGGAAGAACCCCTTGAAATTAAAGTATATAGATTCTTCCTACATTTCCTGCCGTTTGTAATCACAGACATTACCAGTGGAAAGCCGTGAAATGACCAGCAAACTGATAATATTTCAAGCGTTTTCACTTGAATTTGCTTTCAAATATTAGGAATTCTTGTTTATACAGCTCAAAATTTGTGCAGAAAGCCTGTAAGTGAGGACTGTACTGCTTATGTTTACAATTGAGGCGGCATTACTCTGGCGACTTTTGTTTGACTCTGTTAAAATCCTGACGGTTCCAGTACAAATTTGTAAGAAAACTCTCTAGGTGTGGTAAAACTCTTAAAATACGTAATTAGAGTTTCCAGAAATGATTAAAACCTTCGAAGAACCCCTTGAAATTAAAGTAAATAGATTCTTCCTACATTTCCTGCCGTTTGTAATCACAGACATTACCAGTGGAAAGCCGTGAACTGACCAGCAAACTGATAATATTTACAACTGTGGGCACTTGAGGGAGCGTTTTCACTTGAATTTGCTTTCAAATATTAGGAATTCTTGTTTATACAGCTCAAAATTTGTGTAGAAAGCCTGTAAGTGAGGACTGAACTGCTTATGTTTACAATTGAGGCGGCATTACTCTGGCGACTTTTGTTTGACTCTGTTAAAATCCTGACGGTTCCAGTACAAATTTGTAAGAAAACTCTCTAGGTGTGCTAAAACTCTTAAAATACGTAATTAGAGTTTCCAGAAATGATTAAAACCTTGGAAGAACCCCTTGAAATTAAAGTAAATAGATTCTTCCAACATTTCCTGCCGTTTGTAATCACAGACACTACCAGTGGAAAGGCTTGAAATGACCAGCAAACTGATAATATTTAAAACTCCGGGCACTTTAGGGAGCGTTTTCACTTGAATTTGCTTTCAAATATTAGGAATTCTTGTTTATACGGCTTAAAATTTGTGTAGAAAGCCTGTAAGTGAGGACTGTACTGCTTATGTTTACAATTGAGGCCGCATTACTCTGGCGACTTTTGTATGACTGTTAAAATCCTGACGGTTCCAGTACATATTTGTAAGAAAACTCTCTACTTGTGGTAAAAGTCTTAAAATACGCAATTAGAGTTTCCAGAAATGATTAAAATCTTGGAAGAACCCCTTGAAATTTAAGTAAATAGATTCTTCCTACATTTCCTGCCGTTTGTAATCACAGGCATTACCAATGGAAAGCCGTGAAATGACCAGCAAACTGATAATATTTACAACTCCGGGCACTTTAGGGAGCGTTTTCACTTGAATTTGCTTTCAAATATTAGGAATTCTTGTTTATACAGCTCAAAATTTGTGCAGAAAGCCTGTAAGTGAGGACTGTACTGCTTATGTTTACAATTGAGGCCGCATTACTCTGGCGACTTTTGTATGACTCTGTTAAAATCCTTACGGTTCCAGTACAAATTTGTAAGAAAACTCTCTAGTTGTGGTAAAACTCTTAAAATACGCAATTAGAGTTTCCAGAAGTGATTAAAACCTTGGATGAACCCCTTGAAATTAAAGTAAATAGATTCTTCCTACATTTCCTGCCGTTTGTAATCACAGACATTACCAGTGGAAAGCCGTGAAATGACCAGCAAACTGATAATATTTACAACTGTGGGCACTTGAGGGAGCGTTTTCACTTGAATTTGCTTTCAAATATTAGGAATTCTTGTTTATACAGCTCAAAATTTGTGTAGAAAGCCTGTAAGTGAGGACTGAACTGCTTATGTTTACAATTGAGGCGGCATTACTCTGGCGACTTTTGTTTGACTCTGTTAAAATCCTGACGGTTCCAGTACAAATTTGTAAGAAAAATCTCTAGGTGTGGTAAAACTCTTAAAATACGTAATTAGAGTTTCCAGAAATGATTAAAACCTTGGAAGAACCCCTTGAAATTAAAGTAAATAGATTCTTCCTACATTTCCTGCCGTTTGTAATCACAGACACTACCAATGGAAAGCCTTGAAACGACCAGCAAACTGATAATATTTACAACTCTGGGCACTTTAGGGAGCGTTTTCACTTGAATTTGCTTTCAAATATTAGGAATTCTTGTTTATACGGCTTAAAATTTGTGTAGAAAGCCTGTAAGTGAGGACTGTACTGCTTATGTTTACAATTGAGGCCGCATTACTCTGGCGACTTTTGTATGACTGTTAAAATCCTGACGGTTCCAGTACATATTTGTAAGAAAACTCTCTAGTTGTGGTAAAACTCTTAAAATACGTAATTAGAGTTTCCAGAAATGATTAAAACCTTGGAAGAACCCGTTGAAATTAAAGTAAATAGATTCTTCCTACATTTCCTGCCGTTTGTAATCACAGACATTACCAGTGGAAAGCCGTGAAATGACCAGCAAACTGATAATATTTACAACTCCGGGCACTTTAGGGAGCGTTTTCACTTGAATTTGCTTTCAAATATTAGGAATTCTTGTTTATACAGCTCAAAATTTGTGTAGAAAGCCTGTAAGTGAGGACTGTACTGCTTATGTTTACAATTGAGGCCGCATTACTCTGGCGACTTTTGTATGACTCTGTTAAAATCCTGACGGTTCCAGTACAAATTTGTAAGAAAACTCTCTAGTTGTGGTAAAACTCTTAAAATACGCAATTAGAGTTTCCAGAAGTGATTAAAACCTTGGAAGAACCCCTTGAAATTAAAGTAAATAGATTCTTCCTACATTTCCTGCCGTTTGTAATCGCAGACATTACCAGTGGAAAGCCGTGAAATGACCAGCAAACTGATAATATTTACAACTCTGGGCACTTGAGGGAGCGTTTTCACTTGAATTAGCTTTCAAATATTAGGAATTCTTGTTTATACAGCTCAAAATTTGTGCAGAAAGCCTGTAAGTGAGTACTGAACTGCTTATGTTTACAATTGAGGCCCCATTACTCTGGCGACTTTTGTATGACTCTGTTAAAATCCTGACGGTTCCAGTACAAATTTGTAAGAAAACTCTCTAGGTGTGGTAAAACTCTTAAAATACGTAATTAGAGTTTCCAGAAATGATTAAAACCTTGGAAGAACCCCTTGAAATTAAAGTAAATAGATTCTTCCTACATTTCCTGCCGTTTGTAATCACAGACATTACCAGTGGAAAGCCGTGAAATGACCAGCAAACTGATAATATTTACAACTCTGGGCACTTTAGGGAGCGTTTTCACTTGAATTTGCTTTCAAATATTAGGAATTCTTGTTTATACAGCTCATAATTTTTGTAGAAAGCCTGTAAGTGAGGACTGTACTGCTTATGTTTACAATTGAGGCCACATTACTCTGGCGACTTTTGTATGACTGTTAAAATCCTTACCGTTCCAGTACATATTTGTAAGAAAACTCTCTGGTTGTGGTAAAAGTCTTAAAATACGCAATTAGAGTTTCCAGAAATGATTAAAATCTTGGAAGAACCCCTTGAAATTAAAGTAAATAGATTCTTCCTACATTTCCTGCCGTTTGTAATCACAGGCATTACCAATGGAAAGCCGTGAAATGACGAGCAAACTGATAATATTTACAACTCTGGGCACTTGAGGGAGCGTTTTCACTTGAATTTGCTTTCAAATATTAGGAATTCTTGTTTATACAGCTCAAAATTTGTGTAGAAAGCCTGTAAGTGAGGACTGTACTGCTTATGTTTACAATTGAGGCCACATTACTCTGGCGACTTTTGTAAGACTGTTAAAATCCTGACGGTTCCAGTACATATTTGTAAGAAAACTCTCTAGTTGTGGTAAAACTATTAAAATACGTAATTAGAGTTTCCAGAAATGATTAAAAACTTGGAAGAACCCCTTGAAATTAAAGTAAATAGATTCTTCCTACATTTCCTGCCGTTTGTAATCACAGACATTTCCAGTGGAAAGCCGTGAAATGACCAGCAAACTGATAATATTTACAACTCCGGGCACTTTAGGGAGCGTTTTCACTTGAATTTGCTTTCAAATATTAGGAATTCTTGTTTATACAGCTCAAAATTTGTGCAGAAAGCCTGTAAGTGAGTACTGTACTGCTTATGTTTACAATTGAGGCCGCATTACTCTGGCGACTTTTGTATGACTCTGTTAAAATCCTTACGGTTCCAGTACAAATTTGTAAGAAAACTCTCTAGTTGTGGTAAAACTCTTAAAATACGCAATTAGAGTTTCCAGAAGTGATTAAAACCTTGGAAGAACCCCTTGAAATTAAAGTAAATAGATTCTTCCTACATTTCCTGCCGTTTGTAATCACAGACATTACCAGTGGAAAGCCGTGAAATGACCAGCAAAATGATAATATTTACAACTCTGGGCACTTGAGGGAGCGTTTTCACATGAATTTGCTTTCAAATATTAGGAATTCTTGTTTATACAGCTCAAAATTTGTGTAGAAAGCCTGTAAGTGAGGACTGTACTGCTTATGTTTACAATTGAGGCCACATTACTCTGGCGACTTTTGTACGACTCTGTTAAAATCCTGACGGTTCCAGTACATATTTGTAAGAAAACTCTCTACTTGTGGTAAAACTCTTAAAATACGTAATTAGAGTTTCCAGAAGTGATTAAAAACTTGGAAGAACCCCTTGAAATTAAAGTATATAGATTCTTCCTACATTTCCTGCCGTTTGTAATCACAGACATTACCAGTGGAAAGCCGTGAAATGACCAGCAAACTGATAATATTTCAAGCGTTTTTACTTGAATTTGCTTTCAAATATTAGGAATTCTTGTTTATACAGCTCAAAATTTGTGCAGAAAGCCTGTAAGTGAGGACTGTACTGCTTATGTTTACAATTGAGGCGGCATTACTCTGGCGACTTTTGTTTGACTCTGTTAAAATCCTGACGGTTCCAGTACAAATTTGTAAGAAAACTCTCTAGGTGTGGTAAAACTCTTAAAATACGTAATTAGAGTTTCCAGAAATGATTAAAACCTTGGAAGAACCCCTTGAAATTAAAGTAAATAGATTCTTCCTACATTTCCTGCCGTTTGTAATCACAGACATTACCAGTGGAAAGCCGTGAAATGACCAGCAAACTGATAATATTTACAACTGTGGGCACTTGAGGGAGCGTTTTCACTTGAATTTGCTTTCAAATATTAGGAATTCTTGTTTATACAGCTCAAAATTTGTGTAGAAAGCCTGTAAGTGAGGACTGAACTGCTTATGTTTACAATTGAGGCGGCATTACTCTGGCGACTTTTGTTTGACTCTGTTAAAATCCTGACGGTTCCAGTACAAATTTGTAAGAAAACTGTCTAGGTGTGGTAAAACTCTTAAAATACGTAATTAGAGTTTCCAGAAATGATTAAAACCTTGGAAGAACCCCTTGAAATTAAAGTAAATAGATTCTTCCTACATTTCCTGTTGTTTGTAATCACAGACACTACCAGTGGAAAGGCTTGAAATGACCAGCAAACTGATAATATTTAAAACTCCGGGCACTTTAGGGAGCGTTTTCACTTGAATTTGCTTTCAAATATTAGGAATTCGTGTTTATACGGCTTAAAATTTGTGTAGAAAGCCTGTAAGTGAGGACTGTACTGCTTATGTTTACAATTGAGGCCGCATTACTCTGGCGACTTTTGTATGACTGTTAAAATCCTGACGGTTCCAGTACATATTTGTAAGAAAACTCTCTAGTTGTGGTAAAACTCTTAAAATACGTAATTAGAGTTTCCAGAAATGATTAAAAACTTGGAAGAACCCCTTGAAATTAAAGTAAATAGATTCTTCCTACATTTCCTGCCGTTTGTAATCACAGACATTACCAGTGGAAAGCCGTGAAATGACCAGCAAACTGATAATATTTACAACTCCGGGCACTTTAGGGAGCGTTTTCACTTGAATTTGCTTTCAAATATTAGGAATTCTTGTTTATACAGCTCAAAATTTGTGCAGAAAGCCTGTAAGTGAGGACTGTACTGCTTATGTTTACAATTGAGGCCACATTACTCTGGCGACTTTTGTATGACTCTGTTAAAATCATGACGGTTCCAGTACAAATTTGTAAGAAAACTCACTACTTGTGGTAAAACTCTTAAAATACGTAATTAGAGTTTCCAGAAGTGATTAAAAACTTGGAAGAACCCCTTGAAATAAAAGTATATAGATTCTTCCTACATTTCCTGCCGTTTGTAATCACAGACATTACCAGTGGAAAGCCGTGAAATGACCAGCAAACTGATAATATTTACAACTCCGGGCACTTTAGGGAGCGTTTTCACTTGAATTTGCTTTCAAATATTAGGAATTCTTGTTTATACAGCTCAAAATTTGTGCAGAAAGCCTGTAAGTGAGGACTGTACTGCTTATGTTTACAATTGAGGCCACATTACTCTTGCGACTTTTGTATGACTCTGTTAAAATCATGACGGTTCCAGTACAAATTTGTAAGAAAACTCTCTAGTTGTGGTAAAACTCTTAAAATACGCAATTAGAGTTTCCAGAAGTGATTAAAACCTTGGAAGAACCCCTTGAAATTAAAGTAAATAGATTCTTCCTACATTTCCTGCCGTTTGTAATCACAGACATTACCAGTGGAAAGCCGTGAAATGACCAGCAAACTGATAATATTTACAACTGTGGGCACTTGAGGGAGCGTTTTCACTTGAATTTGCTTTCAAATATTAGGAATTCTTGTTTATACAGCTCAAAATTTGTGTAGAAAGCCTGTAAGTGAGGACTGAACTGCTTATGTTTACAATTGAGGCGGCATTACTCTGGCGACTTTTGTTTGACTCTGTTAAAATCATGACGGTTCCAGTACAAATTTGTAAGAAAACTCACTACTTGTGGTAAAACTCTTAAAATACGTAATTAGAGTTTCCAGAAGTGATTAAAAACTTGGAAGAACCCCTTGAAATAAAAGTATATAGATTCTTCCTACATTTCCTGCCGTTTGTAATCACAGACATTACCAGTGGAAAGCCGTGAAATGACCAGCAAACTGATAATATTTACAACTCCGGGCACTTTAGGGAGCGTTTTCACTTGAATTTGCTTTCAAATATTAGGAATTCTTGTTTATACAGCTCAAAATTTGTGCAGAAAGCCTGTAAGTGAGGACTGTACTGCTTATGTTTACAATTGAGGCCACATTACTCTTGCGACTTTTGTATGACTCTGTTAAAATCATGACGGTTCCAGTACAAATTTGTAAGAAAAATCTCTAGGTGTGGTAAAACTCTTAAAATACGTAATTAGAGTTTCCAGAAATGATTAAAACCTTGGAAGAACCCCTTGAAATTAAAGTAAATAGATTCTTCCTACATTTCCTGCCGTTTGTAATCACAGACACAACCAATGGAAAGCCTTGAAATGACCAGCAAACTGATAATATTTAAAACTCCGGGCACTTTAGGGAGCGTTTTCACTTGAATTGGCTTTCAAATATTAGGAATTCTTGTTTATACGGCTTAAAATTTGTGTAGAAAGCCTGTAAGTGAGGACTGTACTGCTTATGTTTACAATTGAGGCCGCATTACTCTGGCGACTTTTGTATGACTGTTAAAATCCTGACGGTTCCAGTACATATTTGTAAGAAAACTCTCTAGTTGTGGTAAAACTCTTAAAATACGTAAAAAGAGTTTCCAGAAATGATTAAAACCTTGGAAGAACCCGTTGAAATTAAAGTAAATAGATTCTTCCTACATTTCCTGCCATTTGTAATCACAGACATTACCAGTGGAAAGCCGTGAAATGACCAGCAAACTGATAATATTTACAACTCCGGGCACTTTAGGGAGCGTTTTCACTTGAATTTGCTTTCAAATATTAGGAATTCTTGTTTATACAGCTCAAAATTTGTGCAGAAAGCCTGTAAGTGAGGACTGTACTGCTTATGTTTACAATTGAGGCCACATTACTCTTGCGACTTTTGTATGACTCTGTTAAAATCATGACGGTTCCAGTACGAATTTGTAAGAAAACTCTCTACTTGTGGTAAAACTCTTAAAATACGTAATTAGAGTTTCCAGAAGTGATTAAAAACTTGGAAGAACCCCTTGAAATAAAAGTATATAGATTCTTCCTACATTTCCTGCCGTTTGTAATCACAGACATTACCAGTGGAAAGCCGTGAAATGACCAGCAAACTGATAATATTTACAACTCCGGGCACTTTAGGGAGCGTTTTCACTTGAATTTGCTTTCAAATATTAGGAATTCTTGTTTATACAGCTCAAAATTTGTGCAGAAAGCCTGTAAGTGAGGACTGTACTGCTTATGTTTACAATTGAGGCCGCATTACTCTGGCGACTTTTGTATGACTCTGTTAAAATCCTTACGGTTCCAGTACAAATTTGTAAGAAAACTCTCTAGTTGTGGTAAAACTCTTAAAATACGAGATTAGAGTTTCCAGAAGTGATTAAAACCTTGGAAGAACCCCTTGAAATTAAAGTAAATAGATTCTTCCTACATTTCCTGCCGTTTGTAATCACAGACATTACCAGTGGAAAGCCGTGAAATGACCAGCAAACTGATAATATTTACAACTGTGGGCACTTGAGGGAGCGTTTTCACTTGAATTTGCTTTCAAATATTAGGAATTCTTGTTTATACAGCTCAAAATTTGTGTAGAAAGCCTGTAAGTGAGGACTGAACTGCTTATGTTTACAATTGAGGCGGCATTACTCTGGCGACTTTTGTTTGACTCTGTTAAAATCCTGACGGTTCCAGTACAAATTTGTAAGAAAAATCTCTAGGTCTGGTAAAACTCTTAAAATACGTAATTAGAGTTTCCAGAAATGATTAAAACCTTGGAAGAACCCCTTGAAATTAAAGTAAATAGATTCTTCCTACATTTCCTGCCGTTTGTAATCACAGACACTACCAATGGAAAGCCTTGAAATGACCAGCAAACTGATAATATTTAAAACTCCGGGCACTTTAGGGAGCGTTTTCACTTGAATTTGCTTTCAAATATTAGGAATTCTTGTTTATACGGCTTAAAATTTGTGTAGAAAGCCTGTAAGTGAGGACTGTACTGCTTATGTTTACAATTGAGGCCGCATTACTCTGGCGACTTTTGTATGACTGTTAAAATCCTGACGGTTCCAGTACATATTTGTAAGAAAACTCTCTAGTTGTGGTAAAACTCTTAAAATACGTAATTAGAGTTTCCAGAAGTGATTAAAAACTTGGAAGAACCCCTTGAAATAAAAGTATATAGATTCTTCCTACATTTCCTGCCGTTTGTAATCACAGACATTACCAGTGGAAAGCCGTGAAATGACCAGCAAACTGATAATATTTACAACTCCGGGCACTTTAGGGAGCGTTTTCACTTGAATTTGCTTTCAAATATTAGGAATTCTTGTTTATACAGCTCAAAATTTGTGCAGAAAGCCTGTAAGTGAGGACTGTACTGCTTATGTTTACAATTGAGGCCGCATTACTCTGGCGACTTTTGTATGACTCTGTTAAAATCCTTACGGTTCCAGTACAAATTTGTAAGAAAACTCTCTAGTTGTGGTAAAACTCTTAAAATACGAGATTAGAGTTTCCAGAAGTGATTAAAACCTTGGAAGAACCCCTTGAAATTAAAGTAAATAGATTCTTCCTACATTTCCTGCCGTTTGTAATCACAGACATTACCAGTGGAAAGCCGTGAAATGACCAGCAAACTGATAATATTTACAACTGTGGGCACTTGAGGGAGCGTTTTCACTTGAATTTGCTTTCAAATATTAGGAATTCTTGTTTATACAGCTCAAAATTTGTGTAGAAAGCCTGTAAGTGAGGACTGAACTGCTTATGTTTACAATTGAGGCGGCATTACTCTGGCGACTTTTGTTTGACTCTGTTAAAATCCTGACGGTTCCAGTACAAATTTGTAAGAAAAATCTCTAGGTCTGGTAAAACTCTTAAAATACGTAATTAGAGTTTCCAGAAATGATTAAAACCTTGGAAGAACCCCTTGAAATTAAAGTAAATAGATTCTTCCTACATTTCCTGCCGTTTGTAATCACAGACACTACCAATGGAAAGCCTTGAAATGACCAGCAAACTGATAATATTTAAAACTCCGGGCACTTTAGGGAGCGTTTTCACTTGAATTTGCTTTCAAATATTAGGAATTCTTGTTTATACGGCTTAAAATTTGTGTAGAAAGCCTGTAAGTGAGGACTGTACTGCTTATGTTTACAATTGAGGCCGCATTACTCTGGCGACTTTTGTATGACTGTTAAAATCCTGACGGTTCCAGTACATATTTGTAAGAAAACTCTCTAGTTGTGGTAAAACTCTTAAAATACGTAATTAGAGTTTCCAGAAATGATTAAAACCTTGGAAGAACCCATTGAAATTAAAGTAAATAGATTCTTCCTACATTTCCTTCCGTTTGTAATCACAGACATTACCAGTGGAAAGCCGTGAAATGACCAGCAAACTGATAATATTTACAACTCCGGGCACTTTAGGGAGCGTTTTCACTTGAATTTGCTTTCAAATATTAGGAATTCTTGTTTATACAGCTCAAAATTTGTGTAGAAAGCCTGTAAGTGAGGACTGTACTGCTTATGTTTACAATTGAGGCCGCATTACTCTGGCGACTTTTGTATGACTCTGTTAAAATCCTGACGGTTCCAGTACAAATTTGTAAGAAAACTCTCTAGTTGTGGTAAAACTCTTAAAATACGCAATTAGAGTTTCCAGAAGTGATTAAAACCTTGGAAGAACCCCTTGAAATTAAAGTAAATAGATTCTTCCTACATTTCCTGCCGTTTGTAATCGCAGACATTACCAGTGGAAAGCCGTGAAATTACCAGCAAACTGATAATATTTACAACTCTGGGCACTTGAGGGAGCGTTTTCACTTGAATTAGCTTTCAAATATTAGGAATTCTTGTTTATACAGCTCAAAATTTGTGCAGAAAGCCTGTAAGTGAGTACTGAACTGCTTATGTTTACAATTGAGGCCCCATTACTCTGGCGACTTTTGTATGACTCTGTTAAAATCCTGACGGTTCCAGTACAAATTTGTAAGAAAACTCTCTAGGTGTGGTAAAACTCTTAAAATACGTAATTAGAGTTTCCAGAAATGATTAAAACCTTGGAAGAACCCCTTGAAATTAAAGTAAATAGATTCTTCCTACATTTCCTGCCGTTTGTAATCACAGACATTACCAGTGGAAAGCCGTGAAATGACCAGCAAACTGATAATATTTACAACTCTGGGCACTTTAGGGAGCGTTTTCACTTGAATTTGCTTTCAAATATTAGGAATTCTTGTTTATACAGCTCATAATTTTTGTAGAAAGCCTGTAAGTGAGGTTTAAACTGCGTATGTTTACAATTGAGGCCGATTACTCTGGCGACTATTGTATGACTCTGTTAAAATCCTTACGGTTCCAGTACATATTTGTAAGAAAACTCTCTGGTTGTGGTAAAAGTCTTAAAATACGCAATTAGAGTTTCCAGAAATGATTAAAATCTTGGAAGAACCCCTTGAAATTAAAGTAAATAGATTCTTCCTACATTTCCTGCCGTTTGTAATCACAGGCATTACCAATGGAAAGCCGTGAAATGACCAGCAAACTGATAATATTTACAACTCTGGGCACTTGAGGGAGCGTTTTCACTTGAATTTGCTTTCAAATATTAGGAATTCTTGTTTATACAGCTCAAAATTTGTGTAGAAAGCCTGTAAGTGAGGACTGTACTGCTTATGTTTACAATTGAGGCCACATTACTCTGGCGACTTTTGTAAGACTGTTAAAATCCTGACGGTTCCAGTACATATTTGTAAGAAAACTCTCTAGTTGTGGTAAAACTCTTAAAATACGTAATTAGAGTTTCCAGAAATGATTAAAAACTTGGAAGAACCCCTTGAAATTAAAGTAAATAGATTCTTCCTACATTTCCTGCCGTTTGTAATCACAGACATTTCCAGTGGAAAGCCGTGAAATGACCAGCAAACTGATAATATTTACAACTCCGGGCACTTTAGGGAGCGTTTTCACTTGAATTTGCTTTCAAATATTAGGAATTCTTGTTTATACAGCTCAAGATTTGTGCAGAAAGCCTGTAAGTGAGTACTGAACTGCTTATGTTTACAATTGAGGCCACATTACTCTGGCGACTTTTGTATGACTGTTAAAATCCTGACGTTTCCAGTACATATTTGTAAGAAAACTCTCTAGTTGTGGTAAAACTCTTAAAATACGTAATTAGAGTTTCCAGAAATGATTAAAAACTTGGAAGAACCCCTTGAAATTAAAGTAAATAGATTCTTCCTACATTTCCTGCCGTTTGTAATCACAGACATTTCCAGTGGAAAGCCGTGAAATGACCAGCAAACTGATAATATTTAAAACTCCGGGCACTTTAGGGAGCGTTTTCACTTGAATTTGCTTTCAAATATTAGGAATTCTTGTTTATACAGCTCAAAATTTGTGCAGAAAGCCTGTAAGTGAGGACTGTACTGCTTATGTTTACAATTGAGGCCACATTACTCTGGCGACTTTTGTATGACTCTGTTAAAATCCTGACGGTTCCAGTACATATTGGTAAGAAAACTCTCTAGTTGTGGTAAAACTCTTAAAATACGCAATTAGAGTTTCCAGAAGTGATTAAAACCTTGGAAGAACCCCTTGAAATTAAAGTAAATAGATTCTTCCTACATTTCCTGCCGTTTGTAATCGCAGACATTACCAGTGGAAAGCCGTGAAATGACCAGCAAACTGATAATATTTACAACTCTGGGCACTTGAGGGAGCGTTTTCACTTGAATTAGCTTTCAAATATTAGGAATTCTTGTTTATACAGCTCAAAATTTGTGCAGAAAGCCTGTAAGTGAGTACTGAACTGCTTATGTTTACAATTGAGGCCCCATTACTCTGGCGACTTTTGTATGACTCTGTTAAAATCCTGACGGTTCCAGTACAAATTTGTAAGAAAACTCTCTAGGTGTGGTAAAACTCTTAAAATACGTAATTAGAGTTTCCAGAAATGATTAAAACCTTGTAAGAACCCCTTGAAATTAAAGTAAATAGATTCTTCCTACATTTCCTGCCGTTTGTAATCACAGACATTACCAGTGGAAAGCCGTGAAATGACCAGCAAACTGATAATATTTACAACTCTGGGCACTTTAGGGAGCGTTTTCACTTGAATTTGCTTTCAAATATTAGGAATTCTTGTTTATACAGCTCATAATTTTTGTAGAAAGCCTGTAAGTGAGGTTTAAACTGCGTATGTTTACAATTGAGGCCGCATTACTCTGGCGACTATTGTATGACTCTGTTAAAATCCTTACGGTTCCAGTACATATTTGTAAGAAAACTCTCTGGTTGTGGTAAAAGTCTTAAAATATGCAATTAGAGTTTCCAGAAATGATTAAAATCTTGGAAGAACCCCTTGAAATTAAAGTAAATAGATTCTTCCTACATTTCCTGCCGTTTGTAATCACAGGCATTACCAATGGAAAGCCGTGAAATGACCAGCAAACTGATAATATTTACAACTCTGGGCACTTGAGGGAGCGTTTTCACTTGAATTTGCTTTCAAATATTAGGAATTCTTGTTTATACAGCTCAAAATTTGTGTAGAAAGCCTGTAAGTGAGGACTGTACTGCTTATGTTTACAATTGAGGCCACATTACTCTGGCGACTTTTGTATGACTGTTAAAATCCTGACGTTTCCAGTACATATTTGTAAGAAAACTCTCTAGTTGTGGTAAAACTCTTAAAATACGTAATTAGAGTTTCCAGAAATGATTAAAAACTTGGAAGAACCCCTTGAAATTAAAGTAAATAGATTCTTCCTACATTTCCTGCCGTTTGTAATCACAGACATTACCAGTGGAAAGCCGTGAAATGACCAGCAAACTGATAATATTTACAACTCCGGGCACTTTAGGGAGCGTTTTCACTTGAATTTGCTTTCAAATATTAGGAATTCTTGTTTATACAGCTCAAAATTTGTGCAGAAAGCCTGTAAGTGAGGACTGTACTGCTTATGTTTACAATTGAGGCCACATTACTCTTGCGACTTTTGTATGACTCTGTTAAAATCATGACGGTTCCAGTACGAATTTGTAAGAAAACTCTCTACTTGTGGTAAAACTCTTAAAATACGTAATTAGAGTTTCCAGAAGTGATTAAAAACTTGGAAGAACCCCTTGAAATAAAAGTATATAGATTCTTCCTACATTTCCTGCCGTTTGTAATCACAGACATTACCAGTGGAAAGCCGTGAAATGACCAGCAAACTGATAATATTTACAACTCCGGGCACTTTAGGGAGCGTTTTCACTTGAATTTGCTTTCAAATATTAGGAATTCTTGTTTATACAGCTCAAAATTTGTGCAGAAAGCCTGTAAGTGAGGACTGTACTGCTTATGTTTACAATTGAGGCCGCATTACTCTGGCGACTTTTGTATGACTCTGTTAAAATCCTTACGGTTCCAGTACAAATTTGTAAGAAAACTCTCTAGTTGTGGTAAAACTCTTAAAATACGAGATTAGAGTTTCCAGAAGTGATTAAAACCTTGGAAGAACCCCTTGAAATTAAAGTAAATAGATTCTTCCTACATTTCCTGCCGTTTGTAATCACAGACATTACCAGTGGAAAGCCGTGAAATGACCAGCAAACTGATAATATTTACAACTGTGGGCACTTGAGGGAGCGTTTTCACTTGAATTTGCTTTCAAATATTAGGAATTCTTGTTTATACAGCTCAAAATTTGTGTAGAAAGCCTGTAAGTGAGGACTGAACTGCTTATGTTTACAATTGAGGCGGCATTACTCTGGCGACTTTTGTTTGACTGTTAAAATCCTGACGGTTCCAGTACATATTTGTAAGAAAACTCTCTAGTTGTGGTAAAACTCTTAAAATACGTAATTAGAGTTTCCAGAAATGATTAAAACCTTGGAAGAACCCCTTGAAATTAAAGTAAATAGATTCTTCCTACATTTCCTGCCGTTTGTAATCACAGACACTACCAATGGAAAGCCTTGAAATGACCAGCAAACTGATAATATTTAAAACTCCGGGCACTTTAGGGAGCGTTTTCACTTGAATTTGCTTTCAAATATTAGGAATTCTTGTTTATACGGCTTAAAATTTGTGTAGAAAGCCTGTAAGTGAGGACTGTACTGCTTATGTTTACAATTGAGGCCGCATTACTCTGGCGACTTTTGTATGACTGTTAAAATCCTGACGGTTCCAGTACATATTTGTAAGAAAACTCTCTAGTTGTGGTAAAACTCTTAAAATACGTAATTAGAGTTTCCAGAAATGATTAAAACCTTGGAAGAACCCGTTGAAATTAAAGTAAATAGATTCTTCCTACATTTCCTGCCGTTTGTAATCACAGACATTACCAGTGGAAAGCCGTGAAATGACCAGCAAACTGACAATATTTACAACTCCGGGCACTTTAGGGAGCGTTTTCACTTGAATTTGCTTTCAAATATTAGGAATTCTTGTTTATACAGCTCAAAATTTGTGTAGAAAGCCTGTAAGTGAGGACTGTACTGCTTATGTTTACAATTGAGGCCGCATTACTCTGGCGACTTTTGTATGACTCTGTTAAAATCCTGACGGTTCCAGTACAAATTTGTAAGAAAACTCTCTAGTTGTGGTAAAACTCTTAAAATACGCAATTAGAGTTTCCAGAAGTGATTAAAACCTTGGAAGAACCCCTTGAAATTAAAGTAAATAGATTCTTCCTACATTTCCTGCCGTTTGTAATCGCAGACATTACCAGTGGAAAGCCGTGAAATTACCAGCAAACTGATAATATTTACAACTCTGGGCACTTGAGGGAGCGTTTTCACTTGAATTAGCTTTCAAATATTAGGAATTCTTGTTTATACAGCTCAAAATTTGTGCAGAAAGCCTGTAAGTGTGTACTGAACTGCTTATGTTTACAATTGAGGCCCCATTACTCTGGCGACTTTTGTATGACTCTGTTAAAATCCTGACGGTTCCAGTACAAATTTGTAAGAAAACTCTCTAGGTGTGGTAAAACTCTTAAAATACGTAATTAGAGTTTCCAGAAATGATTAAAACCTTGGAAGAACCCCTTGAAATTAAAGTAAATAGATTCTTCCTACATTTCCTGCCGTTTGTAATCACAGACATTACCAGTGGAAAGCCGTGAAATGACCAGCAAACTGATAATATTTACAACTCTGGGCACTTTAGGGAGCGTTTTCACTTGAATTTGCTTTCAAATATTAGGAATTCTTGTTTATACAGCTCATAATTTTTGTAGAAAGCCTATAAGTGAGGTTTAAACTGCGTATGTTTACAATTGAGGCCGCATTACTCTGGCGACTATTGTATGACTCTGTTAAAATCCTTACGGTTCCAGTACATATTTGTAAGAAAACTCTCTGGTTGTGGTAAAAGTCTTAAAATACGCAATTAGAGTTTCCAGAAATGATTAAAATCTTGGAAGAACCCCTTGAAATTAAAGTAAATAGATTCTTCCTACATTTCCTGCCGTTTGTAATCACAGGCATTACCAATGGAAAGCCGTGAAATGACCAGCAAACTGATAATATTTACAACTCTGGGCACTTGAGGGAGCGTTTTCACTTGAATTTGCTTTCAAATATTAGGAATTCTTGTTTATACAGCTCAAAATTTGTGTAGAAAGCCTGTAAGTGAGGACTGTACTGCTTATGTTTACAATTGAGGCCACATTACTCTGGCGACTTTTGTAAGACTGTTAAAATCCTGACGGTTCCAGTACATATTTGTAAGAAAACTCTCTAGTTGTGGTAAAACTCTTAAAATACGTAATTAGAGTTTCCAGAAATGATTAAAAACTTGGAAGAACCCCTTGAAATTAAAGTAAATAGATTCCTCCTACATTTCCTGCCGTTTGTAATCACAGACATTTCCAGTGGAAAGCCGTGAAATGACCAGCAAACTGATAATATTTACAACTCCGGGCACTTTAGGGAGCGTTTTCACTTGAATTTGCTTTCAAATATTAGGAATTCTTGTTTATACAGCTCAAAATTTGTGCAGAAAGCCTGTAAGTGAGTACTGAACTGCTTATGTTTACAATTGAGGCCCCATTACTCTGGCGACTTTTGTATGACTCTGTTAAAATCCTGACGGTTCCAGTACAAATTTGTAAGAAAACTCTCTAGGTGTGGTAAAACTCTTAAAATACGTAATTAGAGTTTCCAGAAATGATTAAAACCTTGGAAGAACCCCTTGAAATTAAAGTAAATAGATTCTTCCTACATTTCCTGCCGTTTGTAATCACAGACATTACCAGTGGAAAGCCGTGAAATGACCAGCAAACTGATAATATTTACAACTCTGGGCACTTTAGGGAGCGTTTTCACTTGAATTTGCTTTCAACTATTAGGAATTCTTGTTTATACAGCTCATAATTTTTGTAGAAAGCCTGTAAGTGAGGTTTAAACTGCGTATGTTTACAATTGAGGCCGCATTACTCTGGCGACTATTGTATGACTCTGTTCAAATCCTTACGGTTCCAGTACATATTTGTAAGAAAACTCTCTGGTTGTGGTAAAAGTCTTAAAATATGCAATTAGAGTTTCCAGAAATGATTAAAATCTTGGAAGAACCCCTTGAAATTAAAGTAAATAGATTCTTCCTACATTTCCTGCCGTTTGTAATCACAGGCATTACCAATGGAAAGCCGTGAAATGACCAGCAAACTGATAATATTTACAACTCTGGGCACTTGAGGGAGCGTTTTCACTTGAATTTGCTTTCAAATATTAGGAATTCTTGTTTATACAGCTCAAAATTTGTGTAGAAAGCCTGTAAGTGACGACTGTACTGCTTATGTTTACAATTGAGGCCACATTACTCTGGCGACTTTTGTATGACTGTTAAAATCCTGACGTTTCCAGTACATATTTGTAAGAAAACTCTCTAGTTGTGGTAAAACTCTTAAAATACGTAATTAGAGTTTCCAGAAATGATTAAAAACTTGGAAGAACCCCTTGAAATTAAAGTAAATAGATTCTTCCTACATTTCCTGCCGTTTGTAATCACAGACATTTCCAGTGGAAAGCCGTGAAATGACCAGCAAACTGATAATATTTAAAACTCCGGGCACTTTAGGGAGCGTTTTCACTTGAATTTGCTTTCAAATATTAGGAATTCTTGTTTATACAGCTCAAAATTTGTGCAGAAAGCCTGTAAGTGAGGACTGTACTGCTTATGTTTACAATTGAGGCCACATTACTCTGGCGACTTTTGTATGACTCTGTTAAAATCCTGAAGGTTCCAGTACATATTGGTAAGAAAAATCTCTAGTTGTGGTAAAACTCTTAAAATACGCAATTAGAGTTTCCAGAAGTGATTAAAACCTTGGAAGAACCCCTTGAAATTAAAGTAAATAGATTCTTCCTACATTTCCTGCCGTTTGTAATCGCAGACATTACCAGTGGAAAGCCGTGAAATGACCAGCAAACTGATAATATTTACAACTCTGGGCACTTGAGGGAGCGTTTTCACTTGAATTAGCTTTCAAATATTAGGAATTCTTGTTTATACAGCTCAAAATTTGTGCAGAAAGCCTGTAAGTGAGTACTGAACTGCTTATGTTTACAATTGAGGCCCCATTACTCTGGCGACTTTTGTATGACTCTGTTAAAATCCTGACGGTTCCAGTACAAATTTGTAAGAAAACTCTCTAGGTGTGGTAAAACTCTTAAAATACGTAATTAGAGTTTCCAGAAATGATTAAAACCTTGGAAGAACCCCTTGAAATTAAAGTAAATAGATTCTTCCTACATTTCCTGCCGTTTGTAATCACAGACATTACCAGTGGAAAGCCGTGAAATGACCAGCAAACTGATAAATTTTCAACTCTGGGCACTTTAGGGAGCGTTTTCACTTGAATTTGCTTTCAAATATTAGGAATTCTTGTTTATACAGCTCATAATTTTTGTAGAAAGCCTGTAAGTGAGGTTTAAACTGCGTATGTTTACAATTGAGGCCGCATTACTCTGGCGACTATTGTATGACTCTGTTAAAATCCTTCCGGTTCCAGTACATATTTGTAAGAAAACTCTCTGGTTGTGGTAAAAGTCTTAAAATATGCAATTAGAGTTTCCAGAAATGATTAAAATCTTGGAAGAACCCCTTGAAATTAAAGTAAATAGATTCTTCCTACATTTCCTGCCGTTTGTAATCACAGGCATTACCAATGGAAAGCCGTGAAATGACCAGCAAACTGATAATATTTACAACTCTGGGCACTTGAGGGAGCGTTTTCACTTGAATTTGCTTTCAAATATTAGGAATTCTTGTTTATACAGCTCAAAATTTGTGTAGAAAGCCTGTAAGTGAGGACTGTACTGCTTATGTTTACAATTGAGGCCACATTACTCTGGCGACTTTTGTATGACTGTTAAAATCCTGACGTTTCCAGTACATATTTGTAAGAAAACTCTCTAGTTGTGGTAAAACTCTTAAAATACGTAATTAGAGTTTCCATAAATGATTAAAAACTTGGAAGAACCCCTTGAAATTAAAGTAAATAGATTCTTCCTACATTTCCTGCCGTTTGTAATCACAGACATTTCCAGTGGAAAGCCGTGAAATGACCAGCAAACTGATAATATTTACAACTCCGGGCACTTTAGGGAGCGTTTTCACTTGAATTTGCTTTCAAATATTAGGAATTCTTGTTTATACAGCTCAAAATTTGTGCAGAAAGCCTGTAAGTGAGTACTGAACTGCTTATGTTTACAATTGAGGCCCCATTACTCTGGCGACTTTTGTATGACTCTGTTAAAATCCTGACGGTTCCAGTACAAATTTGTAAGAAAACTCTCTAGGTGTGGTAAAACTCTTAAAATACGTAATTAGAGTTTCCAGAAATGATTAAAACCTTGGAAGAACCCCTTGAAATTAAAGTAAATAGATTCTTCCTACATTTCCTGCCGTTTGTAATCACTGTCATTCCCAGTGGAAAGCCGTGAAATGACCAGCAAACTGATAATATTTACAACTCTGGGCACTTTAGGGAGCGTTTTCACTTGAATTTGCTTTCAAATATTAGGAATTCTTGTTTATACAGCTCATAATTTTTGTAGAAAGCCTGTAAGTGAGGTTTAAACTGGGTATGTTTACAATTGAGGCCGCATTACTCTGGCGACTATTGTATGACTCTGTTCAAATCCTTACGGTTCCAGTACATATTTGTAAGAAAACTCTCTGGTTGTGGTAAAAGTCTTAAAATATGCAATTAGAGTTTCCAGAAATGATTAAAATCTTGGAAGAACCCCTTGAAATTAAAGTAAATAGATTCTTCCTACATTTCCTGCCGTTTGTAATCACAGGCATTACCAATGGAAAGCCGTGAAATGACCAGCAAACTGATAATATTTACAACTCTGGGCACTTGAGGGAGCGTTTTCACTTGAATTTGCTTTCAAATATTAGGAATTCTTGTTTATACAGCTCAAAATTTGTGTAGAAAGCCTGTAAGTGAGGACTGTACTGCTTATGTTTACAATTGAGGCCACATTACTCTGGCGACTTTTGTATGACTGTTAAAATCCTGACGTTTCCAGTACATATTTGTAAGAAAACTCTCTAGTTGTGGTAAAACTCTTAAAATACGTAATTAGAGTTTCCAGAAATGATTAAAAACTTGGAAGAACCCCTTGAAATTAAAGTAAATAGATTCTTCCTACATTTCCTGCCGTTTGTAATCACAGACATTTCCAGTGGAAAGCCGTGAAATGACCAGCAAACTGATAATATTTAAAACTCCGGGCACTTTAGGGAGCGTTTTCACTTGAATTTGCTTTCAAATATTAGGAATTCTTGTTTATACAGCTCAAAATTTGTGCAGAAAGCCTGTAAGTGAGGACTGTACTGCTTATGTTTACAATTGAGGCCACATTACTCTGGCGACTTTTGTATGACTCTGTTAAAATCCTGACGGTTCCAGTACATATTGGTAAGAAAACTCTCTAGTTGTGGTAAAACTCTTAAAATACGCAATTAGAGTTTCCAGAAGTGATTAAAACCTTGGAAGAACCCCTTGAAATTAAAGTAAATAGATTCTTCCTACATTTCCTGCCGTTTGTAATCGCAGACATTACCAGTGGAAAGCCGTGAAATGACCAGCAAACTGATAATATTTACAACTCTGGGCACTTGAGGGAGCGTTTTCACTTGAATTTGCTTTCAAATATTAGGAATTCTTGTTTATACAGCTCAAAATTTGTGCAGAAAGCCTGTAAGTGAGTACTGAACTGCTTATGTTTACAATTGAGGCCCCATTACTCTGGCGACTTTTGTATGACTCTGTTAAAATCCTGACGGTTCCAGTACAAATTTGTAAGAAAACTCTCTAGGTGTGGTAAAACTCTTAAAATACGTAATTAGAGTTTCCAGAAATGATTAAAACCTTGGAAGAACCCCTTGAAATTAAAGTAAATAGATTCTTCCTACATTTCCTGCCGTTTGTAATCACAGACATTACCAGTGGAAAGCCGTGAAATGACCAGCAAACTGATAATATTTACAACTCTGGGCACTTTAGGGAGCGTTTTCACTTGAATTTGCTTTCAACTATTAGGAATTCTTGTTTATACAGCTCATAATTTTTGTAGAAAGCCTGTAAGTGAGGTTTAAACTGCGTATGTTTACAATTGAGGCCGCATTACTCTGGCGACTATTGTATGACTCTGTTCAAATCCTTACGGTTCCAGTACATATTTGTAAGAAAACTCTCTGGTTGTGGTAAAAGTCTTAAAATATGCAATTAGAGTTTCCAGAAATGATTAAAATCTTGGAAGAACCCCTTGAAATTAAAGTAAATAGATTCTTCCTACATTTCCTGCCGTTTGTAATCACAGGCATTACCAATGGAAAGCCGTGAAATGACCAGCAAACTGATAATATTTACAACTCTGGGCACTTGAGGGAGCGTTTTCACTTGAATTTGCTTTCAAATATTAGGAATTCTTGTTTATACAGCTCAAAATTTGTGTAGAAAGCCTGTAAGTGACGACTGTACTGCTTATGTTTACAATTGAGGCCACATTACTCTGGCGACTTTTGTATGACTGTTAAAATCCTGACGTTTCCAGTACATATTTGTAAGAAAACTCTCTAGTTGTGGTAAAACTCTTAAAATACGTAATTAGAGTTTCCAGAAATGATTAAAAACTTGGAAGAACCCCTTGAAATTAAAGTAAATAGATTCTTCCTACATTTCCTGCCGTTTGTAATCACAGACATTTCCAGTGGAAAGCCGTGAAATGACCAGCAAACTGATAATATTTAAAACTCCGGGCACTTTAGGGAGCGTTTTCACTTGAATTTGCTTTCAAATATTAGGAATTCTTGTTTATACAGCTCAAAATTTGTGCAGAAAGCCTGTAAGTGAGGACTGTACTGCTTATGTTTACAATTGAGGCCACATTACTCTGGCGACTTTTGTATGACTCTGTTAAAATCCTGAAGGTTCCAGTACATATTGGTAAGAAAAATCTCTAGTTGTGGTAAAACTCTTAAAATACGCAATTAGAGTTTCCAGAAGTGATTAAAACCTTGGAAGAACCCCTTGAAATTAAAGTAAATAGATTCTTCCTACATTTCCTGCCGTTTGTAATCGCAGACATTACCAGTGGAAAGCCGTGAAATGACCAGCAAACTGATAATATTTACAACTCTGGGCACTTGAGGGAGCGTTTTCACTTGAATTAGCTTTCAAATATTAGGAATTCTTGTTTATACAGCTCAAAATTTGTGCAGAAAGCCTGTAAGTGAGTACTGAACTGCTTATGTTTACAATTGAGGCCCCATTACTCTGGCGACTTTTGTATGACTCTGTTAAAATCCTGACGGTTCCAGTACAAATTTGTAAGAAAACTCTCTAGGTGTGGTAAAACTCTTAAAATACGTAATTAGAGTTTCCAGAAATGATTAAAACCTTGGAAGAACCCCTTGAAATTAAAGTAAATAGATTCTTCCTACATTTCCTGCCGTTTGTAATCACAGACATTACCAGTGGAAAGCCGTGAAATGACCAGCAAACTGATAAATTTTCAACTCTGGGCACTTTAGGGAGCGTTTTCACTTGAATTTGCTTTCAAATATTAGGAATTCTTGTTTATACAGCTCATAATTTTTGTAGAAAGCCTGTAAGTGAGGTTTAAACTGCGTATGTTTACAATTGAGGCCGCATTACTCTGGCGACTATTGTATGACTCTGTTAAAATCCTTACGGTTCCAGTACATATTTGTAAGAAAACTCTCTGGTTGTGGTAAAAGTCTTAAAATATGCAATTAGAGTTTCCAGAAATGATTAAAATCTTGGAAGAACCCCTTGAAATTAAAGTAAATAGATTCTTCCTACATTTCCTGCCGTTTGTAATCACAGGCATTACCAATGGAAAGCCGTGAAATGACCAGCAAACTGATAATATTTACAACTCTGGGCACTTGAGGGAGCGTTTTCACTTGAATTTGCTTTCAAATATTAGGAATTCTTGTTTATACAGCTCAAAATTTGTGTAGAAAGCCTGTAAGTGAGGACTGTACTGCTTATGTTTACAATTGAGGCCACATTACTCTGGCGACTTTTGTATGACTGTTAAAATCCTGACGTTTCCAGTACATATTTGTAAGAAAACTCTCTAGTTGTGGTAAAACTCTTAAAATACGTAATTAGAGTTTCCAGAAATGATTAAAAACTTGGAAGAACCCCTTGAAATTAAAGTAAATAGATTCTTCCTACATTTCCTGCCGTTTGTAATCACAGACATTTCCAGTGGAAAGCCGTGAAATGACCAGCAAACTGATAATATTTACAACTCTGGGCACTTGAGGGAGCGTTTTCACTTTAATTTGCTTTCAAATATTAGGAATTCTTGTTTATACAGCTCAAAATTTGTGTAGAAAGCCTGTAAGTGAGGACTGTACTGCTTATGTTTACAATTGAGGCCACATTACTCTGGCGACTTTTGTAAGACTGTTAAAATCCTGACGGTTCCAGTACATATTTGTAAGAAAACTCTCTAGTTGTGGTAAAACTCTTAAAATACGTAATTAGAGTTTCCATAAATGATTAAAAACTTGGAAGAACCCCTTGAAATTAAAGTAAATAGATTCTTCCTACATTTCCTGCCGTTTGTAATCACAGACATTTCCAGTGGAAAGCCGTGAAATGACCAGCAAACTGATAATATTTACAACTCCGGGCACTTTAGGGAGCGTTTTCACTTGAATTTGCTTTCAAATATTAGGAATTCTTGTTTATACAGCTCAAAATTTGTGCAGAAAGCCTGTAAGTGAGTACTGAACTGCTTATGTTTACAATTGAGGCCCCATTACTCTGGCGACTTTTGTATGACTCTGTTAAAATCCTGACGGTTCCAGTACAAATTTGTAAGAAAACTCTCTAGGTGTGGTAAAACTCTTAAAATACGTAATTAGAGTTTCCAGAAATGATTAAAACCTTGGAAGAACCCCTTGAAATTAAAGTAAATAGATTCTTCCTACATTTCCTGCCGTTTGTAATCACTGTCATTCCCAGTGGAAAGCCGTGAAATGACCAGCAAACTGATAATATTTACAACTCTGGGCACTTTAGGGAGCGTTTTCACTTGAATTTGCTTTCAAATATTAGGAATTCTTGTTTATACAGCTCATAATTTTTGTAGAAAGCCTGTAAGTGAGGTTTAAACTGCGTATGTTTACAATTGAGGCCGCATTACTCTGGCGACTATTGTATGACTCTGTTCAAATCCTTACGGTTCCAGTACATATTTGTAAGAAAACTCTCTGGTTGTGGTAAAAGTCTTAAAATATGCAATTAGAGTTTCCAGAAATGATTAAAATCTTGGAAGAACCCCTTGAAATTAAAGTAAATAGATTCTTCCTACATTTCCTGCCGTTTGTAATCACAGGCATTACCAATGGAAAGCCGTGAAATGACCAGCAAACTGATAATATTTACAACTCTGGGCACTTGAGGGAGCGTTTTCACTTGAATTTGCTTTCAAATATTAGGAATTCTTGTTTATACAGCTCAAAATTTGTGTAGAAAGCCTGTAAGTGAGGACTGTACTGCTTATGTTTACAATTGAGGCCACATTACTCTGGCGACTTTTGTATGACTGTTAAAATCCTGACGTTTCCAGTACATATTTGTAAGAAAACTCTCTAGTTGTGGTAAAACTCTTAAAATACGTAATTAGAGTTTCCAGAAATGATTAAAAACTTGGAAGAACCCCTTGAAATTAAAGTAAATAGATTCTTCCTACATTTCCTGCCGTTTGTAATCACAGACATTTCCAGTGGAAAGCCGTGAAATGACCAGCAAACTGATAATATTTAAAACTCCGGGCACTTTAGGGAGCGTTTTCACTTGAATTTGCTTTCAAATATTAGGAATTCTTGTTTATACAGCTCAAAATTTGTGCAGAAAGCCTGTAAGTGAGGACTGTACTGCTTATGTTTACAATTGAGGCCACATTACTCTGGCGACTTTTGTATGACTCTGTTAAAATCCTGACGGTTCCAGTACATATTGGTAAGAAAACTCTCTAGTTGTGGTAAAACTCTTAAAATACGCAATTAGAGTTTCCAGAAGTGATTAAAACCTTGGAAGAACCCCTTGAAATTAAAGTAAATAGATTCTTCCTACATTTCCTGCCGTTTGTAATCGCAGACATTACCAGTGGAAAGCCGTGAAATGACCAGCAAACTGATAATATTTACAACTCTGGGCACTTGAGGGAGCGTTTTCACTTGAATTTGCTTTCAAATATTAGGAATTCTTGTTTATACAGCTCAAAATTTGTGCAGAAAGCCTGTAAGTGAGTACTGAACTGCTTATGTTTACAATTGAGGCCCCATTACTCTGGCGACTTTTGTATGACTCTGTTAAAATCCTGACGGTTCCAGTACAAATTTGTAAGAAAACTCTCTAGGTGTGGTAAAACTCTTAAAATACGTAATTAGAGTTTCCAGAAATGATTAAAACCTTGGAAGAACCCCTTGAAATTAAAGTAAATAGATTCTTCCTACATTTCCTGCCGTTTGTAATCACAGACATTACCAGTGGAAAGCCGTGAAATGACCAGCAAACTGATAATATTTACAACTCTGGGCACTTTAGGGAGCGTTTTCACTTGAATTTGCTTTCAACTATTAGGAATTCTTGTTTATACAGCTCATAATTTTTGTAGAAAGCCTGTAAGTGAGGTTTAAACTGCGTATGTTTACAATTGAGGCCGCATTACTCTGGCGACTATTGTATGACTCTGTTCAAATCCTTACGGTTCCAGTACATATTTGTAAGAAAACTCTCTGGTTGTGGTAAAAGTCTTAAAATATGCAATTAGAGTTTCCAGAAATGATTAAAATCTTGGAAGAACCCCTTGAAATTAAAGTAAATAGATTCTTCCTACATTTCCTGCCGTTTGTAATCACAGGCATTACCAATGGAAAGCCGTGAAATGACCAGCAAACTGATAATATTTACAACTCTGGGCACTTGAGGGAGCGTTTTCACTTGAATTTGCTTTCAAATATTAGGAATTCTTGTTTATACAGCTCAAAATTTGTGTAGAAAGCCTGTAAGTGAGGACTGTACTGCTTATGTTTACAATTGAGGCCACATTACTCTGGCGACTTTTGTATGACTGTTAAAATCCTGATGGTTCCAGTACATATTTGTAAGAAAACTCTCTAGTTGTGGTAAAACTCTTAAAATACGTAATTAGAGTTTCCAGAAATGATTAAAAACTTGGAAGAACCCCTTGAAATTAAAGTAAATAGATTCTTCCTACATTTCCTGCCGTTTGTAATCACAGACATTACCAGTGGAAAGCCGTGAAATGACCAGCAAACTGATAATATTTAGAACTCCGGGCACTTTAGGGAACGTTTTCACTTGAATTTGCTTTCAAATATTAGGAATTCTTGTTTATACAGCTCAAAATTTGTGCAGAAAGCCTGTAAGTGAGGACTGTACTGCTTATGTTTACAATTGAGGCCACATTACTCTGGCGACTTTTGTATGACTCTGTTAAAATCATGACGGTTCCAGTACAAATTTGTAAGAAAACTCTCTACTTGTGGTAAAACTCTTAAAATACGTAATTAGAGTTTCCAGAAGTGATTAAAAACTTGGAAGAACCCCTTGAAATAAAAGTATATAGATTCTTCCTACATTTCCTGCCGTTTGTAATCACAGACATTACCAGTGGAAAGCCGTGAAATGACCAGCAAACTGATAATATTTACAACTCCGGGCACTTTAGGGAGCGTTTTCACTTGAATTTGCTTTCAAATATTAGGAATTCTTGTTTATACAGCTCAAAATTTGTGCAGAAAGCCTGTAAGTGAGGACTGTACTGCTTATGTTTACAATTGAGGCCGCATTACTCTGGCGACTTTTGTATGACTCTGTTAAAATCCTTACGGTTCCAGTACAAATTTGTAAGAAAACTCTCTAGTTGTGGTAAAACTCTGAAAATACGCAATTAGAGTTTCCAGAAGTGATTAAAACCTTGGAAGAACCCCTTGAAATTAAAGTAAATAGATTCTTCCTACATTTCCTGCCGTTTGTAATCGCAGACATTACCAGTGGAAAGCCGTGAAATGACCAGCAAACTGATAATATTTACAACTCTGGGCACTTGAGGGAGCGTTTTCACTTGAATTAGCTTTCAAATATTAGGAATTCTTGTTTATACAGCTCAAAATTTGTGCAGAAAGCCTGTAAGTGAGTACTGAACTGCTTATGTTTACAATTGAGGCCCCATTACTCTGGCGACTTTTGTATGACTCTGTTAAAATCCTGACGGTTCCAGTACAAATTTGTAAGAAAACTCTCTAGGTGTGGTAAAACTCTTAAAATACGTAATTAGAGTTTCCAGAAATGATTAAAACCTTGGAAGAACCCCTTGAAATTAAAGTAAATAGATTCTTCCTACATTTCCTGCCGTTTGTAATCACAGACATTACCAGTGGAAAGCCGTGAAATGACCAGCAAACTGATAATATTTACAACTCTGGGCACTTTAGGGAGCGTTTTCACTTGAATTTGCTTTCAAATATTAGGAATTCTTGTTTATACAGCTCATAATTTTTGTAGAAAGCCTGTAAGTGAGGTTTAAACTGCGTATGTTTACAATTGAGGCCGCATTACTCTGGCGACTATTGTATGACTCTGTTAAAATCCTTACGGTTCCAGTACATATTTGTAAGAAAACTCTCTGGTTGTGGTAAAAGTCTTAAAATATGCAATTAGAGTTTCCAGAAATGATTAAAATCTTGGAAGAACCCCTTGAAATTAAAGTAAATAGATTCTTCCTACATTTCCTGCCGTTTGTAATCACAGGCATTACCAATGGAAAGCCGTGAAATGACCAGCAAACTGATAATATTTACAACTCTGGGCACTTGAGGGAGCGTTTTCACTTGAATTTGCTTTCAAATATTAGGAATTCTTGTTTATACAGCTCAAAATTTGTGTAGAAAGCCTGTAAGTGAGGACTGTACTGCTTATGTTTACAATTGAGGCCACATTACTCTGGCGACTTTTGTATGACTGTTAAAATCCTGAAGGTTCCAGTACATATTTGTAAGAAAACTCTCTAGTTGTGGTAAAACTCTTAAAATACGTAATTAGAGTTTCCAGAAATGATTAAAAACTTGGAAGAACCCCTTGAAATTAAAGTAAATAGATTCTTCCTACATTTCCTGCCGTTTGTAATCACAGACATTACCAGTGGAAAGCCGTGAAATGACCAGCAAACTGATAATATTTACAACTCCGGGCACTTTAGGGAACGTTTTCACTTGAATTTGCTTTCAAATATTAGGAATTCTTGTTTATACAGCTCAAAATTTGTGCAGAAAGCCTGTAAGTGAGGACTGTACTGCTTATGTTTACAATTGAGGCCACATTACTCTGGCGACTTTTGTATGACTCTGTTAAAATCATGACGGTTCCAGTACAAATTTGTAAGAAAACTCTCTAGGTGTGGTAAAACTCTTAAAATACGTAATTAGAGTTTCCAGAAGTGATTAAAAACTTGGAAGAACCCCTTGAAATAAAAGTATATAGATTCTTCCTACATTTCCTGCCGTTTGTAATCACAGACATTACCAGTGGAAAGCCGTGAAATGACCAGCAAACTGATAATATTTCAAGCGTTTTCACTTGAATTTGCTTTCAAATATTAGGAATTCTTGTTTATACAGCTCAAAATTTGTGCAGAAAGCCTGTAAGTGAGGACTGTACTGCTTATGTTTACAATTGAGGCCGCATTACTCTGGCGACTTTTGTATGACTCTGTTAAAATCCTGACGGTTCCAGTACAAATTTGTAAGAAAACTCTCTAGTTGTGGTAAAACTCTTAAAATACGCAATTAGAGTTTCCAGAAGTGATTAAAACCTTGGAAGAACCCCTTGAAATTAAAGTAAATAGATTCTTCCTACATTTCCTGCCGTTTGTAATCACAGACATTACCAGTGGAAAGCCGTGAAATGACCAGCAAACTGATAATATTTACAACTGTGGGCACTTGAGGGAGCGTTTTCACTTGAATTTGCTTTCAAATATTAGGAATTCTTGTTTATACAGCTCAAAATTTGTGTAGAAAGCCTGTAAGTGAGGACTGAACTGCTTATGTTTACAATTGAGGCGGCATTACTCTGGCGACTTTTGTTTGACTCTGTTAAAATCCTGACGGTTCCAGTACAAATTTGTAAGAAAACTCTCTAGGTGTGGTAAATCTCTTAAAATACGTAATTAGAGTTTCCAGAAATGATTAAAACCTTGGAAGAACCCCTTGAAATTAAAGTAAATCGATTCTTCCTACATTTCCTGCCGTTTGTAATCACAGACACTACCAGTGGAAAGCCTTGAAATGACCAGCAAACTGATAATATTTAAAACTCCGGGCACTTTAGGGAGCGTTTTCACTTGAATTTGCTTTCAAATATTAGGAATTCTTGTTTATACGGCTTAAAATTTGTGTAGAAAGCCTGTAAGTGAGGACTGTACTGCTTATGTTTACAATTGAGGCCGCATTACTCTGGCGACTTTTGTATGACTGTTAAAATCCTGACGGTTCCAGTACATATTTGTAAGAAAACTCTCTAGTTGTGGTAAAACTCTTAAAATACGTAATTAGAGTTTCCAGAAATGATTAAAACCTTGGAAGAACCCGTTGAAATTAAAGTAAATAGATTCTTCCTACATTTCCTGCCGTTTGTAATAGCAGACATTACCAGTGGAAAGCCGTGAAATGACCAGCAAACTGATAATATTTACAACTCTGAGCACTTTAGGGAGCGTTTTCACTTGAATTTGCTTTGAAATATTAGGAATTCTTGTTTATACAGCTCAAAATTTGTGTAGAAAGCCTGTAAGTGAGGACTGTACTGCTTATGTTTACAATTGAGGCCGCATTACTCTGGCGACTTTTGTATGACTCTGTTAAAATCCTGACGGTTCCAGAACAAATTTGTAAGAAAACTCTCTAGTTGTGGTAAAACTCTTAAAATACGCAATTAGAGTTTCCAGAAGTGATTAAAACCTTGGAAGAACCCCTTGAAATTAAAGTAAATAGATTCTTCCTACATTTCCTGCCGTTTGTAATCGCAGACATTACCAGTGGAAAGCCGTGAAATGACCACCAAACTGATAATATTTACAACTCCGGGCACTTTAGGGAGCGTTTTCACTTGAATTTGCTTTCAAATATTAGGAATTCTTGTTTATACAGCTCAAAATTTGTGCAGAAAGCCTGTAAGTGAGGACTGTACTGCTTATGTTTACAATTGAGGCCACATTACTCTGGCGACTTTTGTATGACTCTGTTAAAATCATGACGGTTCCAGTACAAATTTGTAAGAAAACTCTCTACTTGTGGTAAAACTCTTAAAATACGTAATTAGAGTTTCCAGAAGTGACTAAAAACTTGGAAGAACCCCTTGAAATAAAAGTATATAGATTCTTCCTACATTTCCTGCCGTTTGTAATCACAGACATTACCAGTGGAAAGCCGTGAAATGACCAGCAAACTGATAATATTTCAAGCGTTTTCACTTGAATTTGCTTTCAAATATTAGGAATTCTTGTTTATACAGCTCAAAATTTGTGCAGAAAGCCTGTAAGTGAGGACTGTACTGCTTATGTTTACAATTGAGGCCGCATTACTCTGGCGACTTTTGTATGACTCTGTTAAAATCCTTACGGTTCCAGTACAAATTTGTAAGAAAACTCTCTAGTTGTGGTAAAACTCTTAAAATACGTAATTAGAGTTTCCAGAAATGATTAAAAACTTGGAAGAACCCCTTGAAATTAAAGTAAATAGATTCTTCCTACATTTCCTGCCGTTTGTAATCACAGACATTTCCAGTGGAAAGCCGTGAAATGACCAGCAAACTGATAATATTTAAAACTCCGGGCACTTTAGGGAGCGTTTTCACTTGAATTTGCTTTCAAATATTAGGAATTCTTGTTTATACAGCTCAAAATTTGTGCAGAAAGCCTGTAAGTGAGGACTGTACTGCTTATGTTTACAATTGAGGCCACATTACTCTGGCGACTTTTGTATGACTCTGTTAAAATCCTGACGGTTCCAGTACATATTGGTAAGAAAACTCTCTAGTTGTGGTAAAACTCTTAAAATACGCAATTAGAGTTTCCAGAAGTGATTAAAACCTTGGAAGAACCCCTTGAAATTAAAGTAAATAGATTCTTCCTACATTTCCTGCCGTTTGTAATCGCAGACATTACCAGTGGAAAGCCGTGAAATGACCAGCAAACTGATAATATTTACAACTCTGGGCACTTGAGGGAGCGTTTTCACTTGAATTAGCTTTCAAATATTAGGAATTCTTGTTTATACAGCTCAAAATTTGTGCAGAAAGCCTGTAAGTGAGTACTGAACTGCTTATGTTTACAATTGAGGCCCCATTACTCTGGCGACTTTTGTATGACTCTGTTAAAATCCTGACGGTTCCAGTACAAATTTGTAAGAAAACTCTCTAGGTGTGGTAAAACTCTTAAAATACGTAATTAGAGTTTCCAGAAATGATTAAAACCTTGGAAGAACCCCTTGAAATTAAAGTAAATAGATTCTTCCTACATTTCCTGCCGTTTGTAATCACAGACATTACCAGTGGAAAGCCGTGAAATGACCAGCAAACTGATAATATTTACAACTCTGGGCACTTTAGGGAGCGTTTTCACTTGAATTTGCTTTCAACTATTAGGAATTCTTGTTTATACAGCTCATAATTTTTGTAGAAAGCCTGTAAGTGAGTACTGAACTGCGTATGTTTACAATTGAGGCCGCATTACTCTGGCGACTATTGTATGACTCTGTTAAAATCCTTACGGTTCCAGTACATATTTGTAAGAAAACTCTCTGGTTGTGGTAAAAGTCTTAAAATATGCAATTAGAGTTTCCAGAAATGATTAAAATCTTGGAAGAACCCCTTGAAATTAAAGTAAATAGATTCTTCCTACATTTCCTGCCGTTTGTAATCACAGGCATTACCAATGGAAAGCCGTGAAATGACCAGCAAACTGATAATATTAACAACTCTGGGCACTTGAGGGAGCGTTTTCACTTGAATTTGCTTTCAAATATTAGGAATTCTTGTTTATACAGCTCAAAATTTGTGTAGAAAGCCTGTAAGTGAGGACTGTACTGCTTATGTTTACAATTGAGGCCACATTACTCTGGCGACTTTTGTATGACTGTTAAAATCCTGATGGTTCCAGTACATATTTGTAAGAAAACTCTCTAGTTGTGGTAAAACTCTTAAAATACGTAATTAGAGTTTCCAGAAATGATTAAAAACTTGGAAGAACCCCTTGAAATTAAAGTAAATAGATTCTTCCTACATTTCCTGCCGTTTGTAATCACAGACATTTCCAGTGGAAAGCCGTGAAATGACCAGCAAACTGATAATATTTAAAACTCCGGGCACTTTAGGGAGCGTTTTCACTTGAATTTGCTTTCAAATATTAGGAATTCTTGTTTATACAGCTCAAAATTTGTGCAGAAAGCCTGTAAGTGAGGACTGTACTGCTTATGTTTACAATTGAGGCCACATTACTCTGGCGACTTTTGTATGACTCTGTTAAAATCCTGACGGTTCCAGTACATATTGGTAAGAAAACTCTCTAGTTGTGGTAAAACTCTTAAAATACGCAATTAGAGTTTCCAGAAGTGATTAAAACCTTGGAAGAACCCCTTGAAATTAAAGTAAATAGATTCTTCCTACATTTCCTGCCGTTTGTAATCGCAGACATTACCAGTGGAAAGCCGTGAAATGACCAGCAAACTGATAATATTTACAACTCTGGGCACTTGAGGGAGCGTTTTCACTTGAATTAGCTTTCAAATATTAGGAATTCTTGTTTATACAGCTCAAAATTTGTGCAGAAAGCCTGTAAGTGAGTACTGAACTGCTTATGTTTACAATTGAGGCCCCATTACTCTGGCGACTTTTGTATGACTCTGTTAAAATCCTGACGGTTCCAGTACAAATTTGTAAGAAAACTCTCTAGGTGTGGTAAAACTCTTAAAATACGTAATTAGAGTTTCCAGAAATGATTAAAACCTTGGAAGAACCCCTTGAAATTAAAGTAAATAGATTCTTCCTACATTTCCTGCCGTTTGTAATCACAGACATTACCAGTGGAAAGCCGTGAAATGACCAGCAAACTGATAATATTTACAACTCTGGGCACTTTAGGGAGCGTTTTCACTTGAATTTGCTTTCAACTATTAGGAATTCTTGTTTATACAGCTCATAATTTTTGTAGAAAGCCTGTAAGTGAGGTTTAAACTGCGTATGTTTACAATTGAGGCCGCATTACTCTGGCGACTATTGTATGACTCTGTTAAAATCCTTACGGTTCCAGTACATATTTGTAAGAAAACTCTCTGGTTGTGGTAAAAGTCTTAAAATATGCAATTAGAGTTTCCAGAAATGATTAAAATCTTGGAAGAACCCCTTGAAATTAAAGTAAATAGATTCTTCCTACATTTCCTGCCGTTTGTAATCACAGGCATTACCAATGGAAAGCCGTGAAATGACCAGCAAACTGATAATATTAACAACTCTGGGCACTTGAGGGAGCGTTTTCACTTGAATTTGCTTTGAAATATTAGGAATTCTTGTTTATACAGCTCAAAATTTGTGTAGAAAGCCTGTAAGTGAGGACTGTACTGCTTATGTTTACAATTGAGGCCACATTACTCTGGCGACTTTTGTATGACTGTTAAAATCCTGATGGTTCCAGTACATATTTGTAAGAAAACTCTCTAGTTGTGGTAAAACTCTTAAAATACGTAATTAGAGTTTCCAGAAATGATTAAAAACTTGGAAGAACCCCTTGAAATTAAAGTAAATAGATTCTTCCTACATTTCCTGCCGTTTGTAATCACAGACATTACCAGTGGAAAGCCGTGAAATGACCAGCAAACTGATAATATTTACAACACCGGGCACTTTAGGGAACGTTTTCACTTGAATTTGCTTTCAAATATTAGGAATTCTTGTTTATACAGCTCAAAATTTGTGCAGAAAGCCTGTAAGTGAGGACTGTACTGCTTATGTTTACAATTGAGGCCACATTACTCTGGCGACTTTTGTATGACTCTGTTAAAATCATGACGGTTCCAGTACAAATTTGTAAGAAAACTCTGTACTTGTGGTAAAACTCTTAAAATACGTAATTAGAGTTTCCAGAAGTGATTAAAAACTTGGAAGAACCCCTTGAAATAAAAGTATATAGATTCTTCCTACATTTCCTGCCGTTTGTAATCACAGACATTACCAGTGGAAAGCCGTGAAATGACCAGCAAACTGATAATATTTACAACTCCGGGCACTTTAGGGAGCGTTTTCACTTGAATTTGCTTTCAAATATTAGGAATTCTTGTTTATACAGCTCAAAATTTGTGCAGAAAGCCTGTAAGTGAGGACTGTACTGCTTATGTTTACAATTGAGGCCGCATTACTCTGGCGACTTTTGTATGACTCTGTTAAAATCCTTACGGTTCCAGTACAAATTTGTAAGAAAACTCTCTAGTTGTGGTAAAACTCTTAAAATACGCAATTAGAGTTTCCAGAAGTGATTAAAACCTTGGAAGAACCCCTTGAAATTAAAGTAAATAGATTCTTCCTACATTTCCTGCCGTTTGTAATCGCAGACATTACCAGTGGAAAGCCGTGAAATGACCAGCAAACTGATAATATTTACAACTCTGGGCACTTGAGGGAGCGTTTTCACTTGAATTAGCTTTCAAATATTAGGAATTTTTGTTTATACAGCTCAAAATTTGTGCAGAAAGCCTGTAAGTGAGTACTGAACTGCTTATGTTTACAATTGAGGCCGCATTACTCTGGCGACTTTTGTATGACTCTGTTCAAATCCTGACGGTTCCAGTACAAATTTGTAAGAAAACTCTCTAGGTGTGGTAAAACTCTTAAAATACGTAATTAGAGTTTCCAGAAATGATTAAAACCTTGGAAGAACCCCTTGAAATTAAAGTAAATAGATTCTTCCTACATTTCCTGCCGTTTGTAATCACAGACATTACCAGTGGAAAGCCGTGAAATGACCAGCAAACTGATAATATTTACAACTCTGGGCACTTTAGGGAGCGTTTTCACTTGAATTTGCTTTCAAATATTAGGAATTCTTGTTTATACAGCTCATAATTTTTGTAGAAAGCCTGTAAGTGAGGTTTAAACTGCGTATGTTTACAATTGAGGCCGCATTACTCTGGCGACTATTGTATGACTCTGTTAAAATCCTTACGGTTCCAGTACATATTTGTAAGAAAACTCTCTGGTTGTGGTAAAAGTCTTAAAATATGCAATTAGAGTTTCCAGAAATGATTAAAATCTTGGAAGAACCCCTTGAAATTAAAGTAAATAGATTCTTCCTACATTTCCTGCCGTTTGTAATCACAGGCATTACCAATGGAAAGCCGTGAAATGACCAGCAAACTGATAATATTTACAACTCTGGGCACTTGAGGGAGCGTTTTCACTTGAATTTGCTTTCAAATATTAGGAATTCTTGTTTATACAGCTCAAAATTTGTGTAGAAAGCCTGTAAGTGAGGACTGTACTGCTTATGTTTACAATTGAGGCCACATTACTCTGGCGACTTTTGTATGACTGTTAAAATCCTGACGGTTCCAGTACATATTTGTAAGAAAACTCTCTAGTTGTGGTAAAACTCTTAAAATACGTAATTAGAGTTTCCAGAAATGATTAAAAACTTGGAAGAACCCCTTGAAATTAAAGTAAATAGATTCTTCCTACATTTCCTGCCGTTTGTAATCACAGACATTACCAGTGGAAAGCCGTGAAATGACCAGCAAACTGATAATATTTACAACTCCGGGCACTTTAGGGAACGTTTTCACTTGAATTTGCTTTCAAATATTAGGAATTCTTGTTTATACAGCTCAAAATTTGTGCAGAAAGCCTGTAAGTGAGGACTGTACTGCTTATGTTTACAATTGAGACCACATTACTCTGGCGACTTTTGTATGACTCTGTTAAAATCATGACGGTTCCAGTACAAATTTGTAAGAAAACTCTCTACTTGTGGTAAAACTCTTAAAATACGTAATTAGAGTTTCCAGAAGTGATTAAAAACTTGGAAGAACCCCTTGAAATAAAAGTATATAGATTCTTCCTACATTTCCTGCCGTTTGTAATCACAGACATTACCAGTGGAAAGCCGTGAAATGACCAGCAAACTGATAATATTTCAAGCGTTTTCACTTGAATTTGCTTTCAAATATTACGAATTCTTGTTTATACAGCTCAAAATTTGTGCAGAAAGCCTGTAAGTGAGGACTGTACTGCTTATGTTTACAATTGAGGCCGCATTACTCTGGCGACTTTTGTATGACTCTGTTAAAATCCTGACGGTTCCAGTACAAATTTGTAAGAAAACTCTCTAGTTGTGGTAAAACTCTTAAAATACGCAATTAGAGTTTCCAGAAGTGATTAAAACCTTGGAAGAACCCCTTGAAATTAAAGTAAATAGATTCTTCCTACATTTCCTGCCGTTTGTAATCACAGACATTACCAGTGGAAAGCCGTGAAATGACCAGCAAACTGATAATATTTACAACTGTGGGCACTTGAGGGAGCGTTTTCACTTGAATTTGCTTTCAAATATTAGGAATTCTTGTTTATACAGCTCAAAATTTGTGTAGAAAGCCTGTAAGTGAGGACTGAACTGCTTATGTTTACAATTGAGGCGGCATTACTCTGGCGACTTTTGTTTGACTCTGTTAAAATCCTGACGGTTCCAGTACAAATTTGTAAGAAAACTCTCTAGGTGTGGTAAAACTCTTAAAATACGTAATTAGAGTTTCCAGAAATGATTAAAACCTTGGAAGAACCCCTTGAAATTAAAGTAAATCGATTCTTCCTACATTTCCTGCCGTTTGTAATCACAGACACTACCAGTGGAAAGCCTTGAAATGACCAGCAAACTGATAATATTTAAAACTCCGGGCACTTTAGGGAGCGTTTTCACTTGAATTTGCTTTCAAATATTAGGAATTCTTGTTTATACGGCTTAAAATTTGTGTAGAAAGCCTGTAAGTGAGGACTGTACTGCTTATGTTTACAATTGAGGCCGCATTACTCTGGCGACTTTTGTATGACTGTTAAAATCCTGACGGTTCCAGTACATATTTGTAAGAAAACTCTCTAGTTGTGGTAAAACTCTTAAAATTCGTAATTAGAGTTTCCAGAAATGATTAAAACCTTGGAAGAACCCGTTGAAATTAAAGTAAATAGATTCTTCCTACATTTCCTGCCGTTTGTAATCGCAGACATTACCAGTGGAAAGCCGTGAAATGACCAGCAAACTGATAATATTTACAACTCTGAGCACTTTAGGGAGCGTTTTCACTTGAATTTGCTTTGAAATATTAGGAATTCTTGTTTATACAGCTCAAAATTTGTGTAGAAAGCCTGTAAGTGAGGACTGTACTGCTTATGTTTACAATTGAGGCCGCATTACTCTGGCGACTTTTGTATGACTCTGTTAAAATCCTGACGGTTCCAGAACAAATTTGTAAGAAAACTCTCTAGTTGTGGTAAAACTCTTAAAATACGCAATTAGAGTTTCCAGAAGTGATTAAAACCTTGGAAGAACCCCTTGAAATTAAAGTAAATAGATTCTTCCTACATTTCCTGCCGTTTGTAATCGCAGACATTACCAGTGGAAAGCCGTGAAATGACCACCAAACTGATAATATTTACAACTCCGGGCACTTTAGGGAGCGTTTTCACTTGAATTTGCTTTCAAATATTAGGAATTCTTGTTTATACAGCTCAAAATTTGTGCAGAAAGCCTGTAAGTGAGGACTGTACTGCTTATGTTTACAATTGAGGCCACATTACTCTGGCGACTTTTGTATGACTCTGTTAAAATCATGACGGTTCCAGTACAAATTTGTAAGAAAACTCTCTACTTGTGGTAAAACTCTTAAAATACGTAATTAGAGTTTCCAGAAGTGACTAAAAACTTGGAAGAACCCCTTGAAATAAAAGTATATAGATTCTTCCTACATTTCCTGCCGTTTGTAATCACAGACATTACCAGTGGAAAGCCGTGAAATGACCAGCAAACTGATAATATTTCAAGCGTTTTCACTTGAATTTGCTTTCAAATATTAGGAATTCTTGTTTATACAGCTCAAAATTTGTGTAGAAAGCCTGTAAGTGAGGACTGTACTGCTTATGTTTACAATTGAGGCCGCATTACTCTGGCGACTTTTGTATGACTCTGTTAAAATCCTGACGGTTCCAGAACAAATTTGTAAGAAAACTCTCTAGTTGTGGTAAAACTCTTAAAATACGCAATTAGAGTTTCCAGAAGTGATTAAAACCTTGGAAGAACCCCTTGAAATTAAAGTAAATAGATTCTTCCTACATTTCCTGCCGTTTGTAATCGCAGACATTACCAGTGGAAAGCCGTGAAATGACCAGCAAACTGATAATATTTACAACTCTGGGCACTTGAGGGAGCGTTTTCACTTGAATTTGCTTTCAAATATTAGGAATTCTTGTTTATACAGCTCAAAATTTGTGTAGAAAGCCTGTAAGTGAGGACTGAACTGCTTATGTTTACAATTGAGGCGGCATTACTCTGGCGACTTTTGTTTGACTCTGTTAAAATCCTGACGGTTCCAGTACAAATTTGTAAGGAAAATCTCTAGGTTCGGTAAAACTCTTAAAAAACGTAATTAGAGTTTCCAGAAATGATTAAAACCTTGGAAGAACCCGTTGAAATTAAAGTAAATAGATTCTTCCTACATTTCCTGCCGTTTGTAATCACAGACACTACCAATGGAAAGCCTTGAAATGACCAGCAAACTGATAATATTTAGAACTCCGGGCACTTTAGGGAGCGTTTTCACTTGAATTTGCTTTCAAATATTAGGAATTCTTGTTTATACGGCTTAAAATTTGTGTAGAAAGCCTGTAAGTGAGGACTGTACTGCTTATGTTTACAATTGAGGCCGCATTACTCTGGCGACTTTTGTATGACTGTTAAAATCCTGACGGTTCCAGTACATATTTGTAAGAAAACTCTCTAGTTGTGGTAAAACTCTTAAAATACGTAATTAGAGTTTCCAGAAATGATTAAAACCTTGGAAGAACCCCTTGAAATAAAAGTATATAGATTCTTCCTACATTTCCTGCCGTTTGTAATCACAGACATTACCAGTGGAAAGCCGTGAAATGACCAGCAAACTGATAATATTTACAACTCTGAGCACTTTAGGGAGCGTTGTCTCTTGAATTTGCTTTGAAATATTAGGAATTCTTGTTTATACAGCTCAAAATTTGTGTAGAAAGCCTGTAAGTGAGGACTGTACTGCTTATGTTTACAATTGAGGCCGCATTACTCTGGCGACTTTTGTATGACTCTGTTAAAATCCTGACGGTTCCAGTACAAATTTGTAAGAAAACTCTCTAGTTGTGGTAAAACTCTTAAAATACGCAATTAGAGTTTCTGGAAGTGATTAAAACCTTGGAAGAACCCCTTGAAATTAAAGTAAATAGATTCTTCCTACATTTCCTGCCGTTTGTAATCGCAGACATTACCAGTGGAAAGCCGTGAAATGACCAGCAAACTGATAATATTTACAACTTGGGCACTTGAGGGAGCGTTTTCACTTGAATTAGCTTTCAAATATTAGGAATTCTTGTTTATACAGCTCAAAATTTGTGCAGAAAGCCTGTAAGTGTGTACTGAACTGCTTATGTTTACAATTGAGGCCCCATTACTCTGGCGACTTTTGTATGACTCTGTTAAAATCCTGACGGTTCCAGTACAAATTTGTAAGAAAACTCTCTAGGTGTGGTAAAACTCTTAAAATACGTAATTAGAGTTTCCAGAAATGATTAAAACCTTGAAAGAACCCCTTGAAATTAAAGTAAATAGATTCTTCCTACATTTCCTGCCGTTTGTAATCACAGACATTACCAGTGGAAAGCTGTGAAATGACCAGCAAACTGATAATATTTACAACTCTGGGCACTTTAGGGAGCGTTTTCACTTGAATTTGCTTACAAATATTAGGAATTCTTGTTTATACGGCTTAAAATTTGTGTAGAAAGCCTGTAAGTGAGGACTGTACTGCTTATGTTTACAATTGAGGCCGCATTACTCTGGCGACTTTTGTATGACTGTTAAAATCCTGACGGTTCCAGTACATATTTGTAAGAAAACTCTCTAGTTGTGGTAAAACTCTTAAAATACGTAATTAGAGTTTCCAGAAATGATTAAAACCTTGGAAGAACCCCTTGAAATAAAAGTATATAGATTCTTCCTACATTTCCTGCCGTTTGTAATCACAGACATTACCAGTGGAAAGCCGTGAAATGACCAGCAAACTGATAATATTTACAACTCTGAGCACTTTAGGGAGCGTTGTCTCTTGAATTTGCTTTGAAATATTAGGAATTCTTGTTTATACAGCTCAAAATTTGTGTAGAAAGCCTGTAAGTGAGGACTGTACTGCTTATGTTTACAATTGAGGCCGCATTACTCTGGCGACTTTTGTATGACTCTGTTAAAATCCTGACGGTTCCAGTACAAATTTGTAAGAAAACTCTCTAGTTGTGGTAAAACTCTTAAAATACGCAATTAGAGTTTCTGGAAGTGATTAAAACCTTGGAAGAACCCCTTGAAATTAAAGTAAATAGATTCTTCCTACATTTCCTGCCGTTTGTAATCGCAGACATTACCAGTGGAAAGCCGTGAAATGACCAGCAAACTGATAATATTTACAACTTGGGCACTTGAGGGAGCGTTTTCACTTGAATTAGCTTTCAAATATTAGGAATTCTTGTTTATACAGCTCAAAATTTGTGCAGAAAGCCTGTAAGTGTGTACTGAACTGCTTATGTTTACAATTGAGGCCCCATTACTCTGGCGACTTTTGTATGACTCTGTTAAAATCCTGACGGTTCCAGTACAAATTTGTAAGAAAACTCTCTAGGTGTGGTAAAACTCTTAAAATACGTAATTAGAGTTTCCAGAAATGATTAAAACCTTGAAAGAACCCCTTGAAATTAAAGTAAATAGATTCTTCCTACATTTCCTGCCGTTTGTAATCACAGACATTACCAGTGGAAAGCTGTGAAATGACCAGCAAACTGATAATATTTACAACTCTGGGCACTTTAGGGAGCGTTTTCACTTGAATTTGCTTTCAAATATTAGGAATTCTTGTTTATACAGCTCATAATTTTTGTAGAAAGCCTGTAAGTGAGGTTTAAACTGCGTATGTTTACAATTGAGGCCGCATTACTCTGGCGACTATTGTATGACTCTGTTAAAATCCTTACGGTTCCAGTACATATTTGTAAGAAAACTCTCTGGTTGTGGTAAAAGTCTTAAAATACGCAATTAGAGTTTCCAGAAATGATTAAAATCTTGGAAGAACCCCTTGAAATTAAAGTAAATAGATTCTTCCTACATTTCCTGCCGTTTGTAATCACAGGCATTACCAATGGAAAACCGTGAAATGACCAGCAAACTGATAATATTTACAACTCTGGGCACTTGAGGGAGCGTTTTCACTTGAATTTGCTTTCAAATATTAGGAATTCTTGTTTATACAGCTCAAAATTTGTGCAGAAAGCCTGTAAGTGAGGACTGTACTGCTTATGTTTACAATTGAGGCCACATTACTCTGGCGACTTTTGTATGACTCTGTTAAAATCCTGACGGTTCCAGTACAAATTTGTAAGAAAACTCTCTAGGTGTGGTAAAACTCTTAAAATACGTAATTAGAGTTTCCAGAAATGATTAAAACCTTGGAAGAACCCCTTGAAATTAAAGTAAATAGATTCTTCCTACATTTCCTGCCGTTTGTAATCACAGACATTACCAGTGGAAAGCCGTGAAATGACCAGCAAACTGATAATATTTACAACTCTGGGCACTTTAGGGAGCGTTTTCACTTGAATTTGCTTTCAAATATTAGGAATTCTTGTTTATACAGCTCATAATTTTTGTAGAAAGCCTGTAAGTGAGGTTTAAACTGCGTATGTTTACAATTGAGGCCGCATTACTCTGGCGACTATTGTATGACTCTGTTAAAATCCTTACGGTTCCAGTACATATTTGTAAGAAAACTCTCTGGTTGTGGTAAAAGTCTTAAAATACGCAATTAGAGTTTCCAGAAATGATTAAAATCTTGGAAGAACCCCTTGAAATTAAAGTAAATAGATTCTTCCTACATTTCCTGCCGTTTGTAATCACAGGCATTACCAATGGAAAGCCGTGAAATGACCAGCAAACTGATAATATTTACAACTCTGGGCACTTGAGGGAGCGTTTTCACTTGAATTTGCTTTCAAATATTAGGAATTCTTGTTTATACAGCTCATAATTTTTGTAGAAAGCCTGTAAGTGAGGTTTAAACTGCGTATGTTTACAATTGAGGCCGCATTACTCTGGCGACTATTGTATGACTCTGTTAAAATCCTTACGGTTCCAGTACATATTTGTAAGAAAACTCTCTGGTTGTGGTAAAAGTCTTAAAATACGCAATTAGAGTTTCCAGAAATGATTAAAATCTTGGAAGAACCCCTTGAAATTAAAGTAAATAGATTCTTCCTACATTTCCTGCCGTTTGTAATCACAGGCATTACCAATGGAAAGCCGTGAAATGACCAGCAAACTGATAATATTTACAACTCTGGGCACTTGAGGGAGCGTTTTCACTTGAATTTGCTTTCAAATATTAGGAATTCTTGTTTATACAGCTCAAAATTTGTGTAGAAAGCCTGTAAGTGAGGACTGTACTGCTTATGTTTACAATTGAGGCCACATTACTCTGGCGACTTTTGTATGACTGTTAAAATCCTGACGGTTCCAGTACATATTTGTAAGAAAACTCTCTAGTTGTGGTAAAACTCTTAAAATACGCAATTAGAGTTTCCAGAAGTGATTAAAACCTTGGAAGAACCCCTTGAAATTAAAGTAAATAGATTCTTCCTACATTTCCTGCCGTTTGTAATCACAGACATTACCAGTGGAAAGCCGTGAAATGACAAGCAAAATGATAATATTTACAACTCTGGGCACTTGAGGGAGCGTTTTCACTTGAATTTGCTTTCAAATATTAGGAATTCTTGTTTATACAGCTCAAAATTTGTGTAGAAAGCCTGTAAGTGAGGACTGTACTGCTTATGTTTACAATTGAGGCCACATTACTCTGGCGACTATTGTATGACTGTTAAAATCCTGACGGTTCCAGTACATATTTGTAAGAAAACTCTCTAGTTGTGGTAAAACTCTTAAAATACGTAATTAGAGTTTCCAGAAATGATTAAAAACTTGGAAGAACCCCTTGAAATTAAAGTAAATAGATTCTTCCTACATTTCCTGCCGTTTGTAATCACAGACATTACCAGTGGAAAACCGTGAAATGACCAGCAAACTGATAATATTTACAACTCCGGGCACTTTAGGGAGCGTTTTCACTTGAATTTGCTTTCAAATATTAGGAATTCTTGTTTATACAGCTCAAAATTTGTGCAGAAAGCCTGTAAGTGAGGACTGTACTGCTTATGTTTACAATTGAGGCCACATTACTCTGGCGACTTTTGTATGACTCTGTTAAAATCCTGACGGTTCCAGTACATATTTGTAAGAAAACTCTCTAGTTGTGGTAAAACTCTTAAAATACGTAATTAGAGTTTCCAGAAGTGATTAAAACCTTGGAAGAACCCCTTGAAATTAAAGTAAATAGATTCTTCCTACATTTCCTGCCGTTTGTAATCACAGACATTACCAGTGGAAAGCCGTGAAATGACCAGCAAACTGATAATATTTACAACTCTGGGCACTTGAGGGAGCGTTTTCACTTGAATTACCTTTCAAATATTAGGAATTCTTGTTTATACAGCTCAAAATTTGTGCAGAAAGCCTGTAAGTGAGGACTGTACTGCTTATGTTTACAATTGAGGCCACATTACTCTGGCGACTTTTGTATGACTCTGTTAAAATCCTGACGGTTCCAGTACAAATTTGTAAGAAAACTCTCTAGGTGTGGTAAAACTCTTAAAATACGTAATTAGAGTTTCCAGAAATGATTAAAACCTTGGAAGAACCCCTTGAAATTAAAGTAAATAGATTCTTCCTACATTTCCTGCCGTTTGTAATCACAGACATTACCAGTGGAAAGCCGTGAAATGACCAGCAAACTGATAATATTTACAACTCTGGGCACTTTAGGGAGCGTTTTCACTTGAATTTGCTTTCAAATATTAGGAATTCTTGTTTATACAGCTCATAATTTTTGTAGAAAGCCTGTAAGTGAGGTTTAAACTGCGTATGTTTACAATTGAGGCCGCATTACTCTGGCGACTATTGTATGACTCTGTTAAAATCCTTACGGTTCCAGTACATATTTGTAAGAAAACTCTCTGGTTGTGGTAAAAGTCTTAAAATACGCAATTAGAGTTTCCAGAAATGATTAAAATCTTGGAAGAACCCCTTGAAATTAAAGTAAATAGATTCTTCCTACATTTCCTGCCGTTTGTAATCACAGGCATTACCAGTGGAAAGCTGTGAAATGACCAGCAAACTGATAATATTTACAACTCTGGGCACTTTAGGGAGCGTTTTCACTTGAATTTGCTTTCAAATATTAGGAATTCTTGTTTATACGGCTTAAAATTTGTGTAGAAAGCCTGTAAGTGAGGACTGTACTGCTTATGTTTACAATTGAGGCCGCATTACTCTGGCGACTTTTGTATGACTGTTAAAATCCTGACGGTTCCAGTACATATTTGTAAGAAAACTCTCTAGTTGTGGTAAAACTCTTAAAATACGTAATTAGAGTTTCCAGAAATGATTAAAACCTTGGAAGAACCCCTTGAAATAAAAGTATATAGATTCTTCCTACATTTCCTGCCGTTTGTAATCACAGACATTACCAGTGGAAAGCCGTGAAATGACCAGCAAACTGATAATATTTACAACTCTGAGCACTTTAGGGAGCGTTGTCTCTTGAATTTGCTTTGAAATATTAGGAATTCTTGTTTATACAGCTCAAAATTTGTGTAGAAAGCCTGTAAGTGAGGACTGTACTGCTTATGTTTACAATTGAGGCCGCATTACTCTGGCGACTTTTGTATGACTCTGTTAAAATCCTGACGGTTCCAGTACAAATTTGTAAGAAAACTCTCTAGTTGTGGTAAAACTCTTAAAATACGCAATTAGAGTTTCTGGAAGTGATTAAAACCTTGGAAGAACCCCTTGAAATTAAAGTAAATAGATTCTTCCTACATTTCCTGCCGTTTGTAATCGCAGACATTACCAGTGGAAAGCCGTGAAATGACCAGCAAACTGATAATATTTACAACTTGGGCACTTGAGGGAGCGTTTTCACTTGAATTAGCTTTCAAATATTAGGAATTCTTGTTTATACAGCTCAAAATTTGTGCAGAAAGCCTGTAAGTGTGTACTGAACTGCTTATGTTTACAATTGAGGCCCCATTACTCTGGCGACTTTTGTATGACTCTGTTAAAATCCTGACGGTTCCAGTACAAATTTGTAAGAAAACTCTCTAGGTGTGGTAAAACTCTTAAAATACGTAATTAGAGTTTCCAGAAATGATTAAAACCTTGAAAGAACCCCTTGAAATTAAAGTAAATAGATTCTTCCTACATTTCCTGCCGTTTGTAATCACAGACATTACCAGTGGAAAGCTGTGAAATGACCAGCAAACTGATAATATTTACAACTCTGGGCACTTTAGGGAGCGTTTTCACTTGAATTTGCTTTCAAATATTAGGAATTCTTGTTTATACAGCTCATAATTTTTGTAGAAAGCCTGTAAGTGAGGTTTAAACTGCGTATGTTTACAATTGAGGCCGCATTACTCTGGCGACTATTGTATGACTCTGTTAAAATCCTTACGGTTCCAGTACATATTTGTAAGAAAACTCTCTGGTTGTGGTAAAAGTCTTAAAATACGCAATTAGAGTTTCCAGAAATGATTAAAATCTTGGAAGAACCCCTTGAAATTAAAGTAAATAGATTCTTTCTACATTTCCTGCCGTTTGTAATCACAGGCATTACCAATGGAAAACCGTGAAATGACCAGCAAACTGATAATATTTACAACTCTGGGCACTTGAGGGAGCGTTTTCACTTGAATTTGCTTTCAAATATTAGGAATTCTTGTTTATACAGCTCAAAATTTGTGCAGAAAGCCTGTAAGTGAGGACTGTACTGCTTATGTTTACAATTGAGGCCACATTACTCTGGCGACTTTTGTATGACTCTGTTAAAATCCTGACGGTTCCAGTACAAATTTGTAAGAAAACTCTCTAGGTGTGGTAAAACTCTTAAAATACGTAATTAGAGTTTCCAGAAATGATTAAAACCTTGGAAGAACCCCTTGAAATTAAAGTAAATAGATTCTTCCTACATTTCCTGCCGTTTGTAATCACAGACATTACCAGTGGAAAGCCGTGAAATGACCAGCAAACTGATAATATTTACAACTCTGGGCACTTTAGGGAGCGTTTTCACTTGAATTTGCTTTCAAATATTAGGAATTCTTGTTTATACAGCTCATAATTTTTGTAGAAAGCCTGTAAGTGAGGTTTAAACTGCGTATGTTTACAATTGAGGCCGCATTACTCTGGCGACTATTGTATGACTCTGTTAAAATCCTTACGGTTCCAGTACATATTTGTAAGAAAACTCTCTGGTTGTGGTAAAAGTCTTAAAATACGCAATTAGAGTTTCCAGAAATGATTAAAATCTTGGAAGAACCCCTTGAAATTAAAGTAAATAGATTCTTCCTACATTTCCTGCCGTTTGTAATCACAGGCATTACCAATGGAAAGCCGTGAAATGACCAGCAAACTGATAATATTTACAACTCTGGGCACTTGAGGGAGCGTTTTCACTTGAATTTGCTTTCAAATATTAGGAATTCTTGTTTATACAGCTCAAAATTTGTGTAGAAAGCCTGTAAGTGAGGACTGTACTGCTTATGTTTACAATTGAGGCCACATTACTCTGGCGACTTTTGTATGACTGTTAAAATCCTGACGGTTCCAGTACATATTTGTAAGAAAACTCTCTAGTTGTGGTAAAACTCTTAAAATACGCAATTAGAGTTTCCAGAAGTGATTAAAACCTTGGAAGAACCCCTTGAAATTAAAGTAAATAGATTCTTCCTACATTTCCTGCCGTTTGTAATCACAGACATTACCAGTGGAAAGCCGTGAAATGACCAGCAAAATGATAATATTTACAACTCTGGGCACTTGAGGGAGCGTTTTCACTTGAATTTGCTTTCAAATATTAGGAATTCTTGTTTATACAGCTCAAAATTTGTGTAGAAAGCCTGTAAGTGAGGACTGTACTGCTTATGTTTACAATTGAGGCCACATTACTCTGACGACTATTGTATGACTGTTAAAATCCTGACGGTTCCAGTACATATTTGTAAGAAAACTCTCTAGTTGTGGTAAAACTCTTAAAATACGTAATTAGAGTTTCCAGAAATGATTAAAAACTTGGAAGAACCCCTTGAAATTAAAGTAAATAGATTCTTCCTACATTTCCTGCCGTTTGTAATCACAGACATTACCAGTGGAAAACCGTGAAATGACCAGCAAACTGATAATATTTACAACTCCGGGCACTTTAGGGAGCGTTTTCACTTGAATTTGCTTTCAAATATTAGGAATTCTTGTTTATACAGCTCAAAATTTGTGCAGAAAGCCTGTAAGTGAGGACTGTACTGCTTATGTTTACAATTGAGGCCACATTACTCTGGCGACTTTTGTATGACTCTGTTAAAATCCTGACGGTTCCAGTACATATTTGTAAGAAAACTCTCTAGTTGTGGTAAAACTCTTAAAATACGTAATTAGAGTTTCCAGAAGTGATTAAAACCTTGGAAGAACCCCTTGAAATTAAAGTAAATAGATTCTTCCTACATTTCCTGCCGTTTGTAATCACAGACATTACCAGTGGAAAGCCGTGAAATGACCAGCAAACTGATAATATTTACAACTCTGGGCACTTGAGGGAGCGTTTTCACTTGAATTACCTTTCAAATATTAGGAATTCTTGTTTATACAGCTCAAAATTTGTGCAGAAAGCCTGTAAGTGAGGACTGTACTGCTTATGTTTACAATTGAGGCCACATTACTCTGGCGACTTTTGTATGACTCTGTTAAAATCCTGACGGTTCCAGTACAAATTTGTAAGAAAACTCTCTAGGTGTGGTAAAACTCTTAAAATACGTAATTAGAGTTTCCAGAAATGATTAAAACCTTGGAAGAACCCCTTGAAATTAAAGTAAATAGATTCTTCCTACATTTCCTGCCGTTTGTAATCACAGACATTACCAGTGGAAAGCCGTGAAATGACCAGCAAACTGATAATATTTACAACTCTGGGCACTTTAGGGAGCGTTTTCACTTGAATTTGCTTTCAAATATTAGGAATTCTTGTTTATACAGCTCATAATTTTTGTAGAAAGCCTGTAAGTGAGGTTTAAACTGCGTATGTTTACAATTGAGGCCGCATTACTCTGGCGACTATTGTATGACTCTGTTAAAATCCTTACGGTTCCAGTACATATTTGTAAGAAAACTCTCTGGTTGTGGTAAAAGTCTTAAAATACGCAATTAGAGTTTCCAGAAATGATTAAAATCTTGGAAGAACCCCTTGAAATTAAAGTAAATAGATTCTTCCTACATTTGCTGCCGTTTGTAATCACAGGCATTACCAATGGAAAGCCGTGAAATGACCAGCAAACTGATAATATTTACAATTCTGGGCACTTGAGGGAGCGTTTTCACTTGAATTTGCTTTCAAATATTAGGAATTCTTGTTTATACAGCTCAAAATTTGTGTAGAAAGCCTGTAAGTGAGGACTGTACTGCTTATGTTTACAATTGAGGCCACATTACTCTGGCGACTTTTGTATGACTGTTAAAATCCTGACGGTTCCAGTACATATTTGTAAGAAAACTCTCTAGTTGTGGTAAAACTCTTAAAATACGTAATTAGAGTTTCCAGAAGTGATTAAAAACTTGGAAGAACCCCTTGAAATTAAAGTAAATAGATTCTTCCTACATTTCCTGCCGTTTGTAATCACAGACATTACCAGTGGAAAACCGTGAAATGACCAGCAAACTGATAATATTTACAACTCCGGGCACTTTAGGGAGCGTTTTCACTTGAATTTGCTTTCAAATATTAGGAATTCTTGTTTATACAGCTCAAAATTTGTGCAGAAAGCCTGTAAGTGAGGACTGTACTGCTTATGTTTACAATTGAGGCCACATTACTCTGGCGACTTTTGTATGACTCTGTTAAAATCCTGACGGTTCCAGTACATATTTGTAAGAAAACTCTCTAGTTGTGGTAAAACTCTTAAAATACGTAATTAGAGTTTCCAGAAGTGATTAAAACCTTGGAAGAACCCCTTGAAATTAAAGTAAATAGATTCTTCCTACATTTCCTGCCGTTTGTAATCGCAGACATTACCAGTGGAAAGCCGTGAAATGACCAGCAAACTGATAATATTTACAACTCTGGGCACTTGAGGGAGCGTTTTCACTTGAATTAGCTTTCAAATATTAGGAATTCTTGTTTATACAGCTCAAAATTTGTGCAGAAAGCCTGTAAGTGTGTACTGAACTGCTTATGTTTACAATTGAGGCCCCATTACTCTGGCGACTTTTGTATGACTCTGTTAAAATCCTGACGGTTCCAGTACAAATTTGTAAGAAAACTCTCTAGGTGTGGTAAAACTCTTAAAATACGTAATTAGAGTTTCCAGAAATGATTAAAACCTTGAAAGAACCCCTTGAAATTAAAGTAAATAGATTCTTCCTACATTTCCTGCCGTTTGTAATCACAGACATTACCAGTGGAAAGCCGTGAAATGACCAGCAAACTGATAATATTTACAACTCTGGGCACTTTAGGGAGCGTTTTCACTTGAATTTGCTTTCAAATATTAGGAATTCTTGTTTATACAGCTCATAATTTTTGTAGAAAGCCTGTAAGTGAGGTTTAAACTGCGTATGTTTACAATTGAGGCCGCATTACTCTGGCGACTATTGTATGACTCTGTTAAAATCCTTACGGTTCCAGTACATATTTGTAAGAAAACTCTCTGGTTGTGGTAAAAGTCTTAAAATACGCAATTAGAGTTTCCAGAAATGATTAAAATCTTGGAAGAACCCCTTGAAATTAAAGTAAATAGATTCTTCCTACATTTCCTGTCGTTTGTAATCACAGGCATTACCAATGGAAAGCCGTGAAATGACCAGCAAACTGATAATATTTACAACTCTGGGCACTTGAGGGAGCGTTTTCACTTGAATTTGCTTTCAAATATTAGGAATTCTTGTTTATACAGCTCAAAATTTGTGTAGAAAGCCTGTAAGTGAGGACTGTACTGCTTATGTTTACAATTGAGGCCACATTACTCTGGCGACTTTTGTATGACTGTTAAAATCCTGACGGTTCCAGTACATATTTGTAAGAAAACTCTCTAGTTGTGGTAAAACTCTTAAAATACGCAATTAGAGTTTCCAGAAGTGATTAAAACCTTGGAAGAACCCCTTGAAATTAAAGTAAATAGATTCTTCCTACATTTCCTGCCGTTTGTAATCACAGACATTACCAGTGGAAAGCCGTGAAATGACCAGCAAAATGATAATATTTACAACTCTGGGCACTTGAGGGAGCGTTTTCACTTGAATTTGCTTTCAAATATTAGGAATTCTTGTTTATACAGCTCAAAATTTGTGTAGAAAGCCTGTAAGTGAGGACTGTACTGCTTATGTTTACAATTGAGGCCACATTACTCTGGCGACTTTTGTATGACTGTTAAAATCCTGACGGTTCCAGTACATATTTGTAAGAAAACTCTCTAGTTGTGGTAAAACTCTTAAAATACGTAATTAGAGTTTCCAGAAATGATTAAAAACTTGGAAGAACCCCTTGAAATTAAAGTAAATAGATTCTTCCTACATTTCCTGCCGTTTGTAATCACAGACATTACCAGTGGAAAACCGTGAAATGACCAGCAAACTGATAATATTTACAACTCCGGGCACTTTAGGGAGCGTTTTCACTTGAATTTGCTTTCAAATATTAGGAATTCTTGTTTATACAGCTCAAAATTTGTGCAGAAAGCCTGTAAGTGAGGACTGTACTGCTTATGTTTACAATTGAGGCCACATTACTCTGGCGACTTTTGTATGACTCTGTTAAAATCCTGACGGTTCCAGTACATATTTGTAAGAAAACTCTCTAGTTGTGGTAAAACTCTTAAAATACGTAATTAGAGTTTCCAGAAGTGATTAAAACCTTGGAAGAACCCCTTGAAATTAAAGTAAATAGATTCTTCCTACATTTCCTGCCGTTTGTAATCACAGACATTACCAGTGGAAAGCCGTGAAATGACCAGCAAACTGATAATATTTACAACTCTGGGCACTTGAGGGAGCGTTTTCACTTGAATTAGCTTTCAAATATTAGGAATTCTTGTTTATACAGCTCAAAATTTGAGCAGAAAGCCTGTAAGTGAGGACTGTACTGCTTATGTTTACAATTGAGGCCACATTACTCTGGCGACTTTTGTATGACTCTGTTAAAATCCTGACGGTTCCAGTACAAATTTGTAAGAAAACTCTCTAGGTGTGGTAAAACTCTTAAAATACGTAATTAGAGTTTCCAGAAATGATTAAAACCTTGGAAGAACCCCTTGAAATTAAAGTAAATAGATTCTTCCTACATTTCCTGCCGTTTGTAATCACAGACATTACCAGTGGAAAGCCGTGAAATGACCAGCAAACTGATAATATTTACAACTCTGGGCACTTTAGGGAGCGTTTTCACTTGAATTTGCTTTCAAATATTAGGAATTCTTGTTTATACAGCTCATAATTTTTGTAGAAAGCCTGTAAGTGAGGTTTAAACTGCTTATGTTTACAATTGAGGCCGCATTACTCTGGCGACTATTGTATGACTCTGTTAAAATCCTTACGGTTCCAGTACATATTTGTAAGAAAACTCTCTGGTTGTGGTAAAAGTCTTAAAATACGCAATTAGAGTTTCCAGAAATGATTAAAATCTTGGAAGAACCCCTTGAAATTAAAGTAAATAGATTCTTCCTACATTTCCTGCCGTTTGTAATCACAGGCATTACCAATGGAAAGCCGTGAAATGACCAGCAAACTGATAATATTTACAACTCTGGGCACTTGAGGGAGCGTTTTCACTTGAATTTGCTTTCAAATATTAGGAATTCTTGTTTATACAGCTCAAAATTTGTGTAGAAAGCCTGTAAGTGAGGACTGTACTGCTTATGTTTACAATTGAGGCCACATTACTCTGGCGACTTTTGTATGACTGTTAAAATCCTGACGGTTCCAGTACATATTTGTAAGAAAACTCTCTAGTTGTGGTAAAACTCTTAAAATACGTAATTAGAGTTTCCAGAAATGATTAAAAACTTGGAAGAACCCCTTGAAATTAAAGTAAATAGATTCTTCCTACATTTCCTGCCGTTTGTAATCACAGACATTACCAGTGGAAAGCCGTGAAATGACCAGCAAACTGATAATATTTACAACTCCGGGCACTTTAGGGAGCGTTTTCACTTGAATTTGCTTTCAAATATTAGGAATTCTTGTTTATAGAGCTCAAAATTTGTGCAGAAAGCCTGTAAGTGAGGACTGTACTGCTTATGTTTACAATTGAGGCCGCATTACTCTGGCGACTTTTGTATGACTCTGTTAAAATCCTTACGGTTCCAGTACAAATTTGTAAGAAAACTCTCTAGTTGTGGTAAAACTCTTAAAATACGCAATTAGAGTTTCCAGAAGTGATTAAAACCTTGGAAGAACCCCTTGAAATTAAAGTAAATAGATTCTTCCTACATTTCCTGCCGTTTGTAATCACAGACATTACCAGTGGAAAGCCGTGAAATGACCAGCAAAATGATAATATTTACAACTCTGGGCACTTGAGGGAGCGTTTTCACTTGAATTTGCTTTCAAATATTAGGAATTCTTGTTTATACAGCTCAAAATTTGTGTAGAAAGCCTGTAAGTGAGGACTGTACTGCTTATGTTTACAATTGAGGCCTCATTACTCTGGCGACTTTTGTATGACTCTGTTAAAATCCTGACGGTTCCAGTACATATTTGTAAGAAAACTCTCTACTTGTGGTAAAACTCTTAAAATACGTAATTAGAGTTTCCAGAAGTGATTAAAAACTTGGAAGAACCCCTTGAAATTAAAGTATATAGATTCTTCCTACATTTCCTGCCGTTTGTAATCACAGACATTACCAGTGGAAAGCCGTGAAATGACCAGCAAACTGATAATATTTACAACTCCGGGCACTTTAGGGAGCGTTTTCACTTGAATTTGCTTTCAAATATTAGGAATTCTTGTTTATACAGCTCAAAATTTGTGCAGAAAGCCTGTAAGTGAGGACTGTACTGCTTATGTTTACAATTGAGGCCACATTACTCTGGCGACTTTTGTATGACTCTGTTAAAATCCTGACGGTTCCAGTACAAATTTGTAAGAAAACTCTCTACTTGTGGTAAAACTCTTAAAATACGTAATTAGAGTTTCCAGAAGTGATTAAAAACTTGGAAGAACCCCTTGAAATTAAAGTAAATAGATTCTTCCTACATTTCCTGCCGTTTGTAATCACAGACATTACCAGTGGAAAGCCTTGAAATGACCAGCAAACTGATAATATTTACAACTGTGGGCACTTGAGGGAGCGTTTTCACTTGAATTTGCTTTCAAATATTAGGAATTCTTGTTTATACAGCTCAAAATTTGTGTAGAAAGCCTGTAAGTGAGGACTGAACTGCTTATGTTTACAATTGAGGCGGCATTACTCTGGCGACTTTTGTTTGACTCTGTTAAAATCCTGACGGTTCCAGTACAAATTTGTAAGAAAAATCTCTAGGTGTGGTAAAACTCTTAAAATACGTAATTAGAGTTTCCAGAAATGATTAAAACCTTGGAAGAACCCCTTGAAATTAAAGTAAATAGATTCTTCCTACATTTCCTGCCGTTTGTAATCACAGACACTACCAATGGAAAGCCTTGAAATGACCAGCAAACTGATAATATTTAGAACTCCGGGCACTTTAGGGAGCGTTTTCACTTGAATTTGCTTTCAAATATTAGGAATTCTTGTTTATACGGCTTAAAATTTGTGTAGAAAGCCTGTAAGTGAGGACTGTACTGCTTATGTTTACAATTGAGGCCGCATTACTCTGGCGACTTTTGTATGACTGTTAAAATCCTGACGGTTCCAGTACATATTTGTAAGAAAACTCTCTAGTTGTGGTAAAACTCTTAAAATACGTAATTAGAGTTTCCAGAAATGATTAAAACCTTGGAAGAACCCGTTGAAATTAAAGTAAATAGATTCTTCCTACATTTCCTGCCGTTTGTAATCACAGACATTACCAGTGGAAAGCCGTGAAATGACCAGCAAACTGATAATATTTACAACTCTGAGCACTTTAGGGAGCGTTTTCACTTGAATTTTCTTTGAAATATTAGGAATTCTTGTTTATACAGCTCAAAATTTGTGTAGAAAGCCTGTAAGTGAGGACTGTACTGCTTATGTTTACAATTGAGGCCGCATTACTCTGGCGACTTTTGTATGACTCTGTTAAAATCCTGACGGTTCCAGTACAAATTTGTAAGAAAACTCTCTAGTTGTGGTAAAACTCTTAAAATACGCAATTAGAGTTTCCAGAAGTGATTAAAACCTTGGAAGAACCCGTTGAAATTAAAGTAAATAGATTCTTCCTACATTTCCTGCCGTTTGTAATCGCAGACATTACCAGTGGAAAGCCGTGAAATGACCAGCAAACTGATAATATTTACAACTCTGGGCACTTGAGGGAGCGTTTTCACTTGAATTAGCTTTCAAATATTAGGAATTCTTGTTTATACAGCTCAAAATTTGTGCAGAAAGCCTGTAAGTGAGTACTGAACTGCTTATGTTTACAATTGAGGCCCCATTACTCTGGCGACTTTTGTATGACTCTGTTAAAATCCTGACGGTTCCAGTACAAATTTGTAAGAAAACTCTCTAGGTGTGGTAAAACTCTTAAAATACGTAATTAGAGTTTCCAGAAATGATTAAAACCTTGGAAGAACCCCTTGAAATTAAAGTAAATAGATTCTTCCTACATTTCCTGCCGTTTGTAATCGCAGACATTACGAGTGGAAAGTCGTGAAATGACCAGCAAACTGATAATATTTACAACTCTGGGCACTTGAGGGAGCGTTTTCACTTGAATTTGCTTTCAAATATTAGGAATTCTTGTTTATACAGCTCAAAATTTGTGTAGAAAGCCTGTAAGTGAGGACTGTACTGCTTATGTTTACAATTGAGGCCACATTACTCTGGCGACTTTTGTATGACTGTTAAAATCCTGACGGTTCCAGTACATATTTGTAAGAAAACTCTCTAGTTGTGGTAAAACTCTTAAAATACGCAATTAGAGTTTCCAGAAGTGATTAAAACCTTGGAAGAACCCGTTGAAATTAAAGTAAATAGATTCTTCCTACATTTCCTGCCGTTTGTAATCACAGACATTACCAGTGGAAAGCCGTGAAATGACCAGCAAAATGATAATATTTACAACTCTGAGCACTTTAGGGAGCGTTTTCACTTGAATTTGCTTTCAAATATTAGGAATTCTTGTTTATACAGCTCAAAATTTGTGTAGAAAGCCTGTAAGTGAGGACTGTACTGCTTATGTTTACAATTGAGGCCGCATTACTCTGGCGACTTTTGTATGACTCTGTTAAAATCCTGACGGTTCCAGTACAAATTTGTAAGAAAACTCTCTAGTTGTGGTAAAACTCTTAAAATACGCAATTAGAGTTTCCAGAAGTGATTAAAACCTTGGAAGAACCCGTTGAAATTAAAGTAAATAGATTCTTCCTACATTTCCTGCCGTTTGTAATCGCAGACATTACCAGTGGAAAGCCGTGAAATGACCAGCAAACTGATAATATTTACAACTCTGGGCACTTGAGGGAGCGTTTTCACTTGAATTAGCTTTCAAATATTAGGAATTCTTGTTTATACAGCTCAAAATTTGTGCAGAAAGCCTGTAAGTGAGTACTGAACTGCTTATGTTTACAATTGAGGCCCCATTACTCTGGCGACTTTTGTATGACTCTGTTAAAATCCTGACGGTTCCAGTACAAATTTGTAAGAAAACTCTCTAGGTGTGGTAAAACTCTTAAAATACGTAATTAGAGTTTCCAGAAATGATTAAAACCTTGGAAGAACCCCTTGAAATTAAAGTAAATAGATTCTTCCTACATTTCCTGCCGTTTGTAATCACAGACATTACCAGTGGAAAGCCGTGAAATGACCAGCAAACTGATAATATTTACAACTCTGGGCACTTTAGGGAGCGTTTTCACTTGAATTTGCTTTCAAATATTAGGAATTCTTGTTTATACAGCTCATAATTTTTGTAGAAAGCCTGTAAGTGAGGTTTAAACTGCGTATGTTTACAATTGAGGCCACATTACTCTGGCGACTATTGTTTGACTCTGTTAAAATCCTTATGGTTCCAGTACATATTTGTAAGAAAACTCTCTGGTTGTGGTAAAAGTCTTAAAATACGCAATTAGAGTTTCCAGAAATGATTAAAATCTTGGAAGAACCCCTTGAAATTAAAGTAAATAGATTCTTCCTACATTTCCTGCCGTTTGTAATCACAGGCATTACCAATGGAAAGCCGTGAAATGACCAGCAAACTGATAATATTTACAACTCCGGGCCCTTTAGGGAGCGTTTTCACTTGAATTTGCTTTCAAATATTAGGAATTCTTGTTTATACAGCTCAAAATTTGTGCAGAAAGCCTGTAAGTGAGGACTGTACTGCTTATGTTTACAATTGAGGCGGCATTACTCTGGCGACTTTTGTTTGACTCTGTTAAAATCCTGACGGTTCCAGTACAAATTTGTAAGAAAAATCTCTAGGTGTGGTAAAACTCTTAAAATACGTAATTAGAGTTTCCAGAAATGATTAAAAACTTGGAAGAACCCCTTGAAATTAAAGTAAATAGATTCTTCCTACATTTCCTGCCGTTTGTAATCGCAGACATTACGAGTGGAAAGTCGTGAAATGACCAGCAAACTGATAATATTTACAACTCTGGGCACTTGAGGGAGCGTTTTCACTTGAATTTGCTTTCAAATATTAGGAATTCTTGTTTATACAGCTCAAAATTTGTGCAGAAAGCCTGTAAGTGAGGACTGTACTGCTTATGTTTACAATTGAGGCCGCATTACTCTGGCGACTTTGGTATGACTCTGTTAAAATCCTTACGGTTCCAGTACAAATTTGTAAGAAAACTCTCTAGGTGTGGTAAAACTCTTAAAATACGTAATTAGAGTTTCCAGAAATGATTAAAACCTTGGAAGAACCCCTTGAAATTAAAGTAAATAGATTCTTCCTACATTTCCTGCCGTTTGTAATCACAGACATTACCAGTGGAAAGCCGTGAAATGACCAGCAAACTGATAATATTTACAACTCTGGGCACTTTAGGGAGCGTTTTCACTTGAATTTGCTTTCAAATATTAGCAATTCTTGTTTATACAGCTCATAATTTTTGTAGAAAGCCTGTAAGTGAGGTTTAAACTGCGTATGTTTACAATTGAGGCCGCATTACTCTGGAGACTATTGAATGACTCTGTTAAAATCCTTACGGTTCCAGTACATATTTGTAAGAAAACTCTCTGGTTGTGGTAAAACTCTTAAAATACGTAATTAGAGTTTCCAGAAGTGATTAAAAACTTGGAAGAACCCCTTAAAATAAAAGTATATAGATTCTTCCTACATTTCCTGCCGTTTGTAATCACAGACATTACCAGTGGAAAGCCGTGAAATGACCAGCAAACTGATAATATTTAAAACTCCGGGCACTTTAGGGAGAGTTTTCACTTGAATTTGCTTTCAAATATTAGGAATTCTTGTTTATACGGCTTAAAATTTGTGTAGAAAGCCTGTAAGTGAGGACTGTACTGCTTATGTTTACAATTGAGGCCGCATTGCTCTGGCGACTTTTGTATGACTCTTTTAAAATCCTGTCGGTTCCAGTACAAATTTGTAAGAAAACTCTCTAGTTGTGGTAAAACTCTTAAAATACGCAATTAGAGTTTCCAGAAGTGATTAAAACCTTGGAAGAACCCCTTGAAATTAAAGTAAATAGATTCTTCCTACATTTCCTGCCGTTTGTAATCGCAGACATTACCAGTGGAAAGCCGTGAAATGACCAGCAAACTGATAATATTTACAACTCTGGGCACTTGAGGGAGCGTTTTCACTTGAATTAGCTTTCAAATATTAGGAATTCTTGTTTATACAGCTCAAAATTTGTGCAGAAAGCCTGTAAGTGAGTACTGAACTGCTTATGTTTACAATTGAGGCCCCATTACTCTGGCGACTTTTGTATGACTCTGTTAAAATCCTGACGGTTCCAGTACAAATTTGTAAGAAAACTCTCTAGGTGTGGTAAAACTCTTAAAATACGTAATTAGAGTTTCCAGAAATGATTAAAACCTTGGAAGAAACCCTTGAAATTAAAGTAAATAGATTCTTCCTACATTTCCTGCCGTTTGTAATCACAGACATTACCAGTGGAAAGCCGTGAAATGACCAGCAAACTGATAATATTTACAACTCTGGGCACTTTAGGGAGCGTTTTCACTTGAATTTGCTTTCAAATATTAGGAATTCTTGTTTATACAGCTCATAATTTTTGTAGAAAGCCTGTAAGTGAGGTTTAAACTGCGTATGTTTACAATTGAGGCCGCATTACTCTGGCGTTTATTGTATGACTCTGTTAAAATCCTTACGGTTCCAGTACATATTTGTAAGAAAACTCTCTGGTTGTGGTAAAAGTCTTAAAATACGTAATTAGAGTTTCCAGAAATGATTAAAACCTTGGAAGAACCCCTTGAAATTAAAGTAAATAGATTCTTCCTACATTTCCTGCCGTTTGTAATCACAGACATTACCAATGGAAAGCCGTGAAATGACCAGCAAACTGATAATATTTAAAACTCCGGGCACTTTAGGGAGTGTTTTCACTTGAATTTGCTTTCAAATATTAGGAATTCTTGTTTATACGGCTCAAAATTTGTGTAGAAAGCCTGTAAGTGAGGACTGTACTGCTTATGTTTACAATTGAGGCCGCATTACTCTGGCGACTTTTGTATGACTGTTAAAATCCTGACGGTTCCAGTACATATTTGTAAGAAAACTCTCTAGTTGTGGTAAAACTCTTAAAATACGTAATTAGAGTTTCCAGAAATGATTAAAACCTTGGAAGAACCCGTTGAAATTAAAGTAAATAGATTCTTCCTACATTTCCTGCCGTTTGTAATCACAGACACTACCAATGGAAAGCCTTGAAATGACCAGCAAACTGATAATATTTAAAACTCCGGGCACTTTAGGGAGCGTTTTCACTTGAATTTGCTTTCAAATATTAGGAATTCTTGTTTATACGGCTTAAAATTTGTGTAGAAAGCCTGTAAGTGAGGACTGTACTGCTTATGTTTACAATTGAGGCCGCATTGCTCTGGCGACTTTTGTATGACTCTGTTAAAATCCTGACGGTTCCAGTACAAATTTGTAAGAAAACTCTCTAGTTGTGGTAAAACTCTTAAAATACGCAATTAGAGTTTCCAGAAGTGATTAAAACCTTGGAAGAACCCCTTGAAATTAAAGTAAATAGATTCTTCCTACATTTCCTGCCGTTTGTAATCGCAGACATTACCAGTGGAAAGCCGTGAAATGACCAGCAAACTGATAATATTTACAACTCTGGGCACTTGAGGGAGCGTTTTCACTTGAATTAGCTTTCAAATATTAGGAATTCTTGTTTATACAGCTCAAAATTTTTGTAGAAAGCCTGTAAGTGAGGTTTAAACTGCGTATGTTTACAATTGAGGCCGCATTACTCTGGCGACTATTGTATGACTCTGTTAAAATCCTGACGGTTCCAGTACATATTTGTAAGAAAACTCTCTGGTTGTGGTAAAAGTCTTAAAATACGTAATTAGAGTTTCCAGAAATGATTAAAATCTTGGAAGAACCCCTTGAAATTAAAGTAAATAGATTCTTCCTACATTTCCTGCCGTTTGTAATCACAGGCATTACCAATGGAAAGCCGTGAAATGACCAGCAAACTGATAATATTTACAACTCTGGGCACTTGAGGGAGCGTTTTCACTTGAATTTGCTTTCAAATATTAGGAATTCTTGTTTATACAGCTCAAAATTTGTGTAGAAAGCCTGTAAGTGAGGACTGTACTGCTTATGTTTACAATTGAGGCCACATTACTCTGGCGACTTTTGTATGACTGTTAAAATCCTGACGGTTCCAGTACATATTTGTAAGAAAACTCTCTAGTTGTGGTAAAACTCTTAAAATACGTAATTAGAGTTTCCAGAAATGATTAAAAACTTGGAAGAACCCCTTGAAATTAAAGTAAATAGATTCTTCCTACATTTCCTGCCGTTTGTAATCACAGACATTACCAGGGGAAAGCCGTGAAATGACCAGCAAACTGATAATATTTACAACTCCGGGCACTTTAGGGAGCGTTTTCACTTGAATTTGCTTTCAAATATTAGGAATTCTTGTTTATACAGCTCAAAATTTGTGCAGAAAGCCTGTAAGTGAGGACTGAACTGCTTATGTTTAAAATTGAGGCCGCATTACTCTGGCGACTTTTGTATGACTCTGTTAATATCCTGACGGTTCCAGTACAAATTTGTAAGAAAACTCTCTAGGTGTGGTAAAACTCTTAAAATACGTAAGTAGAGTTTCCAGAAATGATTAAAACCTTGGAAGAAACCCTTGAAATTAAAGTAAATAGATTCTTCCTACATTTCCTGCCGTTTGTAATCACAGACATTACCAATGGAAAGCCGTGAAATGACTTGCAAACTGATAATATTTACAACTCCGGGCACTTTAGGGAGCGTTTTCACTTGAATTTGCTTTCAAATATTAGGAATTCTTGTTTATACAGCTCAAAATTTGTGCAGAAAGCCTGTAAGTGAGGACTGTACTGCTTATGTTTACAATTGAGGCCGCATTACTCTGGCGACTTTTGTATGACTCTGTTCAAATCCTGACGGTTCCAGTACAAATTTGTAAGAAAACTCTCTAGTTGTGGTAAAACTCTTCAAATTCGCAATTTGAGTTTCCAGAAATGATTAAAACCTTGGAAGAACCCCTTGAAATTAAAGTAAATAGATTCTTCCTACATTTCCTGCCGTTTGTAATCACAGACATTACCAGTGGAAAGCCGTGAAATGACCAGCAAACTGATAATATTTACAACTCTGGGCACTTTAGGGAGCGTTTTCACTTGAATTTGCTTTCAAATATTAGGAATTCTTGTTTATACAGCTCAAAATTTTTGTAGAAAGCCTGTAAGTGAGGTGTAAACTGCATATGTTTACAATTGAGGCCCCATTACTCTGGCGACTTTTGTATGACTCTGTTAAAATCATGACGGTTCCAGTACATATTTGTAAGAAAACTCTCTAGTTGTGGTAAAACTCTAAAAATACACAATTAGTGTTTCCAGAAATGATTAAAAACTTGGAAGAACCCCTTGAAATTAAAGTAAATAGATTCTTCCTACATTTCCTGCCGTTTGTAATCACAGACATTACCAGTGGAAAGCCGTGAAATGACCAGCAAACTGATAATATTTACAACTCTGGGCACTTGAGGGAGCGTTTTCACTTGAATTTGCTTTCAAATATTAGGAATTCTTGTTTATACAGCTCAAAATTTGTGCAGAAAGCCTGTAAGTGAGGACTGAACTGCTTATGTTTACAATTGAGGCCGCATTACTCTGGCGAATTTTGTATGACTCTGTTAAAATCCTGACGGTTCCAGTACAAATTTGTAAGAAAACTCTCTAGGTGTGGTAAAACTCTTAAAATACGTAATTAGAGTTTCCAGAAATGATTAAAACCTTGGAAGAACCCCTTGAAATTAAAGTAAATAGATTCTTCCTACATTTCCTGCCGTTTGTAATCACAGACATTACCAGTGGAAAGCCGTGAAATGACCAGCAAACTGATAATATTTACAACTCTGGAGACTTTAGGGAGCGTTTTCACTTGAATTTGCTTTCAAATATTAGGAATTCTTGTTTATACAGCTCATAATTTTTGTAGAAAGCCTGTAAGTGAGGTTTAAACTGCTTATGTTTACAATTGAGGCCGCATACTCTGGCGACTATTGTATGACTCTGTTAAAATCCTTATGGTTCCAGTACATATTTGTAAGAAAACTCTCTGGTTGTGGGAAAAGTCTTAAAATACGCAATTAGAGTTTCCAGAAATAATTAAAATCTTGGAAGAACCCCTTGAAATTAAAGTAAATAGATTCTTCCTACACTTCCTGCCGTTTGTAATCACAGGCATTACCAATGGAAAGCCGTGAAATGACCAGCAAACTGATAATATTTAAAACTCCGGGCACTTCAGGGAGCGTTTTCACTTGAATTTGCTTTCAAATATTAGGAATTCTTGTTTATACAGCTCAAAAATTGTGTAGAAAGCCTGTAAGTGAGGACTGTACTGCTTATGTTTACAATTGAGGCCGCATTACTCTGGCGACTTTTGTATGACTGTTAAAATCCTGACGGTTCCAGTACATATTTGTAAGAAAACTCTCTAGGTGTGGTAAAACTCTTAAAATACGTAATTAGAGTTTCCAGAAATGATTAAAACCTTGGAAGAACCCCTTGAAATTAAAGTAAATAGATTCTTCCTACATTTCCTGCCGTTTGTAATCACAGACACTACCAATGGAAAGCCTTGAAATGACCAGCAAACTGATAATATTTAAAACTCCGGGCACTTTAGGGAGCGTTTTCACTTGAATTTGCTTTCAAATATTAGGAATTCTTGTTTATACGGCTTAAAATTTGTGTAGAAAGCCTGTAAGTGAGGACTGTACTGCTTATGTTTACAATTGAGGCCGCATTACTCTGGCGACTTTTGTATGACTGTTAAAATCCTGACGGTTCCAGTACATATTTGTAAGAAAACTCTCTAGTTGTGGTAAAACTCTTAAAATACGTAATTAGAGTTTCCAGAAATGATTAAAACCTTGGAAGAACCCGTTGAAATTAAAGTAAATAGATTCTTCCTACATTTCCTGCCGTTTGTAATCACAGACATTACCAGTGGAAAGCCGTGAAATGACCAGCAAACTGATAATATTTACAACTCTGAGCACTTTAGGGAGCGTTTTCACTTGAATTTACTTTGAAATTTTAGGAATTCTTGTTTATACAGCTCAAAATTTGTGCAGAAAGCCTGTAAGTGAGGACTGAACTGCTTATGTTTACAATTGAGGCCGCATTACTCTGGCGACTTTTGTATGACTCTGTTAATATCCTGATGGTTCCAGTACAAATTTGTAAGAAAACTCTCTAGGTGTGGTAAAACTCTTAAAATACGTAATTAGAGTTTCCAGAAATGATTAAAACCTTGGAAGAACCCCTTGAAATTAAAGTAAATAGATTCTTCCTACATTTCCTGCCGTTTGTAATCACAGACATTACCAATGGAAAGCCGTGAAATGACCAGCAAACTGATAATATTTACAACTCCGGGCACTTTAGGGAGCGTTTTCCCTTGAATTTGCTTTCAAATATTAGGAATTCTTGTTTATACAGCTCAAAATTTGTGCAGAAAGCCTGTAAGTGAGGACTGTACTGCTTATGTTTACAATTGAGGCCGCATTACTCTGGCGACTTTTGTATGACTCTGTTCAAATCCTGACGGTTCCAGTACAAATTTGTAAGAAAACTCTCTAGGTGTGGTAAAACTCTTAAAATACGTAATTAGAGTTTCCAGAAATGATTAAAACCTTGGAAGAACCCCTTGAAATTAAAGTAAATAGATTCTTTCTACATTTCCTGCCGTTTGTAATCACAGACATTACCAGTGGAAAGCCGTGAAATGACCAGCAAACTGATAATATTTACAACTCTGGGCACTTGAGGGAGCGTTTTCACTTGAATTTGCTTTCAAATATTAGGAATTCTTGTTTATACAGCTCAAAATTTCTGTAGAAAGCCTGTAAGTGAGGACTGTACTGCTTATGTTTACAATTGAGGCCACATTACTCTGGCGACTTTTGTATGACTGTTAAAATCCTGACGGTTCCAGTACATATTTGTAAGAAAACTCTCTAGTTGTGGTAAAACTCTTAAAATACGCAATTAGAGTTTCCAGAAGTGATTAAAACCTTGGAAGAACCCGTTGAAATTAAAGTAAATAGATTCTTCCTACATTTCCTGCCGTTTGTAATCACAGACATTACCAGTGGAAAGCCGTGAAATGACCAGCAAAATGATAATATTTACAACTCTGAGCACTTTAGGGAGCGTTTTCACTTGAATTTGCTTTCAAATATTAGGAATTCTTGTTTATACAGCTCAAAATTTGTGTAGAAAGCCTGTAAGTGAGGACTGTACTGCTTATGTTTACAATTGAGGCCGCATTACTCTGGCGACTTTTGTATGACTCTGTTAAAATCCTGACGGTTCCAGTACAAATTTGTAAGAAAACTCTCTAGTTGTGGTAAAACTCTTAAAATACGCAATTAGAGTTTCCAGAAGTGATTAAAACCTTGGAAGAACCCGTTGAAATTAAAGTAAATAGATTCTTCCTACATTTCCTGCCGTTTGTAATCGCAGACATTACCAGTGGAAAGCCGTGAAATGACCAGCAAACTGATAATATTTACAACTCTGGGCACTTGAGGGAGCGTTTTCACTTGAATTAGCTTTCAAATATTAGGAATTCTTGTTTATACAGCTCAAAATTTGTGCAGAAAGCCTGTAAGTGAGTACTGAACTGCTTATGTTTACAATTGAGGCCCCATTACTCTGGCGACTTTTGTATGACTGTGTTAAAATCCTGACGGTTCCAGTACAAATTTGTAAGAAAACTCTCTAGGTGTGGTAAAACTCTTAAAATACGTAATTAGAGTTTCCAGAAATGATTAAAACCTTGGAAGAACCCCTTGAAATTAAAGTAAATAGATTCTTCCTACATTTCCTGCCGTTTGTAATCACAGACATTACCAGTGGAAAGCCGTGAAATGACCAGCAAACTGATAATATTTACAACTCTGGGCACTTTAGGGAGCGTTTTCACTTGAATTTGCTTTCAAATATTAGGAATTCTTGTTTATACAGCTCATAATTTTTGTAGAAAGCCTGTAAGTGAGGTTTAAACTGCGTATGTTTACAATTGAGGCCACATTACTCTGGCGACTATTGTTTGACTCTGTTAAAATCCTTACGGTTCCAGTACATATTTGTAAGAAAACTCTCTGGTTGTGGTAAAAGTCTTAAAATACGCAATTAGAGTTTCCAGAAATGATTAAAATCTTGGAAGAACCCCTTGAAATTAAAGTAAATAGATTCTTCCTACATTTCCTGCCGTTTGTAATCACAGGCATTACCAATGGAAAGCCGTGAAATAACCAGCAAACTGATAATATTTACAACTCCGGGCCCTTTAGGGAGCGTTTTCACTTGAATTTGCTTTCAAATATTAGGAATTCTTGTTTATACAGCTCAAAATTTGTGCAGAAAGCCTGTAAGTGAGGACTGTACTGCTTATGTTTACAATTGAGGCGGCATTACTCTGGCGACTTTTGTTTGACTCTGTTAAAATCCTGACGGTTCCAGTACAAATTTGTAAGAAAAATCTCTAGGTGTGGTAAAACTCTTAAAATACGTAATTAGAGTTTCCAGAAATGATTAAAAACTTGGAAGAACCCCTTGAAATTAAAGTAAATAGATTCTTCCTACATTTCCTGCCGTTTGTAATCACAGACATTACCAGTGGAAAGCCGTGAAATGACCAGCAAACTGATAATATTTACAACTCCGGAAACTTTAGGGAGCGTTTTCACTTGAATTTGCTTTCAAATATTAGAATTCTTGTTTATACAGCTCAAAATTTGTGCAGAAAGCCTGTAAGTGAGGACTGAACTGCTTATGTTTACAATTGAGGCCGCATTACTCTGGCGACTTTTGTATGACTCTGTTCAAATCCTGACGGTTCCAGTACAAATTTGTAAGAAAACTCTCTAGGTGTGGTAAAACTCTTAAAATACGTAAGTAGAGTTTCCAGAAATGATTAAAACCTTGGAAGAACCCCTTGAAATTAAAGTAAATAGATTCTTCCTACATTTCCTGCCGTTTGTAATCACAGACATTACCAATGGAAAGCCGTGAAATGACCAGCAAACTGATAATATTTACAACTCCGGGCACTTTAGGGAGCGTTTTCACTTGAATTTGCTTTCAAATATTAGGAATTCTTGTTTATACAGCTCAAAATTTGTGCAGAAAGCCTGTAAGTGAGGACTGAACTGCTTATGTTTACAATTGAGGCCGCATTACTCTGGCGACTTTTGTATGACTCTGTTCAAATCCTGACGGTTCCAGTACAAATTTGTCAGAAAACTCTCTAGGTGTGGTAAAACTCTTAAAATACGTAATTAGAGTTTCCAGAAATGATTAAAACCTTGGAAGAACCCCTTGAAATTAAAGTAAATAGATTCTTCCTACATTTCCTGCCGTTTGTAATCACAGACATTACCAATGGAAAGCCGTGAAATGACCAGCAAACTGATAATATTTACAACTCCGGGCACTTTAGGGAGCGTTTTCACTTGAATTTGCTTTCAAATATTAGGAATTCTTGTTTATACAGCTCAAAATTTGTGCAGAAAGCCTGTAAGTGAGGACTGTACTGCTTATGTTTACAATTGAGACCGCATTACTCTGGCGACTTTTGTATGACTCTGTTCAAATCCTGACGGTTCCAGTACAAATTTGTAAGAAAACTCTCTAGTTGTGGTAAAACTCTTCAAATACGCAATTTGAGTTTCCAGAAATGATTAAAACCTTGGAAGAACCCCTTGAAATTAAAGTAAATAGATTCTTCCTACATTTCCTGCCGTTTGTAATCACAGACATTACCAGTGGAAAGCCGTGAAATGACCAGCAAACTGATAATATTTACAACTCTGGGCACTTGAGGGAGCGTTTTCACTTGAATTTGCTTTCAAATATTAGGAATTCTTGTTTATACAGCTCATAATTTTTGTAGAAAGCCTGTAAGTGAGGTTTAAACTGCGTATGTTTACAATTGAGGCCGCATTACTCTGGCGACTATTGTATGACTCTGTTAAAATCCTTACGGTTCCAGTACATATTTGTAAGAAAACTCTCTGGTTGTGGTAAAAGTCTTAAAATACGCAATTAGAGTTTCCAGAAATGATTAAAACCTTGGAAGAACCCCTTGAAATTAAAGTAAATAGATTCTTCCTACATTTCCTGCCGTTTTTAATCACAGACATTACCAGTGGAAAGCCGTGAAATGGCCAGCAAACTGATAATATTTACAACTCTGGGCACTTGAGGGAGCGTTTTCACTTGAATTTGCTTTCAAATATTAGGAATTCTTGTTTATACAGCTCAAAATTTGTGTAGAAAGCCTGTAAGTGAGGACTGTACTGCTTATGTTTACAATTGAGGCCACATTACTCTGGTGACTTTTGTATGACTGTTAAAATCCTGACGGTTCCAGTACATATTTGTAAGAAAACTCTCTAGTTGTGGTAAAACTCTTAAAATACGTAATTAGAGTTTCCAGAAATGATTAAAAACTTGGAAGAACCCCTTGAAATTAAAGTAAATATATTCTTCCTACATTTCCTGCCGTTTGTAATCACAGACATTACCAGTGGAAAGCCGTGAAATGACCAGCAAACTGATAATATTTACAACTCCGGGCACTTTAGGGAGCGTTTTCACTTGAATTTGCTTTCAAATATTAGGAATTCTTGTTTATACAGCTCAAAATTTGTGCAGAAAGCCTGTAAGTGAGGACTGAACTGCTTATGTTTACAATTGAGGCCGCATTACTCTGGCGACTTTTGTATGACTCTGTTAATATCCTGACGGTTCCAGTACAAATTTGTAAGAAAACTCTCTAGTTGTGGTAAAACTCTTCAAATACGCAATTTGAGTTTCCAGAAATGATTAAAACCTTGGAAGAACCCCTTGAAATTAAAGTAAATAGATTCTTCCTACATTTCCTGCCGTTTGTAATCACAGACATTACCAGTGGAAAGCCGTGAAATGACCAGCAAACTGATAATATTTACAACTCTGGGCACTTTAGGGAGCGTTTTCACTTGAATTTGCTTTCAAATATTAGGAATTCTTGTTTATACAGCTCAAAATTTTTGTAGAAAGCCTGTAAGTGAGGTGTAAACTGCATATGTTTACAATTGAGGCCCCATTACTCTGGCGACTTTTGTATGACTCTGTTAAAATCATGACGGTTCCAGTACATATTTGTAAGAAAACACTCTAGTTGTGGTAAAACTCTAAAAATACACAATTAGTGTTTCCAGAAATGATTAAAAACTTGGAAGAACCCCTTGAAATTAAAGTAAATAGATTCTTCCTACATTTCCTGCCGTTTGTAATCACAGACATTACCAGTGGAAAGCCGTGAAATGACCAGCAAACTGATAATATTTACAACTCTGGGCACTTTAGGGAGCGTTTTCACTTGAATTTGCTTTCAAATATTAGGAATTCTTGTTTATACAGCTCAAAATTTGTGCAGAAAGCCTGTAAGTGAGGACTGAACTGCTTATGTTTACAATTGAGGCCGCATTACTCTGGCGAATTTTGTAAGACTCTGTTAAAATCCTGACGGTTCCAGTACAAATTTGTAAGAAAACTCTCTAGGTGTGGTAAAACTCTTAAAATACGTAATTAGAGTTTCCAGAAATGATTAAAACCTTGGAAGAACCCCTTGAAATTAAAGTAAATAGATTCTTCCTACATTTCCTGCCGTTTGTAATCACAGACATTACCAATGGAAAGCCGTGAAATGACCAGCAAACTGATAATATTTAAAACTCCGGGCACTTTAGGGAGTGTTTTCACTTGAATTTGCTTTCAAATATTAGGAATTCTTGTTTATACGGCTCAAAATTTGTGTAGAAAGCCTGTAAGTGAGGACTGTACTGCTTATGTTTACAATTGAGGCCGCATTACTCTGGCGACTTTTGTATGACTGTTAAAATCCTGACGGTTCCAGTACATATTTGTAAGAAAACTCTCTAGTTGTGGTAAAACTCTTAAAATATGTAATTAGAGTTTCCAGAAATGATTAACACCTTGGAAGAACCCCTTGAAATTAAAGTAAATAGATTCTTCCTACATTTCCTGCCGTTTGTAATCACAGACATTACCAGTGGAAAGCCGTGAAATAACCAGCAAACTGATAATATTTACAACTCTGAGCACTTTAGGGAGCGTTTTCACTTGAATTAGCTTTCAAATATTAGGAATTCTTGTTTATAGAGCTCAAAATTTGTGCAGAAAGCCTGTAAGTGAGTACTGAACTGCTTATGTTTACAATTGAGGCCCCATTACTCTGGCGACTTTTGTATGACTCTGTTAAAATCCTGACGGTTCCAGTACAAATTTGTAAGAAAACTCACTAGGAGTGGTAAAACTCTTAAAATACGTAATTAGAGTTTCCAGAAATGATTAAAACCTTGGAAGAACCCCTTGAAATTAAAGTAAATAGATTCTTCCTACATTTCCTGCCGTTTGTAATCACAGACATTACCAGTGGAAAGCCGTGAAATGACCAGCAAACTGATAATATTTACAACTCTGGGCACTTTAGGGAGCGTTTTCACTTGAATTTGCTTTCAAATATTAGGAATTCTTGTTTATACAGCTCATAATTTTTGTAGAAAGCCTGTAAGTGAGGTTTAAACTGCGTATGTTTACAATTGAGGCCGCATTACTCTGGCGACTATTGTATGACTCTGTTAAAATCCTTACGGTTCCAGTACATATTTGTAAGAAAACTCTCTGGTTGTGGTAAAAGTCTTAAAATACGCAATTAGAGTTTCCAGAAATGATTAAAATCTTGGAAGAACCCCTTGAAATTAAAGTAAATAGATTCTTCCTACATTTCCTGCCGTTTGTAATCACAGGCATTACCAATGGAAAGCCGTGAAATGACCAGCAAACTGATAATATTTACAACTCTGGGCACTTGAGGGAGCGTTTTCACTTGAATTTGCTTTCAAATATTAGGAATTCTTGTTTATACAGCTCAAAATTTGTGTAGAAAGCCTGTAAGTGAGGACTGTACTGCCTATGTTTACAATTGAGGCCACATTACTCTGGCGACTTTTGTATGACTGTTAAAATCCTGACGGTTCCAGTACATATTTGTAAGAAAACTCTCTAGTTGTGGTAAAACTCTTAAAATACGTAATTAAAGTTTCCAGAAATGATTAAAAACTTGGAAGAACCCCTTGAAATTAAAGTAAATAGATTCTTCCTACATTTCCTGCCGTTTGTAATCACAGACATTACCAGTGGAAAGCCGTGAAATGACCAGCAAACTGATAATATTTACAACTCCGGGCACTTTAGGGAGCGTTTTCACTTGAATTTGCTTTCAAATATTAGGAATTCTTGTTTATACAGCTCAAAATTTGTGCAGAAAGCCTGTAAGTGAGGACTGTACTGCTTATGTTTACAATTGAGACCGCATTACTCTGGCGACTTTTGTATGACTCTGTTCAAATCCTGACGGTTCCAGTACAAATTTGTAAGAAAACTCTCTAGTTGTGGTAAAACTCTTCAAATACGCAATTTGAGTTTCCAGAAATGATTAAAACCTTGGAAGAACCCCTTGAAATTAAAGTAAATAGATTCTTCCTACATTTCCTGCCGTTTGTAATCACAGACATTACCAGTGGAAAGCCGTGAAATGACCAGCAAACTGATAATATTTACAACTCTGGGCACTTTAGGGAGCGTTTTCACTTGAATTTGCTTTCAAATATTAGGAATTCTTGTTTATACAGCTCAAAATTTTTGTAGAAAGCCTGTAAGTGAGGTGTAAACTGCATATGTTTACAATTGAGGCCCCATTACTCTGGCGACTTTTGTATGACTCTGTTAAAATCATGACGGTTCCAGTACATATTTGTAAGAAAACTCTCTAGTTGTGGTAAAACTCTAAAAATACACAATTAGTGTTTCCAGAAATGATTAAAAACTTGGAAGAACCCCTTGAAATTAAAGTAAATAGATTCTTCCTACATTTCCTGCCGTTTGTAATCACAGACATTACCAGTGGAAAGCCGTGAAATGACCAGCAAACTGATAATATTTACAACTCTGGGCACTTTAGGGAGCGTTTTCACTTGAATTTGCTTTCAAATATTAGGAATTCTTGTTTATACAGCTCAAAATTTGTGCAGAAAGCCTGTAAGTGAGGACTGAACTGCTTATGTTTACAATTGAGGCCGCATTATTCTGGCGAATTTTGTATGACTCTGTTAAAATCCTGACGGTTCCAGTACAAATTTGTAAGAAAACTCTCTGGTTGTGGTAAAAGTCTTAAAATACGCAATTAGAGTTTCCAGAAATGATTAAAATCTTGGAAGAACCCCTTGAAATTAAAGTAAATAGATTCTTCCTACATTTCCTGCCGTTTGTAATCACAGGCATTACCAATGGAAAGCCGTGAAATGACCAGCAAACTGATAATATTTACAACTCTGGGCACTTGAGGGAGCGTTTTCACTTGAATTTGCTTTCAAATATTAGGAATTCTTGTTTATACAGCTCAAAATTTGTGTAGAAAGCCTGTAAGTGAGGACTGTACTGCTTATGTTTACAATTGAGGCCACATTACTCTGGCGACTTTTGTATGACTGTTAAAATCCTGACGGTTCCAGTACATATTTGTAAGAAAACTCTCTAGTTGTGGTAAAACTCTTAAAATACGTAATTAGAGTTTCCAGAAATGATTAAAAACTTGGAAGAACCCCTTGAAATTAAAGTAAATAGATTCTTCCTACATTTCCTGCCGTTTGTTATCACAGACATTACCAGTGGAAAGCCGTGAAATGACCAGCAAACTGATAATATTTACAACTCCGGGCACTTTAGGGAGCGTTTTCACTTGAATTTGCTTTCAAATATTAGGAATTCTTGTTTATACAGCTCAAAATTTGTGCAGAAAGCCTGTAAGTGAGGACTGAACTGCTTATGTTTACAATTGAGGCCGCATTACTCTGGCGACTTTTGTATGACTCTGTTAATATCCTGACGGTTCCAGTACAAATTTGTAAGAAAACTCTCTAGGTGTGGTAAAACTCTTAAAATACGTAATTAGAGTTTCCAGAAATGATTAAAACCTTGGAAGAACCCCTTGAAATTAAAGTAAATAGATTCTTCCTACATTTCCTGCCATTTGTAATCACAGACATTACCAGTGGAAAGCCGTGAAATGACCAGCAAACTGATAATATTTACAACTCTGGGCACTTTAGGGAGCGTTTTCACTTGAATTTGCTTTCAAATATTAGGAATTCTTGTTTATACAGCTCATAATTTTTGTAGAAAGCCTGTAAGTGAGGTTTAAACTGCGTATGTTTACAATTGAGGCCGCATTACTCTGGCGACTATTGTATGACTCTGTTAAAATCCTTACGGTTCCAGTACATATTTGTAAGAAAACTCTCTGGTTGTGGTAAAAGTCTTAAAATACGCAATTAGAGTTTCCAGAAATGATTAAAACCTTGGAAGAACCCCTTGAAATTAAAGTAAATAGATTCTTCCTACATTTCCTGCCGTTTGTAATCACAGACATTACCAGTGGAAAGCCGTGAAATGGCCAGCAAACTGATAATATTTACAACTCTGGGCACTTGAGGGAGCGTTTTCACTTGAATTTGCTTTCAAATATTAGGAATTCTTGTTTATACAGCTCAAAATTTGTGTAGAAAGCCTGTAAGTGAGGACTGTACTGCTTATGTTTACAATTGAGGCCACATTACTCTGGCGACTTTTGTATGACTGTTAAAATCCTGACGGTTCCAGTACATATTTGTAAGAAAACTCTCTAGTTGTGGTAAAACTCTTAAAATACGTAATTAGAGTTTCCAGAAATGATTAAAAACTTGGAAGAACCCCTTGAAATTAAAGTAAATAGATTCTTCCTACATTTCCTGCCGTTTGTAATCACAGACATTACCAGTGGAAAGCCGTGAAATGACCAGCAAACTGATAATATTTACAACTCCGGGCACTTTAGGGAGCGTTTTCACTTGAATTTGCTTTCAAATATTAGGAATTCTTGTTTATACAGCTCAAAATTTGTGCAGAAAGCCTGTAAGTGAGGACTGAACTGCTTATGTTTACAATTGAGGCCGCATTACTCTGGCGACTTTTGTATGACTCTGTTAATATCCTGACGGTTCCAGTACAAATTTGTAAGAAAACTCTCTAGGTGTGGTAAAACTCTTAAAATACGTAAGTAGAGTTTCCAGAAATGATTAAAACCTTGGAAGAACCCCTTGAAATTAAAGTAAATAGATTCTTCCTACATTTCCTGCCGTTTGTAATCACAGACATTACCAATGGAAAGCCGTGAAATGACCAGCAAACTGATAATATTTACAACTCCGGGCACTTTAGGGAGCGTTTTCACTTGAATTTGCTTTCAAATATTAGGAATTCTTGTTTATACAGCTCAAAATTTGTGCAGAAAGCCTGTAAGTGAGGACTGAACTGCTTATGTTTACAATTGAGGCCGCATTACTCTGGCGACTTTTGTATGACTCTGTTAAAATCCTGACGGTTCCAGTACAAATTTGTAAGAAAACTCTCTAGGTGTGGTAAAACTCTTAAAATACGTAATTAGAGTTTCCAGAAATGATTAAAACCTTGGAAGAACCCCTTGAAATTAAAGTAAATAGATTCTTCCTACATTTCCTGCCGTTTGTAATCACAGACATTACCAATGGAAAGCCGTGAAATGACCAGCAAACTGATAATATTTACAACTCCGGGCACTTTAGGGAGCGTTTTCACTTGAATTTGCTTTCAAATATTAGGAATTCTTGTTTATACAGCTCAAAATTTGTGCAGAAAGCCTGTAAGTGAGGACTGTACTGCTTATGTTTACAATTGAGACCGCATTACTCTGGCGACTTTTGTATGACTCTGTTCAAATCCTGACGGTTCCAGTACAAATTTGTAAGAAAACTCTCTAGTTGTGGTAAAACTCTTCAAGTACGCAATTTGAGTTTCCAGAAATGATTAAAACCTTGGAAGAACCCCTTGAAATTAAAGTAAATAGATTCTTCCTACATTTCCTGCCGTTTGTAATCACAGACATTACCAGTGGAAAGCCGTGAAATGACCAGCAAACTGATAATATTTACAACTCTGGGCACTTTAGGGAGCGTTTTCACTTGAATTTGCTTTCAAATATTAGGAATTCTTGTTTATACAGCTCAAAATTTTTGTAGAAAGCCTGTAAGTGAGGTGTAAACTGCATATGTTTACAATTGAGGCCCCATTACTCTGGCGACTTTTGTATGACTCTGTTAAAATCCTGACGGTTCCAGTACATATTTGTAAGAAAACTCTCTAGTTGTGGTAAAACTCTAAAAATACACAATTAGTGTTTCCAGAAATGATTAAAAACTTGGAAGAACCCCTTGAAATTAAAGTAAATAGATTCTTCCTACATTTCCTGCCGTTTGTAATCACAGACATTACCAGTGGAAAGCCGTGAAATGACCAGCAAACTGATAATATTTACAACTCTGGGCACTTTAGGGAGCGTTTTCACTTGAATTTGCTTTCAAATATTAGGAATTCTTGTTTATACAGCTCAAAATTTGTGCAGAAAGCCTGTAAGTGAGGACTGAACTGCTTATGTTTACAATTGAGGCCGCATTACTCTGGCGAATTTTGTATGACTCTGTTAAAATCCTGACGGTTCCAGTACAAATTTGTAAGAAAACTCTCTAGGTGTGGTAAAACTCTTAAAATACGTAATTAGAGTTTCCAGAAATGATTAAAACCTTGGAAGAACCCCTTGAAATTAAAGTAAATAGATTCTTCCTACATTTCCTGCCGTTTGTAATCACAGACATTACCAATGGAAAGCCGTGAAATGACCATCAAACTGATAATATTTAAAACTCCGGGCACTTTAGGGAGTGTTTTCACTTGAATTTGCTTTCAAATATTAGGAATTCTTGTTTATACGGCTCAAAATTTGTGTAGAAAGCCTGTAAGTGAGGACTGTACTGCTTATGTTTACAATTGAGGCCGCATTACTCTGGCGACTTTTGTATGACTGTTAAAATCCTGACGGTTCCAGTACATATTTGTAAGAAAACTCTCTAGTTGTGGTAAAACTCTTAAAATATGTAATTAGAGTTTCCAGAAATGATTAACACCTTGGAAGAACCCCTTGAAATTAAAGTAAATAGATTCTTCCTACATTTCCTGCCGTTTGTAATCACAGACATTACCAGTGGAAAGCCGTGAAATGACCAGCAAACTGATAATATTTACAACTCTGAGCACTTTAGGGAGCGTTTTCACTTGAATTTGCTTTGAAATATTAGGAATTCTTGTTTATACAGCTCAAAATTTGTGCAGAAAGCCTGTAAGTGAGTACTGAACTGCTTATGTTTACAATTGAGGCCCCATTACTCTGGCGACTTTTGTATGACTCTGTTAAAATCCTGACGGTTCCAGTACAAATTTGTAAGAAAACTCTCTAGGTGTGGTAAAACTCTTAAAATACGTAATTAGAGTTTCCAGAAATGATTAAAACCTTGGAAGAACCCCTTGAAATTAAAGTAAATAGATTCTTCCTACATTTCCTGCCGTTTGTAATCACAGACATTACCAGTGGAAAGCCGTGAAATGACCAGCAAACTGATAATATTTACAACTCTGGGCACTTTAGGGAGCGTTTTCACTTGAATTTGCTTTCAAATATTAGGAATTCTTGTTTATACAGCTCATAATTTTTGTAGAAAGCCTGTAAGTGAGGTTTAAACTGCGTATGTTTACAATTGAGGCCGCATTACTCTGGCGACTATTGTATGACTCTGTTAAAATCCTTACGGTTCCAGTACATATTTGTAAGAAAACTCTCTGGTTGTGGTAAAAGTCTTAAAATACGCAATTAGAGTTTCCAGAAATGATTAAAATCTTGGAAGAACCCCTTGAAATTAAAGTAAATAGAGTCTTCCTACATTTCCTGCCGTTTGTAATCACAGGCATTACCAATGGAAAGCCGTGAAATGACCAGAAAACTGATAATATTTACAACTCTGGGCACTTGAGGGAGCGTTTTCACTTGAATTTGCTTTCAAATATTAGGAATTCTTGTTTATACAGCTCAAAATTTGTGTAGAAAGCCTGTAAGTGAGGACTGTACTGCTTATGTTTACAATTGAGGCCACATTACTCTGGCGACTTTTGTATGACTGTTAAAATCCTGACGGTTCCAGTACATATTTGTAAGAAAACTCTCTAGTTGTGGTAAAACTCTTAAAATACGTAATTAGAGTTTCCAGAAATGATTAACACCTTGGAAGAACCCCTTGAAATTAAAGTAAATAGATTCTTCCTACATTTCCTGCCGTTTGTAATCACAGACATTACCAGTGGAAAGCCGTGAAATGACCAGCAAACTGATAATATTTACAACTCCGGGCACTTTAGGGAGCGTTTTCACTTGAATTTGCTTTCAAATATTAGGAATTCTTGTTTATACAGCTCAAAATTTGTGCAGAAAGCCTGTAAGTGAGGACTGAACTGCTTATGTTTACAATTGAGGCCCCATTACTCTGGCGACTTTTGTATGACTCTGTTAAAATCCTGACGGTTCCAGTACAAATTTGTAAGAAAACTCTCTAGGTGTGGTAAAACTCTTAAAATACGTAATTAGAGTTTCCAGAAATGATTAAAACCTTGGAAGAACCCCTTGAAATTAAAGTAAATAGATTCTTCCTACATTTCCTGCCGTTTGTAATCACAGACATTACCAGTGGAAAGCCGTGAAATGACCAGCAAACTGATAATATTTACAACTGTGGGCACTTGAGGGAGCGTTTTCACTTGAATTTGCTTTGAAATATTAGGAATTCTTGTTTATACAGCTCAAAATTTGTGCAGAAAGCCTGTAAGTGAGGACTGAACTGCTTATGTTTACAATTGAGGCCCCATTACTCTGGCGACTTTTGTATGACTCTGTTAAAATCCTGACGGTTCCAGTACAAATTTGTAAGAAAACTCTCTAGGTGTGGTAAAACTCTTAAAATACGTAATTAGAGTTTCCAGAAATGATTAAAACCTTGGAAGAACCCCTTGAAATTAAAGTAAATAGATTCTTCCTACATTTCCTGCCGTTTGTAATCACAGACATTACCAGTGGAAAGCCGTGAAATGACCAGCAAACTGATAATATTTACAACTCTGGGCACTTTAGGGAGCGTTTTCACTTGAATTTGCTTTCAAATATTAGGAATTCTTGTTTATACAGCTCATAATTTTTGTAGAAAGCCTGTAAGTGAGGTTTAAACTGCGTATGTTTACAATTGAGGCCGCATTACTCTGGCGACTATTGTATGACTCTGTTAAAATCCTTACGGTTCCAGTACATATTTGTAAGAAAACTCTCTGGTTGTGGTAAAAGTCTTAAAATACGCAATTAGAGTTTCCAGAAATGATTAAAATCTTGGAAGAACCCCTTGAAATTAAAGTAAATAGAGTCTTCCTACATTTCCTGCCGTTTGTAATCACAGGCATTACCAATGGAAAGCCGTGAAATGACCAGCAAACTGATAATATTTACAACTCTGGGCACTTGAGGGAGCGTTTTCACTTGAATTTGCTTTCAAATATTAGGAATTCTTGTTTATACAGCTCAAAATTTGTGTAGAAAGCCTGTAAGTGAGGACTGTACTGCTTATGTTTACAATTGAGGCCACATTACTCTGGCGACTTTTGTATGACTGTTAAAATCCTGACGGTTCCAGTACATATTTGTAAGAAAACTCTCTAGTTGTGGTAAAACTCTTAAAATACGTAATTAGAGTTTCCAGAAATGATTAACACCTTGGAAGAACCCCTTGAAATTAAAGTAAATAGATTCTTCCTACATTTCCTGCCGTTTGTAATCACAGACATTACCAGTGGAAAGCCGTGAAATGACCAGCAAACTGATAATATTTACAACTCCGGGCACTTTAGGGAGCGTTTTCACTTGAATTTGCTTTCAAATATTAGGAATTCTTGTTTATACAGCTCAAAATTTGTGCAGAAAGCCTGTAAGTGAGGACTGAACTGCTTATGTTTACAATTGAGGCCCCATTACTCTGGCGACTTTTGTATGACTCTGTTAAAATCCTGACGGTTCCAGTACAAATTTGTAAGAAAACTCTCTAGGTGTGGTAAAACTCTTAAAATACGTAATTAGAGTTTCCAGAAATGATTAAAACCTTGGAAGAACCCCTTGAAATTAAAGTAAATAGATTCTTCCTACATTTCCTGCCGTTTGTAATCACAGACATTACCAGTGGAAAGCCGTGAAATGACCAGCAAACTGATAATATTTACAACTGTGGGCACTTGAGGGAGCGTTTTCACTTGAATTTGCTTTGAAATATTAGGAATTCTTGTTTATACAGCTCAAAATTTGTGCAGAAAGCCTGTAAGTGAGGACTGAACTGCTTATGTTTACAATTGAGGCCCCATTACTCTGGCGACTTTTGTATGACTCTGTTAAAATCCTGACGGTTCCAGTACAAATTTGTAAGAAAACTCTCTAGTTGTGGTAAAACTCTTAAAATACGCAATTAGAGTTTCCAGAAGTGATTATAACCTTGGAAGAACCCCTTGAAATTAAAGTAAATAGATTCTTCCTACATTTCCTGCCGTTTGTAATCGCAGACATTACCAGTGGAAAGCCGTGAAATGACCAGCAAACTGATAATATTTACAACTCTGGGCACTTGAGGGAGCGTTTTCACTTGAATTAGCTTTCAAATATTAGGAATTCTTGTTTATACAGCTCAAAATTTGTGCAGAAAGCCTGTAAGTGAGTACTGAACTGCTTATGTTTACAATTGAGGCCGCATTACTCTGGCGACTTTTGTATGACTCTGTTCAAATCCTGACGGTTCCAGTACAAATTTGTAAGAAAACTCTCTAGGTGTGGTAAAACTCTTAAAATACGTAATTAGAGTTTCCAGAAATGATTAAAACCTTGGAAGAACCCCTTGAAATTAAAGTAAATAGATTCTTTCTACATTTCCTGCCGTTTGTAATCACAGACATTACCAGTGGAAAGCCGTGAAATGACCAGCAAACTGATAATATTTACAACTCTGGAGACTTTAGGGAGCGTTTTCACTTGAATTTGCTTTCAAATATTAGGAATTCTTGTTTATACAGCTCATAATTTTTGTAGAAAGCCTGTAAGTGAGGTTTAAACTGCGTATGTTTACAATTGAGGCCGCATACTCTGGCGACTATTGTATGACTCTGTTAAAATCCTTACGGTTCCAGTACATATTTGTAAGAAAACTCTCTGGTTGTGGTAAAAGTCTTAAAATACGCAATTAGAGTTTCCAGAAATAATTAAAATCTTGGAAGAACCCCTTGAAATTAAAGTAAAGAGATTCTTCCTACACTTCCTGCCGTTTGTAATCACAGGCATTACCAATGGAAAGCCGTGAAATGACCAGCAAACTGATAATATTTAAAACTCCGGGCACTTCAGGGAGCGTTTTCACTTGAATTTGCTTTCAAATATTAGGAATTCTTGTTTATACAGCTCAAAATTTGTGTAGAAAGCCTGTAAGTGAGGACTGTACTGCTTATGTTTACAATTGAGGCCGCATTACTCTGGCGACTTTTGTATGACTGTTAAAATCCTGACGGTTCCAGTACATATTTGTAAGAAAACTCTCTAGTTGTGGTAAAACTCTTAAAATACGTAATTAGAGTTTCCAGAAATGATTAACACCTTGGAAGAACCCCTTGAAATTAAAGTATATAGATTCTTCCTACATTTCCTGCCGTTTGTAATCACAGACATTACCAGTGGAAAGCCGTGAAATGACCAGCAAACTGATAATATTTACAACTCTGAGCACTTTAGGGAGCGTTTTCACTTGAATTTGCTTTGAAATATTAGGAATTCTTGTTTATACAGCTCAAAATTTGTGTAGAAAGCCTGTAAGTGAGGACTGTACTGCTTATGTTTACAATTGAGGCCGCATTACTCTGGCGACTTTTGTATGACTCTGTTAAAATCCTTACGGTTCCAGTACAAATTTGTAAGAAAACTCTCTAGTTGTGGTAAAACTCTTAAAATACGCAATTAGAGTTTCCAGAAGTGATTAAAACCTTGGAAGAACCCCTTGAAATTAAAGTAAATAGATTCTTCCTACATTTCCTGCCGTTTGTAATCGCAGACATTACCAGTGGAAAGCCGTGAAATGACCAGCAAACTGATAATATTTACAACTCCGGGCACTTTAGGGAGCGTTTTCACTTGAATTTGCTTTCAAATATTAGGAATTCTTGTTTATACAGCTCAAAATTTGTGCAGAAAGCCTGTAAGTGAGGACTGTACTGCTTATGTTTACAATTGAGGCCGCATTACTCTGGCGACTTTTGTATGACTCTGTTCAAATCCTGACGGTTCCAGTACAAATTTGTAAGAAAACTCTCTAGTTGTGGTAAAACTCTTCAAATACGCAATTTGAGTTTCCAGAAATGATTAAAACCTTGGAAGAACCCCTTGAAATTAAAGTAAATAGATTCTTCCTACATTTCCTGCCGTTTGTAATCACAGACATTACCAGTGGAAAGCCGTGAAATGACCAGCAAACTGATAATATTTACAACTCTGGGCACTTTAGGGAGCGTTTTCACTTGAATTTGCTTTCAAATATTAGGAATTCTTGTTTATACAGCTCAAAATTTTTGTAGAAAGCCTGTAAGTGAGGTGTAAACTGCATATGTTTACAATTGAGGCCCCATTACTCTGGCGACTTTTGTATGACTCTGTTAAAATCATGACGGTTCCAGTACATATTTGTAAGAAAACTCTCTAGTTGTGGTAAAACTCTAAAAATACACAATTAGTGTTTCCAGAAATGATTAAAAACTAGGAAGAACCCCTTGAAATTAAAGTAAATAGATTCTTCCTACATTTCCTGCCGTTTGTAATCACAGACATTACCAGTGGAAAGCCGTGAAATGACCAGCAAACAGATAATATTTACAACTCTGGGCACTTTAGGGAGCGTTTTCACTTGAATTTGCTTTCAAATATTAGGAATTCTTGTTTATACAGCTCAAAATTTGTGCAGAAAGCCTGTAAGTGAGGACTGAACTGCTTATGTTTACAATTGAGGCCGCATTACTCTGGCGAATTTTGTATGACTCTGTTAAAATCCTGACGGTTCCAGTACAAATTTGTAAGAAAACTCTCTAGGTGTGGTAAAACTCTTAAAATACGTAATTAGAGTTTCCAGAAATGATTAAAACCTTGGAAGAAACCCTTGAAATTAAAGTAAATAGATTCTTCCTACATTTCCTGCCGTTTGTAATCACAGACATTACCAATGGAAAGCCGTGAAATGACCAGCAAACTGATAATATTTAAAACTCCGGGCACTTTAGGGAGTGTTTTCACTTGAATTTGCTTTCAAATATTAGGAATTCTTGTTTATACGGCTCAAAATTTGTGTAGAAAGCCTGTAAGTGAGGACTGTACTGCTTATGTTTACAATTAAGGCCGCATTACTCTGGCGACTTTTGTATGACTGTTAAAATCCTGACGGTTCCAGTACATATTTGTAAGAAAACTCTCTACTTGTGGTAAAACTCTTAAAATACGTAATTAGAGTTTCCAGAACTGATTAACACCTTGGAAGAACCCCTTGAAATTAAAGTAAATAGATTCTTCCTACATTTCCTGCCGTTTGTAATCACAGACATTACCAGTGGAAAGCCGTGAAATGACCAGCACTGATAATATTTACAACCCTGAGCACTTTAGGGAGCGTTTTCACTTGAATTTGCTTTGAAATATTAGGAATTCTTGTTTATACAGCTCAAAATTTGTGTAGAAAGCCTGTAAGTGAGGACTGTACTGCTTATGTTTACAATTGAGGCCGCATTACTCTGGCGACTTTTGTATGACTCTGTTAAAATCCTTACGGTTCCAGTACAAATTTGTAAGAAAACTCTCTAGTTGTGGTAAAACTCTTAAAATACGCAATTAGAGTTTCCAGAAGTGATTATAACCTTGGAAGAACCCCTTGAAATTAAAGTAAATAGATTCTTCCTACATTGCCTGCCGTTTGTAATCGCAGACATTACCAGTGGAAAGCCGTGAAATGACCAGCAAACTGATAATATTTACAACTCTGGGCACTTGAGGGAGCGTTTTCACTTGAATTAGCTTTCAAATATTAGGAATTCTTGTTTATACAGCTCAAAATTTGTGCAGAAAGCCTGTAAGTGAGTACTGAACTGCTTATGTTTACAATTGAGGCCGCATTACTCTGGCGACTTTTGTATGACTCTGTTCAAATCCTGACGGTTCCAGTACAAATTTGTAAGAAAACTCTCTAGGTGTGGTAAAACTCTTAAAATACGTAATTAGAGTTTCCAGAAGTGATTATAACCTTGGAAGAACCCCTTGAAATTAAAGTAAATAGATTCTTTCTACATTTCCTGCCGTTTGTAATCACAGACATTACCAGTGGAAAGCCGTGAAATGACCAGCAAACTGATAATATTTACAACTCTGGAGACTTTAGGGAGCGTTTTCACTTGAATTTGCTTTCAAATATTAGGAATTCTTGTTTATACAGCTCATAATTTTTGTAGAAAGCCTGTAAGTGAGGTTTAAACTGCGTATGTTTACAATTGAGGCCGCATACTCTGGCGACTATTGTATGACTCTGTTAAAATCCTTACGGTTCCAGTACATATTTGTAAGAAAACTCTCTGGTTGTGGTAAAAGTCTTAAAATACGCAATTAGAGTTTCCAGAAATAATTAAAATCTTGGAAGAACCCCTTGAAATTAAAGTAAATAGATTCTTCCTACACTTCCTGCCGTTTGTAATCACAGGCATTACCAATGGAAAGCCGTGAAATGACCAGCAAACTGATAATATTTAAAACTCCGGGCACTTCAGGGAGAGTTTTCACTTGAATTTGCTTTCAAATATTAGGAATTCTTGTTTATACAGCTCAAAATTTGTGTAGAAAGCCTGTAAGTGAGGACTGTACTGCTTATGTTTACAATTGAGGCCGCATTACTCTGGCGACTTTTGTATGACTCTGTTAAAATCCTTACGGTTCCAGTACAAATTTGTAAGAAAACTCTCTAGTTGTGGTAAAACTCTTAAAATACGCAATTAGAGTTTCCAGAAGTGATTAAAACCTTGGAAGAACCCCTTGAAATTAAAGTAAATAGATTCTTCCTACATTTCCTGCCGTTTGTAATCGCAGACATTACCAGTGGAAAGCCGTGAAATGACCAGCAAACTGATAATATTTACAACTCTGGGCACTTGAGGGAGCGTTTTCACTTGAATTAGCTTTCAAATATTAGGAATTCTTGTTTATACAGCTCAAAATTTGTGCAGAAAGCCTGTAAGTGAGTACTGAACTGCTTATGTTTACAATTGAGGCCGCATTACTCTGGCGACTTTTGTATGACTCTGTTCAAATCCTGACGGTTCCAGTACAAATTTGTAAGAAAACTCTCTAGGTGTGGTAAAACTCTTAAAATACGTAATTAGAGTTTCCAGAAATGATTAAAACCTTGGAAGAACCCCTTGAAATTAAAGTAAATAGATTCTTTCTACATTTCCTGCCGTTTGTAATCACAGACATTACCAGTGGAAAGCCGTGAAATGACCAGCAAACTGATAATATTTACAACTCTGGGCACTTTAGGGAGCGTTTTCACTTGAATTTGCTTTCAAATATTAGGAATTCTTGTTTATACAGCTCATAATTTTTGTAGAAAGCCTGTAAGTGAGGTTTAAACTGCGTATGTTTACAATTGAGGCCGCATTACTCTGGCGAATTTTGTATGACTCTGTTAAAATCCTGACGGTTCCAGTACAAATTTGTAAGAAAACTCTCTAGGTGTGGTAAAACTCTTAAAATACGTAATTAGAGTTTCCAGAAATGATTAAAACCTTGGAAGAACCCCTTGAAATTAAAGTAAATAGATTCTTCCTACACTTCCTGCCGTTTGTAATCACAGGCATTACCAATGGAAAGCCGTGAAATGACCAGCAAACTGATAATATTTACAACTCTGGGCACTTGAGGGAGCGTTTTCACTTGAATTTGCTTTCAAATATTAGGAATTCTTGTTTATACAGCTCAAAATTTGTGTAGAAAGCCTGTAAGTGAGGACTGTACTGCTTATGTTTACAATTGAGGCCACATTACTCTGGCGACTTTTGTATGACTGTTAAAATCCTGACGGTTCCAGTACATATTTGTAAGAAAACTCTCTAGTTGTGGTAAAACTCTTAAAATACGTAATTAGAGTTTCCAGAAATGATTAAAAACTTGGAAGAACCCCTTGAAATTAAAGTAAATAGATTCTTCCTACATTTCCTGCCGTTTGTAATCACAGACATTACCAGTGGAAAGCCGTGAAATGACCAGCAAACTGATAATATTTACAACTCCGGGCACTTTAGGGAGCGTTTTCACTTGAATTTGCTTTCAAATATTAGGAATTCTTGTTTATACAGCTCAAAATTTGTGCAGAAAGCCTGTAAGTGAGGACTGAACTGCTTATGTTTACAATTGAGGCCGCATTACTCTGGCGACTTTTGTATGACTCTGTTAATATCCTGACGGTTCCAGTACAAATTTGTAAGAAAACTCTCTAGGTGTGGTAAAACTCTTAAAATACGTAAGTAGAGTTTCCAGAAATGATTAAAACCTTGGAAGAACCCCTTGAAATTAAAGTAAATAGATTCTTCCTACATTTCCTGCCGTTTGTAATCACAGACATTACCAATGGAAAGCCGTGAAATGACCAGCAAACTGATAATATTTACAACTCCGGGCACTTTAGGGAGCGTTTTCACTTGAATTTGCTTTCAAATATTAGGAATTCTTGTTTATACAGCTCAAAATTTGTGCAGAAAGCCTGTAAGTGAGGACTGAACTGCTTATGTTTACAATTGAGGCCGCATTACTCTGGCGACTTTTGTATGACTCTGTTAAAATCCTGACGGTTCCAGTACAAATTTGTAAGAAAACTCTCTAGGTGTGGTAAAACTCTTAAAATACGTAATTAGAGTTTCCAGAAATGATTAAAACCTTGGAAGAACCCCTTGAAATTAAAGTAAATAGATTCTTCCTACATTTCCTGCCGTTTGTAATCACAGACATTACCAATGGAAAGCCGTGAAATGACCAGCAAACTGATAATATTTACAACTCCGGGCACTTTAGGGAGCGTTTTCACTTGAATTTGCTTTCAAATATTAGGAATTCTTGTTTATACAGCTCAAAATTTGTGCAGAAAGCCTGTAAGTGAGGACTGTACTGCTTATGTTTACAATTGAGGCCGCATTACTCTGGCGACTTTTGTATGACTCTGTTCAAATCCTGACGGTTCCAGTACAAATTTGTAAGAAAACTCTCTAGTTGTGGTAAAACTCTTCAAATACGCAATTTGAGTTTCCAGAAATGATTAAAACCTTGGAAGAACCCCTTGAAATTAAAGTAAATAGATTCTTCCTACATTTCCTGCCGTTTGTAATCACAGACATTACCAGTGGAAAGCCGTGAAATGACCAGCAAACTGATAATATTTAAAACTCCGGGCACTTCAGGGAGCGTTTTCACTTGAATTTGCTTTCAAATATTAGGAATTCTTGTTTATACAGCTCAAAATTTGTGTAGAAAGCCTGTAAGTGAGGACTGTACTGCTTATGTTTACAATTGAGGCCGCATTACTCTGGCGACTTTTGTATGACTGTTAAAATCCTGACGGTTCCAGTACATATTTGTAAGAAAACTCTCTAGTTGTGGTAAAACTCTTAAAATACGTAATTAGAGTTTCCAGAAATGATTAACACCTTGGAAGAACCCCTTGAAATTAAAGTATATAGATTCTTCCTACATTTCCTGCCGTTTGTAATCACAGACATTACCAGTGGAAAGCCGTGAAATGACCAGCAAACTGATAATATGTACAACTCTGAGCACTTTAGGGAGCGTTTTCACTTGAATTTGCTTTGAAATATTAGGAATTCTTGTTTATACAGCTCAAAATTTGTGTAGAAAGCCTGTAAGTGAGGACTGTACTGCTTATGTTTACAATTGAGGCCGCATTACTCTGGCGACTTTTGTATGACTCTGTTAAAATCCTTACGGTTCCAGTACAAATTTGTAAGAAAACTCTCTAGTTGTGGTAAAACTCTTAAAATACGCAATTAGAGTTTCCAGAAGTGATTAAAACCTTGGAAGAACCCCTTGAAATTAAAGTAAATAGATTCTTCCTACATTTCCTGCCGTTTGTAATCGCAGACATTACCAGTGGAAAGCCGTGAAATGACCAGCAAACTGATAATATTTACAACTCTGGGCACTTGAGGGAGCGTTTTCACTTGAATTAGCTTTCAAATATTAGGAATTCTTGTTTATACAGCTCAAAATTTGTGCAGAAAGCCTGTAAGTGAGGTTTAAACTGCGTATGTTTACAATTGAGGCCGCATTACTCTGGCGACTATTGTATGACTCTGTTAAAATCCTTACGGTTCCAGTACATATTTGTAAGAAAACTCTCTGGTTGTGGTAAAAGTCTTAAAATACGCAATTAGAGTTTCCAGAAATGATTAAAATCTTGGAAGAACCCCTTGAAATTAAAGTAAATAGATTCTTCCTACATTTCCTGCCGTTTGTAATCACAGGCATTACCAATGGAAAGCCGTGAAATGACCAGCAAACTGATAATATTTACAACTCTGGGCACTTGAGGGAGCGTTTTCACTTGAATTTGCTTTCAAATATTAGGAATTCTTGTTTATACAGCTCAAAATTTGTGTAGAAAGCCTGTAAGTGAGGACTGTACTGCTTATGTTTACAATTGAGGCCACATTACTCTGGCGACTTTTGTATGACTCTGTTAAAATCCTGACGGTTCCAGTACATATTTGTAAGAAAACTCTCTAGTTGTGGTAAAACTCTTAAAATACGTAATTAGAGTTTCCAGAAATGATTAAAAACTTGGAAGAACCCCTTGAAATTAAAGTAAATAGATTCTTCCTACATTTCCTGCCGTTTGTAATCACAGACATTACCAGTGGAAAGCCGTGAAATGACCAGCAAACTGATAATATTTACAACTCCGGGCACTTTAGGGAGCGTTTTCACTTGAATTTGCTTTCAAATATTAGGAATTCTTGTTTATACAGCTCAAAATTTGTGCAGAAAGCCTGTAAGTGAGGACTGAACTGCTTATGTTTACAATTGAGGCCGCATTACTCTGGCGACTTTTGTATGACTCTGTTAATATCCTGACGGTTCCAGTACAAATTTGTAAGAAAACTCTCTAGGTGTGGTAAAACTCTTAAAATACGTAAGTAGAGTTTCCAGAAATGATTAAAACCTTGGAAGAACCCCTTGAAATTAAAGTAAATAGATTCTTCCTACATTTCCTGCCGTTTGTAATCACAGACATTACCAATGGAAAGCCGTGAAATGACCAGCAAACTGATAATATTTACAACTCCGGGCACTTTAGGGAGCGTTTTCACTTGAATTTGCTTTCAAATATTAGGAATTCTTGTTTATACAGCTCAAAATTTGTGCAGAAAGCCTGTAAGTGAGGACTGAACTGCTTATGTTTACAATTGAGGCCGCATTACTCTGGCGACTTTTGTATAACTCTGTTAAAATCCTGACGGTTCCAGTACAAATTTGTAAGAAAACTCTCTAGGTGTGGTAAAACTCTTAAAATACATAATTAGAGTTTCCAGAAATGATTAAAACCTTGGAAGAACCCCTTGAAATTAAAGTAAATAGATTCTTCCTACATTTCCTGCCGTTTGTAATCACAGACATTACCAATGGAAAGCCGTGAAATGACCAGCAAACTGATAATATTTACAACTCCGGGCACTTTAGGGAGCGTTTTCACTTGAATTTGCTTTCAAATATTAGGAATTCTTGTTTATACAGCTCAAAATTTGTGCAGAAAGCCTGTAAGTGAGGACTGTACTGCTTATGTTTACAATTGAGGCCGCATTACTCTGGCGACTTTTGTATGACTCTGTTCAAATCTTGACGGTTCCAGTACAAATTTGTAAGAAAACTCTCTAGTTGTGGTAAAACTCTTCAAATACGCAATTTGAGTTTCCAGAAATGATTAAAACCTTGGAAGAACCCCTTGAAATTAAAGTAAATAGATTCTTCCTACATTTCCTGCCGTTTGTAATCACAGACATTACCAGTGGAAAGCCGTGAAATGACCAGCAAACTGATAATATTTACAACTCTGGGCACTTTAGGGAGCCTTTTCACTTGAATTTGCTTTCAAATATTAGGAATTCTTGTTTATACAGCTCAAAATTTTTGTAGAAAGCCTGTAAGTGAGGTTTAAACTGCATATGTTTACAATTGAGGCCCCATTACTCTGGCGACTTTTGTATGACTTTGTTAAAATCATGACGGTTCCAGTACATATTTGTAAGAAAACTCTCTAGTTGTGGTAAAACTCTAAAAATACACAATTAGTGTTTCCAGAAATGATTAAAAACTTGGAAGAACCCCTTGAAATTAAAGTAAATAGATTCTTCCTACATTTCCTGCCGTTTGTAATCACAGACATTACCAGTGGAAAGCCGTGAAATGACCAGCAAACTGATAATATTTAAAACTCCGGGCACTTCAGGGAGCGTTTTCACTTGAATTTGCTTTCAAATATTAGGAATTCTTGTTTATACAGCTCAAAATTTGTGTAGAAAGCCTGTAAGTGAGGACTGTACTGCTTATGTTTACAATTGAGGCCGCATTACTCTGGCGACTTTTGTATGACTGTTAAAATCCTGACGGTTCCAGTACATATTTGTAAGAAAACTCTCTAGTTGTGGTAAAACTCTTAAAATACGTAATTAGAGTTTCCAGAAATGATTAACACCTTGGAAGAACCCCTTGAAATTAAAGTATATAGATTCTTCCTACATTTCCTGCCGTTTGTAATCACAGACATTACCAGTGGAAAGCCGTGAAATGACCAGCAAACTGATAATATTTACAACTCTGAGCACTTTAGGGAGCGTTTTCACTTGAATTTGCTTTGAAATATTAGGAATTCTTGTTTATACAGCTCAAAATTTGTGTAGAAAGCCTGTAAGTGAGGACTGTACTGCTTATGTTTACAATTGAGGCCGCATTACTCTGGCGACTTTTGTATGACTCTGTTAAAATCCTTACGGTTCCAGTACAAATTTGTAAGAAAACTCTCTAGTTGTGGTAAAACTCTTAAAATACGCAATTAGAGTTTCCAGAAGTGATTAAAACCTTGGAAGAACCCCTTGAAATTAAAGTAAATAGATTCTTCCTACATTTCCTGCCGTTTGTAATCGCAGACATTACCAGTGGAAAGCCGTGAAATGACCAGCAAACTGATAATATTTACAACTCTGGGCACTTGAGGGAGCGTTTTCACTTGAATTAGCTTTCAAATATTAGGAATTCTTGTTTATACAGCTCAAAATTTGTGCAGAAAGCCTGTAAGTGAGGTTTAAACTGCGTATGTTTACAATTGAGGCCGCATTACTCTGGCGACTATTGTATGACTCTGTTAAAATCCTTACGGTTCCAGTACATATTTGTAAGAAAACTCTCTGGTTGTGGTAAAAGTCTTAAAATACGCAATTAGAGTTTCCAGAAATGATTAAAATCTTGGAAGAACCCCTTGAAATTAAAGTAAATAGATTCTTCCTACATTTCCTGCCGTTTGTAATCACAGGCATTACCAATGGAAAGCCGTGAAATGACCAGCAAACTGATAATATTTACAACTCCGGGCACTTGAGGGAGCGTTTTCACTTGAATTTGCTTTCAAATATTAGGAATTCTTGTTTATACAGCTCAAAATTTGTGTAGAAAGCCTGTAAGTGAGGACTGTACTGCTTATGTTTACAATTGAGGCCACATTACTCTGGCGACTTTTGTATGACTGTTAAAATCCTGACGGTTCCAGTACATATTTGTAAGAAAACTCTCTAGTTGTGGTAAAACTCTTAAAATACGTAATTAGAGTTTCCATAAATGATTAAAAACTTGGAAGAACCCCTTGAAATTAAAGTAAATAGATTCCTCCTACATTTCCTGCCGTTTGTAATCACAGACATTACCAGTGGAAAGCCGTGAAATGACCAGCAAACTGATAATATTTACAACTCCGGGCACTTTAGGGAGCGTTTTCACTTGAATTTGCTTTCAAATATTAGGAATTCTTGTTTATACAGCTCAAAATTTGTGCAGAAAGCCTGTAAGTGAGGACTGAACTGCTTATGTTTACAATTGAGGCCGCATTACTCTGGCGACTTTTGTATGACTCTGTTAAAATCCTTACGGTTCCAGTACAAATTTGTAAGAAAACTCTCTAGTTGTGGTAAAACTCTTAAAATACGCAATTAGAGTTTCCAGAAGTGATTATAACCTTGGAAGAACCCCTTGAAATTAAAGTAAATAGATTCTTCCTACATTTCCTGCCGTTTGTAATCGCAGACATTACCAGTGGAAAGCCGTGAAATGACCAGCAAACTGATAATATTTACAACTCTGGGCACTTGAGGGAGCGTTTTCACTTGAATTAGCTTTCAAATATTAGGAATACTTGTTTATACAGCTCAAAATTTGTGCAGAAAGCCTGTAAGTGAGTACTGAACTGCTTATGTTTACAATTGAGGCCGCATTACTCTGGCGACTTTTGTATGACTCTGTTCAAATCCTGACGGTTCCAGTACAAATTTGTAAGAAAAATCTCTAGGTGTGGTAAAACTCTTAAAATACGTAATTAGAGTTTCCAGAAATGATTAAAACCTTGGAAGAACCCCTTGAAATTAAAGTAAATAGATTCTTTCTACATTTCCTGCCGTTTGTAATCACAGACATTACCAGTGGAAAGCCGTGAAATGACCAGCAAACTGATAATATTTACAACTCTGGGCACTTTAGGGAGCCTTTTCACTTGAATTTGCTTTCAAATATTAGGAATTCTTGTTTATACAGCTCAAAATTTTTGTAGAAAGCCTGTAAGTGAGGTTTAAACTGCATATGTTTACAATTGAGGCCCCATTACTCTGGCGACTTTTGTATGACTTTGTTAAAATCATGACGGTTCCAGTACATATTTGTAAGAAAACTCTCTAGTTGTGGTAAAACTCTAAAAATACACAATTAGTGTTTCCAGAAATGATTAAAAACTTGGAAGAACCCCTTGAAATTAAAGTAAATAGATTCTTCCTACATTTCCTGCCGTTTGTAATCACAGACATTACCAGTGGAAAGCCGTGAAATGACCAGCAAACTGATAATATTTAAAACTCCGGGCACTTCAGGGAGCGTTTTCACTTGAATTTGCTTTCAAATATTAGGAATTCTTGTTTATACAGCTCAAAATTTGTGTAGAAAGCCTGTAAGTGAGGACTGTACTGCTTATGTTTACAATTGAGGCCGCATTACTCTGGCGACTTTTGTATGACTGTTAAAATCCTGACGGTTCCAGTACATATTTGTAAGAAAACTCTCTAGTTGTGGTAAAACTCTTAAAATACGTAATTAGAGTTTCCAGAAATGATTAACACCTTGGAAGAACCCCTTGAAATTAAAGTATATAGATTCTTCCTACATTTCCTGCCGTTTGTAATCACAGACATTACCAGTGGAAAGCCGTGAAATGACCAGCAAACTGATAATATTTACAACTCTGAGCACTTTAGGGAGCGTTTTCACTTGAATTTGCTTTGAAATATTAGGAATTCTTGTTTATACAGCTCAAAATTTGTGTAGAAAGCCTGTAAGTGAGGACTGTACTGCTTATGTTTACAATTGAGGCCGCATTACTCTGGCGACTTTTGTATGACTCTGTTAAAATCCTTACGGTTCCAGTACAAATTTGTAAGAAAACTCTCTAGTTGTGGTAAAACTCTTAAAATACGCAATTAGAGTTTCCAGAAGTGATTAAAACCTTGGAAGAACCCCTTGAAATTAAAGTAAATAGATTCTTCCTACATTTCCTGCCGTTTGTAATCGCAGACATTACCAGTGGAAAGCCGTGAAATGACCAGCAAACTGATAATATTTACAACTCTGGGCACTTGAGGGAGCGTTTTCACTTGAATTAGCTTTCAAATATTAGGAATTCTTGTTTATACAGCTCAAAATTTGTGCAGAAAGCCTGTAAGTGAGGTTTAAACTGCGTATGTTTACAATTGAGGCCGCATTACTCTGGCGACTATTGTATGACTCTGTTAAAATCCTTACGGTTCCAGTACATATTTGTAAGAAAACTCTCTGGTTGTGGTAAAAGTCTTAAAATACGCAATTAGAGTTTCCAGAAATGATTAAAATCTTGGAAGAACCCCTTGAAATTAAAGTAAATAGATTCTTCCTACATTTCCTGCCGTTTGTAATCACAGGCATTACCAATGGAAAGCCGTGAAATGACCAGCAAACTGATAATATTTACAACTCCGGGCACTTGAGGGAGCGTTTTCACTTGAATTTGCTTTCAAATATTAGGAATTCTTGTTTATACAGCTCAAAATTTGTGTAGAAAGCCTGTAAGTGAGGACTGTACTGCTTATGTTTACAATTGAGGCCACATTACTCTGGCGACTTTTGTATGACTGTTAAAATCCTGACGGTTCCAGTACATATTTGTAAGAAAACTCTCTAGTTGTGGTAAAACTCTTAAAATACGTAATTAGAGTTTCCATAAATGATTAAAAACTTGGAAGAACCCCTTGAAATTAAAGTAAATAGATTCCTCCTACATTTCCTGCCGTTTGTAATCACAGACATTACCAGTGGAAAGCCGTGAAATGACCAGCAAACTGATAATATTTACAACTCCGGGCACTTTAGGGAGCGTTTTCACTTGAATTTGCTTTCAAATATTAGGAATTCTTGTTTATACAGCTCAAAATTTGTGCAGAAAGCCTGTAAGTGAGGACTGAACTGCTTATGTTTACAATTGAGGCCGCATTACTCTGGCGACTTTTGTATGACTCTGTTAAAATCCTTACGGTTCCAGTACAAATTTGTAAGAAAACTCTCTAGTTGTGGTAAAACTCTTAAAATACGCAATTAGAGTTTCCAGAAGTGATTATAACCTTGGAAGAACCCCTTGAAATTAAAGTAAATAGATTCTTCCTACATTTCCTGCCGTTTGTAATCGCAGACATTACCAGTGGAAAGCCGTGAAATGACCAGCAAACTGATAATATTTACAACTCTGGGCACTTGAGGGAGCGTTTTCACTTGAATTAGCTTTCAAATATTAGGAATACTTGTTTATACAGCTCAAAATTTGTGCAGAAAGCCTGTAAGTGAGTACTGAACTGCTTATGTTTACAATTGAGGCCGCATTACTCTGGCGACTTTTGTATGACTCTGTTCAAATCCTGACGGTTCCAGTACAAATTTGTAAGAAAAATCTCTAGGTGTGGTAAAACTCTTAAAATACGTAATTAGAGTTTCCAGAAATGATTAAAACCTTGGAAGAACCCCTTGAAATTAAAGTAAATAGATTCTTTCTACATTTCCTGCCGTTTGTAATCACAGACATTACCAGTGGAAAGCCGTGAAATGACCAGCAAACTGATAATATTTACAACTCTGGGCACTTTAGGGAGCGTTTTCACTTGAATTTGCTTTCAAATATTAGGAATTCTTGTTTATACAGCTCATAATTTTTGTAGAAAGCCTGTAAGTGAGGTTGAAACTGCGTATGTTTACAATTGAGGCCGCATTACTCTGGCGAATTTTGTATGACTCTGTTAAAATCCTGACGGTTCCAGTACAAATTTGTAAGAAAACTCTCTAGGTGTGGTAAAACTCTTAAAATACGTAATTAGAGTTTCCAGAAATGATTAAAACCTTGGAAGAACCCCTTGAAATTAAAGTAAATAGATTCTTCCTACATTTCCTGCCGTTTGTAATCACAGACATTACCAATGGAATGCCGTGAAATGACCAGCAAACTGATAATATTTAAAACTCCGGGCACTTTAGGGAGTGTTTTCACTTGAATTTGCTTTCAAATATTAGGAATTCTTGTTTATACGGCTCAAAATTTGTGTAGAAAGCCTGTAAGTGAGGACTGTACTGCTTATGTTTACAATTGAGGCCGCATTACTCGGGCGACTTTTGTATGACTGTTAAAATCCTGACGGTTCCAGTACATATTTGTAAGAAAACTCTCTAGTTGTGGTAAAACTCTTAAAATACGTAATTAGAATTTCCAGAAATGATTAACACCTTGGAAGAACCCCTTGAAATTAAAGTAAATAGATTCTTCCTACATTTCCTGCCGTTTGTAATCGCAGACATTACCAGTGGAAAGCCGTGAAATGACCAGCAAACTGATAATATTTACAACTCTGGGCACTTGAGGGAGCGTTTTCACTTGAATTAGCTTTCAAATATTAGGAATTCTTGTTTATACAGCTCAAAATTTGTGTAGAAAGCCTGTAAGTGAGTACTGAACTGCTTATGTTTACAATTGAGGCCGCATTACTCTGGCGACTTTTGTATGACTCTGTTCAAATCCTGACGGTTCCAGTACAAATTTGTAAGAAAACTCTCTAGGTGTGGTAAAACTCTTAAAATACGTAATTAGAGTTTCCAGAAATGATTAAAACCTTGGAAGAACCCCTTGAAATTAAAGTAAATAGATTCTTTCTACATTTCCTGCCGTTTGTAATCACAGACATTACCAGTGGAAAGCCGTGAAATGACCAGCAAACTGATAATATTTACAACTCTGGAGACTTTAGGGAGCGTTTTCAGTTGAATTTGCTTTCAAATATTAGGAATTCTTGTTTATACAGCTCATAATTTTTGTAGAAAGCCTGTAAGTGAGGTTTAAACTGCGTATGTTTACAATTGAGGCCGCATACTCTGGCGACTATTGTATGACTCTGTTAAAATCCTTACGGTTCCAGTACATATTTGTAAGAAAACTCTCTGGTTGTGGTAAAAGTCTTAAAATACGCAATTAGAGTTTCCAGAAATAATTAAAATCTTGGAAGAACCCCTTGAAATTAAAGTAAAGAGATTCTTCCTACACTTCCTGCCGTTTGTAATCACAGGCATTACCAATGGAAAGCCGTGAAATGACCAGCAAACTGATAATATTTAAAACTCCGGGCACTTCAGGGAGCGTTTTCACTTGAATTTGCTTTCAAATATTAGGAATTCTTGTTTATACAGCTCAAAATTTGTGTAGAAAGCCTGTAAGTGAGGACTGTACTGCTTATGTTTACAATTGAGGCCGCATTACTCTGGCGACTTTTGTATGACTGTTAAAATCCTGACGGTTCCAGTACATATTTGTAAGAAAACTCTCTAGTTGTGGTAAAACTCTTAAAATACATAATTAGAGTTTCCAGAAATGATTAACACCTTGGAAGAACCCCTTGAAATTAAAGTATATAGATTCTTCCTACATTTCCTGCCGTTTGTAATCACAGACATTACCAGTGGAAAGCCGTGAAATGACCAGCAAACTGATAATATTTACAACTCTGAGCACTTTAGGGAGCGTTTTCACTTGAATTTGCTTTGAAATATTAGGAATTCTTGTTTATACAGCTCAAAATTTGTGTAGAAAGCCTGTAAGTGAGGACTGTACTGCTTATGTTTACAATTGAGGCCGCATTACTCTGGCGACTTTTGTATGACTCTGTTAAAATCCTTACGGTTCCAGTACAAATTTGTAAGAAAACTCTCTAGTTGTGGTAAAACTCTTAAAATACGCAATTAGAGTTTCCAGAAGTGATTAAAACCTTGGAAGAACCCCTTGAAATTAAAGTAAATAGATTCTTCCTACATTTCCTGCCGTTTGTAATCGCAGACATTACCAGTGGAAAGCCGTGAAATGACCAGCAAACTGATAATATTTACAACTCTGGGCACTTGAGGGAGCGTTTTCACTTGAATTAGCTTTCAAATATTAGGAATTCTTGTTTATACAGCTCAAAATTTGTGCAGAAAGCCTGTAAGTGAGGTTTAAACTGCGTATGTTTACAATTGAGGCCGCATTACTCTGGCGACTATTGTATGACTCTGTTAAAATCCTTACGGTTCCAGTACATATTTGTAAGAAAACTCTCTGGTTGTGGTAAAAGTCTTAAAATACGCAATTAGAGTTTCCAGAAATGATTAAAATCTTGGAAGAACCCCTTGAAATTAAAGTAAATAGATTCTTCCTACATTTCCTGCCGTTTGTAATCACAGGCATTACCAGTGGAAAGCCGTGAAATGACCAGCAAACTGATAATATTTACAACTCTGGGCACTTGAGGGAGCGTTTTCACTTGAATTTGCTTTCAAATATTAGGAATTCTTGTTTATACAGCTCAAAATTTGTGTAGAAAGCCTGTAAGTGAGGACTGTACTGCTTATGTTTACAATTGAGGCCACATTACTCTGGCGACTTTTGTATGACTGTTAAAATCCTGACGGTTCCAGTACATATTTGTAAGAAAACTCTCTAGTTGTGGTAAAACTCTTAAAATACGTAATTAGAGTTTCCAGAAATGATTAAAAACTTGGAAGAACCCCTTGAAATTAAAGTAAATAGATTCTTCCTACATTTCCTGCCGTTTGTAATCACAGACATTACCAGTGGAAAGCCGTGAAATGACCAGCAAACTGATAATATTTACAACTCCGGGCACTTTAGGGAGCGTTTTCACTTGAATTTGCTTTCAAATATTAGGAATTCTTGTTTATACAGCTCAAAATTTGTGCAGAAAGCCTGTAAGTGAGGACTGAACTGCTTATGTTTACAATTGAGGCCGCATTACTCTGGCGACTTTTGTATGACTCTGTTAAAATCCTTACGGTTCCAGTACAAATTTGTAAGAAAACTCTCTAGTTGTGGTAAAACTCTTAAAATACGCAATTAGAGTTTCCAGAAGTGATTATAACCTTGGAAGAACCCCTTGAAATTAAAGTAAATAGATTCTTCCTACATTTCCTGCCGTTTGTAATCGCAGACATTACCAGTGGAAAGCCGTGAAATGACCAGCAAACTGATAATATTTACAACTCTGGGCACTTGAGGGAGCGTTTTCACTTGAATTAGCTTTCAAATATTAGGAATACTTGTTTATACAGCTCAAAATTTGTGCAGAAAGCCTGTAAGTGAGTACTGAACTGCTTATGTTTACAATTGAGGCCGCATTACTCTGGCGACTTTTGTATGACTCTGTTCAAATCCTGACGGTTCCAGTACAAATTTGTAAGAAAACTCTCTAGGTGTGGTAAAACTCTTAAAATACGTAATTAGAGTTTCCAGAAATGATTAAAACCTTGGAAGAACCCCTTGAAATTAAAGTAAATAGATTCTTTCTACATTTCCTGCCGTTTGTAATCACAGACATTACCAGTGGAAAGCCGTGAAATGACCAGCAAACTGATAATATTTACAACTCTGGGCACTTTAGGGTGCGTTTTCACTTGAATTTGCTTTCAAATATTAGGAATTCTTGTTTATACAGCTCATAATTTTTGTAGAAAGCCTGTAAGTGAGGTTGAAACTGCGTATGTTTACAATTGAGGCCGCATTACTCTGGCGAATTTTGTATGACTCTGTTAAAATCCTGACGGTTCCAGTACAAATTTGTAAGAAAACTCTCTAGGTGTGGTAAAACTCTTAAAATACGTAATTAGAGTTTCCAGAAATGATTAAAACCTTGGAAGAACCCCTTGAAATTAAAGTAAATAGATTCTTCCTACATTTCCTGCCGTTTGTAATCACAGACATTACCAATGGAATGCCGTGAAATGACCAGCAAACTGATAATATTTAAAACTCCGGGCACTTTAGGGAGTGTTTTCACTTGAATTTGCTTTCAAATATTAGGAATTCTTGTTTATACGGCTCAAAATTTGTGTAGAAAGCCTGTAAGTGAGGACTGTACTGCTTATGTTTACAATTGAGGCCGCATTACTCGGGCGACTTTTGTATGACTGTTAAAATCCTGACGGTTCCAGTACATATTTGTAAGAAAACTCTCTAGTTGTGGTAAAACTCTTAAAATACGTAATTAGAATTTCCAGAAATGATTAACACCTTGGAAGAACCCCTTGAAATTAAAGTAAATAGATTCTTCCTACATTTCCTGCCGTTTGTAATCACAGACATTACCAGTGGAAAGCCGTGAAATGACCAGCAAACTGATAATATTTACAACTCTGAGCACTTTAGGGAGCGTTTTCACTTGAATTTGCTTTGAAATATTAGGAATTCTTGTTTATACAGCTCAAAATTTGTGTAGAAAGCCTGTAAGTGAGGACTGTACTGCTTATGTTTACAATTGAGGCCGCATTACTCTGGCGACTTTTGTATGACTCTGTTAAAATCCTTACGGTTCCAGTACAAATTTGTAAGAAAACTCTCTAGTTGTGGTAAAACTCTTAAAATACGCAATTAGAGTTTCCAGAAGTGATTATAACCTTGGAAGAACCCCTTGAAATTAAAGTAAATAGATTCTTCCTACATTTCCTGCCGTTTGTAATCGCAGACATTACCAGTGGAAAGCCGTGAAATGACCAGCAAACGGATAATATTTACAACTCTGGGCACTTGAGGGAGCGTTTTCACTTGAATTAGCTTTCAAATATTAGGAATTCTTGTTTATACAGCTCAAAATTTGTGCAGAAAGCCTGTAAGTGAGTACTGAACTGCTTATGTTTACAATTGAGGCCGCATTACTCTGGCGACTTTTGTATGACTCTGTTCAAATCCTGACGGTTCCAGTACAAATTTGTAAGAAAACTCTCTAGGTGTGGTAAAACTCTTAAAATACGTAATTAGAGTTTCCAGAAATGATTAAAACCTTGGAAGAACCCCTTGAAATTAAAGTAAATAGATTCTTTCTACATTTCCTGCCGTTTGTAATCACAGACATTACCAGTGGAAAGCCGTGAAATGACCAGCAAACTGATAATATTTACAACTCTGGAGACTTTAGGGAGCGTTTTCAGTTGAATTTGCTTTCAAATATTAGGAATTCTTGTTTATACAGCTCATAATTTTTGTAGAAAGCCTGTAAGTGAGGTTTAAACTGCGTATGTTTACAATTGAGGCCGCATACTCTGGCGACTATTGTATGACTCTGTTAAAATCTTGACGGTTCCAGTACATATTTGTAAGAAAACTCTCTAGTTGTGGTAAAACTCTTAAAATACGTAATTAGAGATTCCAGAAATGATTAACACCTTGGAAGAACCCCTTGAAATTAAAGTATATAGATTCTTCCTACACTTCCTGCCGTTTGTAATCACAGGCATTACCAATGGAAAGCCGTGAAATGACCAGCAAACTGATAATATTTAAAACTCCGGGCACTTCAGGGAGCGTTTTCACTTGAATTTGCTTTCAAATATTAGGAATTCTTGTTTATACAGCTCAAAATTTGTGTAGAAAGCCTGTAAGTGAGGACTGTACTGCTTATGTTTACAATTGAGGCCGCATTACTCTGGCGACTTTTGTATGACTGTTAAAATCCTGACGGTTCCAGTACATATTTGTAAGAAAACTCTCTAGTTGTGGTAAAACTCTTAAAATACGTAATTAGAGATTCCAGAAATGATTAACACCTTGGAAGAACCCCTTGAAATTAAAGTATATAGATTCTTCCTACATTTCCTGCCGTTTGTAATCACAGACATTACCAGTGGAAAGCCGTGAAATGACCAGCAAACTGATAATATTTACAACTCTGAGCACTTTAGGGAGCGTTTTCACTTGAATTTGCTTTGAAATATTAGGAATTCTTGTTTATACAGCTCAAAATTTGTGTAGAAAGCCTGTAAGTGAGGACTGTACTGCTTATGTTTACAATTGAGGCCGCATTACTCTGGCGACTTTTGTATGACTCTGTTAAAATCCTTACGGTTCCAGTACAAATTTGTAAGAAAAATCTCTAGTTGTGGTAAAACTCTTAAAATACGCAATTAGAGTTTCCAGAAGTGATTAAAACCTTGGAAGAACCCCTTGAAATTAAAGTAAATAGATTCTTCCTACATTTCCTGCCGTTTGTAATCGCAGACATTACCAGTGGAAAGCCGTGAAATGACCAGCAAACTGATAATATTTACAACTCTGGGCACTTGAGGGAGCGTTTTCACTTGAATTAGCTTTCAAATATTAGGAATTCTTGTTTATACAGCTCAAAATTTGTGCAGAAAGCCTGTAAGTGAGGTTTAAACTGCGTATGTTTACAATTGAGGCCGCATTACTCTGGCGACTATTGTATGACTCTGTTAAAATCCTTACGGTTCCAGTACATATTTGTAAGAAAACTCTCTGGTTGTGGTAAAAGTCTTAAAATACGCAATTAGAGTTTCCAGAAATGATTAAAATCTTGGAAGAACCCCTTGAAATTAAAGTAAATAGATTCTTCCTACATTTCCTGCCGTTTGTAATCACAGGCATTACCAATGGAAAGCCGTGAAATGACCAGCAAACTGATAATATTTACAACTCTGGGCACTTGAGGGAGCGTTTTCACTTGAATTTGCTTTCAAATATTAGGAATTCTTGTTTATACAGCTCAAAATTTGTGTAGAAAGCCTGTAAGTGAGGACTGTACTGCTTATGTTTACAATTGAGGCCACATTACTCTGGCGACTTTTGTATGACTGTTAAAATCCTGACGGTTCCAGTACATATTTGTAAGAAAACTCTCTAGTTGTGGTAAAACTCTTAAAATACGTAATTAGAGTTTCCAGAAATGATTAAAAACTTGGAAGAACCCCTTGAAATTAAAGTAAATAGATTCTTCCTACATTTCCTGCCGTTTGTAATCACAGACATTACCAGTGGAAAGCCGTGAAATGACCAGCAAACTGATAATATTTACAACTCCGGGCACTTTAGGGAGCGTTTTCACTTGAATTTGCTTTCAAATATTAGGAATTCTTGTTTATACAGCTCAAAATTTGTGCAGAAAGCCTGTAAGTGAGGACTGAACTGCTTATGTTTACAATTGAGGCCGCATTACTCTGGCGACTTTTGTATGACTCTGTTAATATCCTGACGGTTCCAGTACAAATTTGTAAGAAAACTCTCTAGGTGTGGTAAAACTCTTAAAATACGTAAGTAAAGTTTCCAGAAATGATTAAAACCTTGGAAGAACCCCTTGAAATTAAAGTAAATAGATTCTTCCTACATTTCCTGCCGTTTGTAATCACAGACATTACCAATGGAAAGCCGTGAAATGACCATCAAACTGATAATATTTACAACTCCGGGCACTTTAGGGAGCGTTTTCACTTGAATTTGCTTTCAAATATTAGGAATTCTTGTTTATACAGCTCAAAATTTGTGCAGAAAGCCTGTAAGTGAGGACTGAACTGCTTATGTTTACAATTGAGGCCGCATTACTCTGGCGACTTTTGTATGACTCTGTTAAAATCCTGACGGTTCCAGTACAAATTTGTAAGAAAACTCTCTAGGTGTGGTAAAACTCTTAAAATACATAATTAGAGTTTCCAGAAATGATTAAAACCTTGGAAGAACCCCTTGAAATTAAAGTAAATATATTCTTCCTACATTTCCTGCCGTTTGTAATCACAGACATTACCAATGGAAAGCCGTGAAATGACCAGCAAACTGATAATATTTACAACTCCGGGCACTTTAGGGAGCGTTTTCACTTGAATTTGCTTTCAAATATTAGGAATTCTTGTTTATACAGCTCAAAATTTGTGCAGAAAGCCTGTAAGTGAGGACTGTACTGCTTATGTTTACAATTGAGGCCGCATTACTCTGGCGACTTTTGTATGACTCTGTTCAAATCCTGACGGTTCCAGTACAAATTTGTAAGAAAACTCTCTAGTTGTGGTAAAACTCTTCAAATACGCAATTTGAGTTTCCAGAAATGATTAAAACCTTGGAAGAACCCCTTGAAATTAAAGTAAATAGATTCTTCCTACATTTCCTGCCGTTTGTAATCACAGACATTACCAGTGGAAAGCCGTGAAATGACCAGCAAACTGATAATATTTACAACTCTGGGCACTTTAGGGAGCGTTTTCACTTGAATTTGCTTTCAAATATTAGGAATTCTTGTTTATACAGCTCAAAATTTTTGTAGAAAGCCTGTAAGTGAGGTGTAAACTGCATATGTTTACAATTGAGGCCCCATTACTCTGGCGACTTTTGTATGACTCTGTTAAAATCATGACGGTTCCAGTACATATTTGTAAGAAAACTCTCTAGTTGTGGTAAAACTCTAAAAATACACAATTAGTGTTTCCAGAAATGATTAAAAACTTGGAAGAACCCCTTGAAATTAAAGTAAATAGATTCTTCCTACATTTCCTGCCGTTTGTAATCGCAGACATTACCAGTGGAAAGCCGTGAAATGACCAGCAAACTGATAATATTTACAACTCTGGGCACTTGAGGGAGCGTTTTCACTTGAATTAGCTTTCAAATATTAGGAATTCTTGTTTATACAGCTCAAAATTTGTGCAGAAAGCCTGTAAGTGAGGTTTAAACTGCGTATGTTTACAATTGAGGCCGCATTACTCTGGCGACTATTGTATGACTCTGTTAAAATACTTACGGTTCCAGTACATATTTGTAAGAAAACTCTCTGGTTGTGGTAAAAGTCTTAAAATACGCAATTAGAGTTTCCAGAAATGATTAAAATCTTGGAAGAACCCCTTGAAATTAAAGTAAATAGATTCTTCCTACATTTGCTGCCGTTTGTAATCACAGGCATTACCAATGGAAAGCCGTGAAATGACCAGCAAACTGATAATATTTACAACTCTGGGCACTTGAGGGAGCGTTTTCACTTGAATTTGCTTTCAAATATTAGGAATTCTTGTTTATACAGCTCAAAATTTGTGTAGAAAGCCTGTAAGTGAGGACTGTACTGCTTATGTTTACAATTGAGGCCACATTACTCTGGCGACTTTTGTATGACTGTTAAAATCCTGACGGTTCCAGTACATATTTGTAAGAAAACTCTCTAGTTGTGGTAAAACTCTTAAAATACGTAATTAGAGTTTCCAGAAATGATTAAAAACTTGGAAGAACCCCTTGAAATTAATGTAAATAGATTCTTCCTACATTTCCTGCCGTTTGTAATCACAGACATTACCAGTGGAAAGCCGTGAAATGACCAGCAAACTGATAATATTTACAACTCCGGGCACTTTAGGGAGCGTTTTCACTTGAATTTGCTTTCAAATATTAGGAATTCTTGTTTATACAGCTCAAAATTTGTGCAGAAAGCCTGTAAGTGAGGACTGAACTGCTTATGTTTACAATTGAGGCCGCATTACTCTGGCGACTTTTGTATGACTCTGTTAATATCCTGACGGTTCCAGTACAAATTTGTAAGAAAACTCTCTAGGTGTGGTAAAACTCTTAAAATACGTAAGTAGAGTTTCCAGAAATGATTAAAACCTTGGAAGAACCCCTTGAAATTAAAGTAAATAGATTCTTCCTACATTTCCTGCCGTTTGTAATCACAGACATTACCAATGGAAAGCCGTGAAATGACCAGCAAACTGATAATATTTACAACTCAAGGCACTTTAGGGAGCGTTTTCACTTGAATTTGCTTTCAAATATTAGGAATTCTTGTTTATACAGCTCAAAATTTGTGCAGAAAGCCTGTAAGTGAGGACTGAACTGCTTATGTTTACAATTGAGGCCGCATTACTCTGGCGACTTTTGTATGACTCTGTTAAAATCCTGACGGTTCCAGTACAAATTTGTAAGAAAACTCTCTAGGTGTGGTAAAACTCTTAAAATACATAATTAGAGTTTCCAGAAATGATTAAAACCTTGGAAGAACCCCTTGAAATTAAAGTAAATATATTCTTCCTACATTTCCTGCCGTTTGTAATCACAGACATTACCAATGGAAAGCCGTGAAATGACCAGCAAACTGATAATATTTACAACTCCGGGCACTTTAGGGAGCGTTTTCACTTGAATTTGCTTTCAAATATTAGGAATTCTTGTTTATACAGCTCAAAATTTGTGCAGAAAGCCTGTAAGTGAGGACTGAACTGCTTATGTTTACAATTGAGGCCGCATTACTCTGGCGACTTTTGTATGACTCTGTTAAAATCCTGACGGTTCCAGTACAAATTTGTAAGAAAACTCTCTAGGTGTGGTAAAACTCTTAAAATACATAATTAGAGTTTCCAGAAATGATTAAAACCTTGGAAGAACCCCTTGAAATTAAAGTAAATATATTCTTCCTACATTTCCTGCCGTTTGTAATCACAGACATTACCAATGGAAAGCCGTGAAATGACCAGCAAACTGATAATATTTACAACTCCGGGCACTTTAGGGAGCGTTTTCACTTGAATTTGCTTTCAAATATTAGGAATTCTTGTTTATACAGCTCAAAATTTGTGCAGAAAGCCTGTAAGTGAGGACTGTACTGCTTATGTTTACAATTGAGGCCGCATTACTCTGGCGACTTTTGTATGACTCTGTTCAAATCCTGACGGTTCCAGTACAAATTTGTAAGAAAACTCTCTAGTTGTGGTAAAACTCTTCAAATACGCAATTTGAGTTTCCAGAAATGATTAAAACCTTGGAAGAACCCCTTGAAATTAAAGTAAATAGATTCTTCCTACATTTCCTGCCGTTTGTAATCACAGACATTACCAGTGGAAAGCCGTGAAATGACCAGCAAACTGATAATATTTACAACTCTGGGCACTTTAGGGAGCGTTTTCACTTGAATTTGCTTTCAAATATTAGGAATTCTTGTTTATACAGCTCAAAATTTTTGTAGAAAGCCTGTAAGTGAGGTGTAAACTGCATATGTTTACAATTGAGGCCCCATTACTCTGGCGACTTTTGTATGACTCTGTTAAAATCATGACGGTTCCAGTACATATTTGTAAGAAAACTCTCTAGTTGTGGTAAAACTCTAAAAATACACAATTAGTGTTTCCAGAAATGATTAAAAACTTGGAAGAACCCCTTGAAATTAAAGTAAATAGATTCTTCCTACATTTCCTGCCGTTTGTAATCACAGACATTACCAGTGGAAAGCCGTGAAATGACCAGCAAACTGATAATATTTACAACTCTGGGCACTTTAGGGAGCGTTTTCACTTGAATTTGCTTTCAAATATTAGGAATTCTTGTTTATACAGCTCAAAATTTGTGCAGAAAGCCTGTAAGTGAGGACTGAACTGCTTATGTTTACAATTGAGGCCGCATTACTCTGGCGAATTTTGTATGACTCTGTTAAAATCCTGACGGTTCCAGTACAAATTTGTAAGAAAACTCTCTAGGTGTGGTAAAACTCTTAAAATACGTAATTAGAGTTTCCAGAAATGATTAAAACCTTGGAAGAACCCCTTGAAATTAAAGTAAATAGATTCTTCCTACATTTCCTGCCGTTTGTAATCACAGACATTACCAATGGAAAGCCGTGAAATGACCAGCAAACTGATAATATTTAAAACTCCGGGCACTTTAGGGAGTGTTTTCACTTGAATTTGCTTTCAAATATTAGGAATTCTTGTTTATACGGCTCAAAATTTGTGTAGAAAGCCTGTAAGTGAGGAATGTACTGCTTATGTTTACAATTGAGGCCGCATTACTCTGGCGACTTTTGTATGACTGTTAAAATCCTGACGGTTCCAGTACATATTTGTAAGAAAACTCTCTAGTTGTGGTAAAACTCTTAAAATACGCAATTAGAGTTTCCAGAAGTGATTATAACCTTGGAAGAACCCCTTGAAATTAAAGTAAATAGATTCTTCCTACATTTCCTGCCGTTTGTAATCGCAGACATTACCAGTGGAAAGCCGTGAAATGACCAGCAAACTGATAATATTTACAACTCTGGGCACTTGAGGGAGCGTTTTCACTTGAATTAGCTTTCAAATATTAGGAATTCTTGTTTATACAGCTCAAAATTTGTGCAGAAAGCCTGTAAGTGAGGACTGTACTGCTTATGTTTACAATTGAGGCCACATTACTCTGGCGACTTTTGTATGACTGTTAAAATCCTGACGGTTCCAGTACATATTTGTAAGAAAACTTTCTAGTTGTGGTAAAACTCTTAAAATACGTAATTAGAGTTTCCAGAAATGATTAAAAACTTGGAAGAACCCCTTGAAATTAAAGTAAATAGATTCTTCCTACATTTCCTGCCGTTTGTAATCACAGACATTACCAGTGGAAAGCCGTGAAATGACCAGCAAACTGATAATATTTACAACTCCGGGCACTTTAGGGAGCGTTTTCACTTGAATTTGCTTTCAAATATTAGGAATTCTTGTTTATACAGATCAAAATTTGTGCAGAAAGCCTGTAAGTGAGGACTGAACTGCTTATGTTTACAATTGAGGCCGCATTACTCTGGCGACTTTTGTATGACTCTGTTAATATCCTGACGGTTCCAGTACAAATTTGTAAGAAAACTCTCTAGGTGTGGTAAAACTCTTAAAATACGTAAGTAGAGTTTCCAGAAATGATTAAAACCTTGGAAGAACCCCTTGAAATTAAAGTAAATAGATTCTTCCTACATTTCCTGCCGTTTGTAATCACAGACATTACCAGTGGAAAGCCGTGAAATGACCAGCAAACTGATAATATTTACAACTCTGGGCACTTTAGGGAGCGTTTTCACTTGAATTTGCTTTCAAATATTAGGAATTCTTGTTTATACAGCTCAAAATTTGTGCAGAAAGCCTGTAAGTGAGGACTGAACTGCTTATGTTTACAATTGAGGCCGCATTACTCTGGCGAATTTTGTATGACTCTGTTAAAATCCTGACGGTTCCAGTACAAATTTGTAAGAAAACTCTCTAGGTGTGGTAAAACTCTTAAAATACGTAATTAGAGTTTCCAGAAATGATTAAAACCTTGGAAGAACCCCTTGAAATTAAAGTAAATAGATTCTTCCTACATTTCCTGCCGTTTGTAATCACAGACATTACCAATGGAAAGCCGTGAAATGACCAGCAAACTGATAATATTTAAAACTCCGGGCACTTTAGGGAGTGTTTTCACTTGAATTTGCTTTCAAATATTAGGAATTCTTGTTTATACGGCTCAAAATTTGTGTAGAAAGCCTGTAAGTGAGGAATGTACTGCTTATGTTTACAATTGAGGCCGCATTACTCTGGCGACTTTTGTATGACTGTTAAAATCCTGACGGTTCCAGTACATATTTGTAAGAAAACTCTCTAGTTGTGGTAAAACTCTTAAAATACGCAATTAGAGTTTCCAGAAGTGATTATAACCTTGGAAGAACCCCTTGAAATTAAAGTAAATAGATTCTTCCTACATTTCCTGCCGTTTGTAATCGCAGACATTACCAGTGGAAAGCCGTGAAATGACCAGCAAACTGATAATATTTACAACTCTGGGCACTTGAGGGAGCGTTTTCACTTGAATTAGCTTTCAAATATTAGGAATTCTTGTTTATACAGCTCAAAATTTGTGCAGAAAGCCTGTAAGTGAGGACTGTACTGCTTATGTTTACAATTGAGGCCACATTACTCTGGCGACTTTTGTATGACTGTTAAAATCCTGACGGTTCCAGTACATATTTGTAAGAAAACTTTCTAGTTGTGGTAAAACTCTTAAAATACGTAATTAGAGTTTCCAGAAATGATTAAAAACTTGGAAGAACCCCTTGAAATTAAAGTAAATAGATTCTTCCTACATTTCCTGCCGTTTGTAATCACAGACATTACCAGTGGAAAGCCGTGAAATGACCAGCAAACTGATAATATTTACAACTCCGGGCACTTTAGGGAGCGTTTTCACTTGAATTTGCTTTCAAATATTAGGAATTCTTGTTTATACAGATCAAAATTTGTGCAGAAAGCCTGTAAGTGAGGACTGAACTGCTTATGTTTACAATTGAGGCCGCATTACTCTGGCGACTTTTGTATGACTCTGTTAATATCCTGACGGTTCCAGTACAAATTTGTAAGAAAACTCTCTAGGTGTGGTAAAACTCTTAAAATACGTAAGTAGAGTTTCCAGAAATGATTAAAACCTTGGAAGAACCCCTTGAAATTAAAGTAAATAGATTCTTCCTACATTTCCTGCCGTTTGTAATCACAGACATTACCAATGGAAAGCCGTGAAATGACCAGCAAACTGATAATATTTACAACTCCGGGCACTTTAGGGAGCGTTTTCACTTGAATTTGCTTTCAAATATTAGGAATTCTTGTTTATACAGCTCAAAATTTGTGCAGAAAGCCTGTAAGTGAGGACTGAACTGCTTATGTTTACAATTGAGGCCGCATTACTCTGGCGACTTTTGTATGACTCTGTTAAAATCCTGACGGTTCCAGTACAAATTTGTAAGAAAACTCTCTAGGTGTGGTAAAACTCTTAAAATACATAATTAGAGTTTCCAGAAATGATTAAAACCTTGGAAGAACCCCTTGAAATTAAAGTAAATAGATTCTTCCTACATTTCCTGCCGTTTGTAATCACAGACATTACCAATGGAAAGCCGTGAAATGACCAGCAAACTGATAATATTTACAACTCTGGGCACTTGAGGGAGCGTTTTCACTTGAATTTGCTTTCAAATATTAGGAATTCTTGTTTATACAGCTCAAAATTTTTGTAGAAAGCCTGTAAGTGAGGTGTAAACTGCATATGTTTACAATTGAGGCCCCATTACTCTGGCGACTTTTGTATGACTCTGTTAAAATCATGACGGTTCCAGTACATATTTGTAAGAAAACTCTCTAGTTGTGGTAAAACTCTAAAAATACACAATTAGTGTTTCCAGAAATGATTAAAAACTTGGAAGAACCCCTTGAAATTAAAGTAAATAGATTCTTCCTACATTTCCTGCCGTTTGTAATCACAGACATTACCAGTGGAAAGCCGTGAAATGACCAGCAAACTGATAATATTTACAACTCTGGGCACTTTAGGGAGCGTTTTCACTTGAATTTGCTTTCAAATATTAGGAATTCTTGTTTATACAGCTCAAAATTTTTGTAGAAAGCCTGTAAGTGAGGTGTAAACTGCATATGTTTACAATTGAGGCCCCATTACTCTGGCGACTTTTGTATGACTCTGTTAAAATCATGACGGTTCCAGTACATATTTGTAAGAAAACTCTCTAGTTGTGGTAAAACTCTAAAAATACACAATTAGTGTTTCCAGAAATGATTAAAAACTTGGAAGAACCCCTTGAAATTAAAGTAAATAGATTCTTCCTACATTTCCTGCCGTTTGTAATCACAGACATTACCAGTGGAAAGCCGTGAAATGACCAGCAAACTGATAATATTTACAACTCTGGGCACTTTAGGGAGCGTTTTCACTTGAATTTGCTTTCAAATATTAGGAATTCTTGTTTATACAGCTCAAAATTTGTGCAGAAAGCCGGTAAGTGAGGACTGAACTGCTTATGTTTACAATTGAGGCCGCATTACTCTGGCGAATTTTGTATGACTCTGTTAAAATCCTGACGGTTCCAGTACAAATTTGTAAGAAAACTCTCTAGGTGTGGTAAAACTCTTAAAATACGTAATTAGAGTTTCCAGAAATGATTAAAACCTTGGAAGAACCCCTTGAAATTAAAGTAAATAGATTCTTCCTACATTTCCTGCCGTTTGTAATCACAGACATTACCAATGGAAAGCCGTGAAATGACCAGCAAACTGATAATATTTAAAACTCCGGGCACTTTAGGGAGTGTTTTCACTTGAATTTGCTTTCAAATATTAGGAATTCTTGTTTATACGGCTCAAAATTTGTGTAGAAAGCCTGTAAGTGAGGAATGTACTGCTTATGTTTACAATTGAGGCCGCATTACTCTGGCGACTTTTGTATGACTGTTAAAATCCTGACGGTTCCAGTACATATTTGTAAGAAAACTCTCTAGTTGTGGTAAAACTCTTAAAATACGCAATTAGAGTTTCCAGAAGTGATTATAACCTTGGAAGAACCCCTTGAAATTAAAGTAAATAGATTCTTCCTACATTTCCTGCCGTTTGTAATCGCAGACATTACCAGTGGAAAGCCGTTTAATGACCAGCAAACTGATAATATTTACAACTGTGGGCACTTGAGGGAGCGTTTTCACTTGAATTAGCTTTCAAATATTAGGAATTCTTGTTTATACAGCTCAAAATTTGTGCAGAAAGCCTGTAAGTGAGTACTGAACTGCTTATGTTTACAATTGAGGCCGCATTACTCTGGCGACTTTTGTATGACTCTGTTCAAATACTGACGGTTCCAGTACAAATTTGTAAGAAAACTCTCTAGGTGTGGTAAAACTCTTAAAATACGTAATTAGAGTTTCCAGAAATGATTAAAACCTTGGAAGAACCCCTTGAAATTAAAGTAAATAGATTCTTTCTACATTTCCTGCCGTTTGTAATCACAGACATTACCAGTGGAAAGCCGTGAAATGACCAGCAAACTGATAATATTTACAACTCTGGAGACTTTAGGGAGCGTTTTCACTTGAATTTGCTTTCAAATATTAGGAATTCTTGTTTATACAGCTCAAAATTTGTGTAAAAAGCCTGTAAGTGAGGACTGTACTGCTTATGTTTACAATTGAGGCCGCATTACTCTGGCGACTTTTGTATGACTCTGTTAAAATCCTTACGGTTCCAGTACAAATTTGTAAGAAAACTCTCTAGTTGTGGTAAAACTCTTAAAATACGCAATTTGAGTTTCCAGAAGTGATTAAAACCTTGGAAGAACCCCTTGAAATTAAAGTAAATAGATTCTTCCTACATTTCATGCCGTTTGTAATCGCAGACATTACCAGTGGAAAGCCGTGAAATGACCAGCAAACTGATAATATTTACAACTCTGGGCACTTGAGGGAGCGTTTTCACTTGAATTAGCTTTCAAATATTAGGAATTCTTGTTTATACAGCTCAAAATTTGTGCAGAAAGCCTGTAAGTGAGTACTCAACTGCTTATGTTTACAATTGAGGCCGCATTACTCTGGCGACTTTTGTATGACTCTGTTCAAATCCTGACGGTTCCAGTACAAATTTGTAAGAAAACTCTCTAGGTGTGGTAAAACTCTTAAAATACGTAATTAGAGTTTCCAGAAATGATTAAAACCTTGGAAGAACCCCTTGAAATTAAAGTAAATAGATTCTTTCTACATTTCCTGCCGTTTGTAATCACAGACATTACCAGTGGAAAGCCGTGAAATGACCAGCAAACTGATAATATTTACAACTCTGGGCACTTTAGGGAGCGTTTTCACTTGAATTTGCTTTCAAATATTAGGAATTCTTGTTTATACAGCTCATAATTTTTGTAGAAAGCCTGTAAGTGAGGTTTAAACTGCGTATGTTTACAATTGAGGCCGCATTACTCTGGCGAATTTTGTATGACTCTGTTAAAATCCTGACGGTTCCAGTACAAATTTGTAAGAAAACTCTCTAGGTGTGGTAAAACTCTTAAAATACGTAATTAGAGTTTCCAGAAATGATTAAAACCTTGGAAGAACCCCTTGAAATTAAAGTAAATAGATTCTTCCTACATTTCCTGCCGTTTGTAATCACAGACATTACCAGTGGAAAGCCGTGAAATGACCAGCAAACTGATAATATTTACAACTCTGGGCACTTTAGGGAGCGTTTTCACTTGAATTTGCTTTCAAATATTAGGAATTCTTGTTTATACAGCTCAAAATTTGTGCAGAAAGCCTGTAAGTGAGGACTGAACTGCTTATGTTTACAATTGAGGCCGCATTACTCTGGCGAATTTTGTATGACTCTGTTAAAATCCTGACGGTTCCAGTACAAATTTGTAAGAAAACTCTCTAGGTGTGGTAAAACTCTTAAAATACGTAATTAGAGTTTCCAGAAATGATTAAAACCTTGGAAGAACCCCTTGAAATTAAAGTAAATAGATTCTTCCTACATTTCCTGCCGTTTGTAATCACAGACATTACCAATGGAAAGCCGTGAAATGACCAGCAAACTGATAATATTTAAAACTCCGGGCACTTTAGGGAGTGTTTTCACTTGAATTTGCTTTCAAATATTAGGAATTCTTGTTTATACGGCTCAAAATTTGTGTAGAAAGCCTGTAAGTGAGGAATGTACTGCTTATGTTTACAATTGAGGCCGCATTACTCTGGCGACTTTTGTATGACTGTTAAAATCCTGACGGTTCCAGTACATATTTGTAAGAAAACTCTCTAGTTGTGGTAAAACTCTTAAAATACGCAATTAGAGTTTCCAGAAGTGATTATAACCTTGGAAGAACCCCTTGAAATTAAAGTAAATAGATTCTTCCTACATTTCCTGCCGTTTGTAATCGCAGACATTACCAGTGGAAAGCCGTGAAATGACCAGCAAACTGATAATATTTACAACTCTGGGCACTTGAGGGAGCGTTTTCACTTGAATTAGCTTTCAAATATTAGGAATTCTTGTTTATACAGCTCAAAATTTGTGCAGAAAGCCTGTAAGTGAGGACTGTACTGCTTATGTTTACAATTGAGGCCACATTACTCTGGCGACTTTTGTATGACTGTTAAAATCCTGACGGTTCCAGTACATATTTGTAAGAAAACTTTCTAGTTGTGGTAAAACTCTTAAAATACGTAATTAGAGTTTCCAGAAATGATTAAAAACTTGGAAGAACCCCTTGAAATTAAAGTAAATAGATTCTTCCTACATTTCCTGCCGTTTGTAATCACAGACATTACCAGTGGAAAGCCGTGAAATGACCAGCAAACTGATAATATTTACAACTCCGGGCACTTTAGGGAGCGTTTTCACTTGAATTTGCTTTCAAATATTAGGAATTCTTGTTTATACAGCTCAAAATTTGTGCAGAAAGCCTGTAAGTGAGGACTGAACTGCTTATGTTTACAATTGAGGCCGCATTACTCTGGCGACTTTTGTATGACTCTGTTAATATCCTGACGGTTCCAGTACAAATTTGTAAGAAAACTCTCTAGGTGTGGTAAAACTCTTAAAATACGTAAGTAGAGTTTCCAGAAATGATTAAAACCTTGGAAGAACCCCTTGAAATTAAAGTAAATAGATTCTTCCTACATTTCCTGCCGTTTGTAATCACAGACATTACCAATGGAAAGCCGTGAAATGACCAGCAAACTGATAATATTTACAACTCCGGGCACTTTAGGGAGCGTTTTCACTTGAATTTGCTTTCAAATATTAGGAATTCTTGTTTATACAGCTCAAAATTTGTGCAGAAAGCCTGTAAGTGAGGACTGAACTGCTTATGTTTACAATTGAGGCCGCATTACTCTGGCGACTTTTGTATGACTCTGTTAAAATCCTGACGGTTCCAGTACAAATTTGTAAGAAAACTCTCTAGGTGTGGTAAAACTCTTAAAATACATAATTAGAGTTTCCAGAAATGATTAAAACCTTGGAAGAACCCCTTGAAATTAAAGTAAATAGATTCTTCCTACATTTCCTGCCGTTTGTAATCACAGACATTACCAATGGAAAGCCGTGAAATGACCAGCAAACTGATAATATTTACAACTCTGGGCACTTGAGGGAGCGTTTTCACTTGAATTTGCTTTCAAATATTAGGAATTCTTGTTTATACAGCTCAAAATTTTTGTAGAAAGCCTGTAAGTGAGGTGTAAACTGCATATGTTTACAATTGAGGCCCCATTACTCTGGCGACTTTTGTATGACTCTGTTAAAATCATGACGGTTCCAGTACATATTTGTAAGAAAACTCTCTAGTTGTGGTAAAACTCTAAAAATACACAATTAGTGTTTCCAGAAATGATTAAAAACTTGGAAGAACCCCTTGAAATTAAAGTAAATAGATTCTTCCTACATTTCCTGCCGTTTGTAATCACAGACATTACCAGTGGAAAGCCGTGAAATGACCAGCAAACTGATAATATTTACAACTCTGGGCACTTTAGGGAGCGTTTTCACTTGAATTTGCTTTCAAATATTAGGAATTCTTGTTTATACAGCTCAAAATTTTTGTAGAAAGCCTGTAAGTGAGGTGTAAACTGCATATGTTTACAATTGAGGCCCCATTACTCTGGCGACTTTTGTATGACTCTGTTAAAATCATGACGGTTCCAGTACATATTTGTAAGAAAACTCTCTAGTTGTGGTAAAACTCTAAAAATACACAATTAGTGTTTCCAGAAATGATTAAAAACTTGGAAGAACCCCTTGAAATTAAAGTAAATAGATTCTTCCTACATTTCCTGCCGTTTGTAATCACAGACATTACCAGTGGAAAGCCGTGAAATGACCAGCAAACTGATAATATTTACAACTCTGGGCACTTTAGGGAGCGTTTTCACTTGAATTTGCTTTCAAATATTAGGAATTCTTGTTTATACAGCTCAAAATTTGTGCAGAAAGCCTGTAAGTGAGGACTGAACTGCTTATGTTTACAATTGAGGCCGCATTACTCTGGCGAATTTTGTATGACTCTGTTAAAATCCTGACGGTTCCAGTACAAATTTGTAAGAAAACTCTCTAGGTGTGGTAAAACTCTTAAAATACGTAATTAGAGTTTCCAGAAATGATTAAAACCTTGGAAGAACCCCTTGAAATTAAAGTAAATAGATTCTTCCTACATTTCCTGCCGTTTGTAATCACAGACATTACCAATGGAAAGCCGTGAAATGACCAGCAAACTGATAATATTTAAAACTCCGGGCACTTTAGGGAGTGTTTTCACTTGAATTTGCTTTCAAATATTAGGAATTCTTGTTTATACGGCTCAAAATTTGTGTAGAAAGCCTGTAAGTGAGGAATGTACTGCTTATGTTTACAATTGAGGCCGCATTACTCTGGCGACTTTTGTATGACTGTTAAAATCCTGACGGTTCCAGTACATATTTGTAAGAAAACTCTCTAGTTGTGGTAAAACTCTTAAAATACGCAATTAGAGTTTCCAGAAGTGATTATAACCTTGGAAGAACCCCTTGAAATTAAAGTAAATAGATTCTTCCTACATTTCCTGCCGTTTGTAATCGCAGACATTACCAGTGGAAAGCCGTGAAATGACCAGCAAACTGATAATATTTACAGCTGTGGGCACTTGAGGGAGCGTTTTCACTTGAATTAGCTTTCAAATATTAGGAATTCTTGTTTATACAGCTCAAAATTTGTGCAGAAAGCCTGTAAGTGAGTACTGAACTGCTTATGTTTACAATTGAGGCCGCATTACTCTGGCGACTTTTGTATGACTCTGTTCAAATACTGACGGTTCCAGTACAAATTTGTAAGAAAACTCTCTAGGTGTGGTAAAACTCTTAAAATACGTAATTAGAGTTTCCAGAAATGATTAAAACCTTGGAAGAACCCCTTGAAATTAAAGTAAATAGATTCTTTCTACATTTCCTGCCGTTTGTAATCACAGACATTACCAGTGGAAAGCCGTGAAATGACCAGCAAACTGATAATATTTACAACTCTGGAGACTTTAGGGAGCGTTTTCACTTGAATTTGCTTTCAAATATTAGGAATTCTTGTTTATACAGCTCAAAATTTGTGTAAAAAGCCTGTAAGTGAGGACTGTACTGCTTATGTTTACAATTGAGGCCGCATTACTCTGGCGACTTTTGTATGACTCTGTTAAAATCCTTACGGTTCCAGTACAAATTTGTAAGAAAACTCTCTAGTTGTGGTAAAACTCTTAAAATACGCAATTTGAGTTTCCAGAAGTGATTAAAACCTTGGAAGAACCCCTTGAAATTAAAGTAAATAGATTCTTCCTACATTTCCTGCCGTTTGTAATCGCAGACATTACCAGTGGAAAGCCGTGAAATGACCAGCAAACTGATAATATTTACAACTCTGGGCACTTGAGGGAGCGTTTTCACTTGAATTAGCTTTCAAATATTAGGAATTCTTGTTTATACAGCTCAAAATTTGTGCAGAAAGCCTGTAAGTGAGTACTGAACTGCTTATGTTTACAATTGAGGCCGCATTACTCTGGCGACTTTTGTATGACTCTGTTCAAATCCTGACGGTTCCAGTACAAATTTGTAAGAAAACTCTCTAGGTGTGGTAAAACTCTTAAAATACGTAATTAGAGTTTCCAGAAATGATTAAAACCTTGGAAGAACCCCTTGAAATTAAAGTAAATAGATTCTTTCTACATTTCCTGCCGTTTGTAATCACAGACATTACCAGTGGAAAGCCGTGAAATGACCAGCAAACTGATAATATTTACAACTCTGGGCACTTTAGGGAGCGTTTTCACTTGAATTTGCTTTCAAATATTAGGAATTCTTGTTTATACAGCTCATAATTTTTGTAGAAAGCCTGTAAGTGAGGTTTAAACTGCGTATGTTTACAATTGAGGCCGCATTACTCTGGCGAATTTTGTATGACTCTGTTAAAATCCTGACGGTTCCAGTACAAATTTGTAAGAAAACTCTCTAGGTGTGGTAAAACTCTTAAAATACGTAATTAGAGTTTCCAGAAATGATTAAAACCTTGGAAGAACCCCTTGAAATTAAAGTAAATAGATTCTTCCTACATTTCCTGCCGTTTGTAATCACAGACATTACCAGTGGAAAGCCGTGAAATGACCAGCAAACTGATAATATTTACAACTCTGGGCACTTTAGGGAGCGTTTTCACTTGAATTTGCTTTCAAATATTAGGAATTCTTGTTTATACAGCTCAAAATTTGTGCAGAAAGCCTGTAAGTGAGGACTGAACTGCTTATGTTTACAATTGAGGCCGCATTACTCTGGCGAATTTTGTATGACTCTGTTAAAATCCTGACGGTTCCAGTACAAATTTGTAAGAAAACTCTCTAGGTGTGGTAAAACTCTTAAAATACGTAATTAGAGTTTCCAGAAATGATTAAAACCTTGGAAGAACCCCTTGAAATTAAAGTAAATAGATTCTTCCTACATTTCCTGCCGTTTGTAATCACAGACATTACCAATGGAAAGCCGTGAAATGACCAGCAAACTGATAATATTTAAAACTCCGGGCACTTTAGGGAGTGTTTTCACTTGAATTTGCTTTCAAATATTAGGAATTCTTGTTTATACGGCTCAAAATTTGTGTAGAAAGCCTGTAAGTGAGGAATGTACTGCTTATGTTTACAATTGAGGCCGCATTACTCTGGCGACTTTTGTATGACTGTTAAAATCCTGACGGTTCCAGTACATATTTGTAAGAAAACTCTCTAGTTGTGGTAAAACTCTTAAAATACGCAATTAGAGTTTCCAGAAGTGATTATAACCTTGGAAGAACCCCTTGAAATTAAAGTAAATAGATTCTTCCTACATTTCCTGCCGTTTGTAATCGCAGACATTACCAGTGGAAAGCCGTGAAATGACCAGCAAACTGATAATATTTACAACTCTGGGCACTTGAGGGAGCGTTTTCACTTGAATTAGCTTTCAAATATTAGGAATTCTTGTTTATACAGCTCAAAATTTGTGCAGAAAGCCTGTAAGTGAGGACTGTACTGCTTATGTTTACAATTGAGGCCACATTACTCTGGCGACTTTTGTATGACTGTTAAAATCCTGACGGTTCCAGTACATATTTGTAAGAAAACTTTCTAGTTGTGGTAAAACTCTTAAAATACGTAATTAGAGTTTCCAGAAATGATTAAAAACTTGGAAGAACCCCTTGAAATTAAAGTAAATAGATTCTTCCTACATTTCCTGCCGTTTGTAATCACAGACATTACCAGTGGAAAGCCGTGAAATGACCAGCAAACTGATAATATTTACAACTCCGGGCACTTTAGGGAGCGTTTTCACTTGAATTTGCTTTCAAATATTAGGAATTCTTGTTTATACAGCTCAAAATTTGTGCAGAAAGCCTGTAAGTGAGGACTGAACTGCTTATGTTTACAATTGAGGCCGCATTACTCTGGCGACTTTTGTATGACTCTGTTAATATCCTGACGGTTCCAGTACAAATTTGTAAGAAAACTCTCTAGGTGTGGTAAAACTCTTAAAATACGTAAGTAGAGTTTCCAGAAATGATTAAAACCTTGGAAGAACCCCTTGAAATTAAAGTAAATAGATTCTTCCTACATTTCCTGCCGTTTGTAATCACAGACATTACCAATGGAAAGCCGTGAAATGACCAGCAAACTGATAATATTTACAACTCCGGGCACTTTAGGGAGCGTTTTCACTTGAATTTGCTTTCAAATATTAGGAATTCTTGTTTATACAGCTCAAAATTTGTGCAGAAAGCCTGTAAGTGAGGACTGAACTGCTTATGTTTACAATTGAGGCCGCATTACTCTGGCGACTTTTGTATGACTCTGTTAAAATCCTGACGGTTCCAGTACAAATTTGTAAGAAAACTCTCTAGGTGTGGTAAAACTCTTAAAATACATAATTAGAGTTTCCAGAAATGATTAAAACCTTGGAAGAACCCCTTGAAATTAAAGTAAATAGATTCTTCCTACATTTCCTGCCGTTTGTAATCACAGACATTACCAATGGAAAGCCGTGAAATGACCAGCAAACTGATAATATTTACAACTCTGGGCACTTGAGGGAGCGTTTTCACTTGAATTTGCTTTCAAATATTAGGAATTCTTGTTTATACAGCTCAAAATTTTTGTAGAAAGCCTGTAAGTGAGGTGTAAACTGCATATGTTTACAATTGAGGCCCCATTACTCTGGCGACTTTTGTATGACTCTGTTAAAATCATGACGGTTCCAGTACATATTTGTAAGAAAACTCTCTAGTTGTGGTAAAACTCTAAAAATACACAATTAGTGTTTCCAGAAATGATTAAAAACTTGGAAGAACCCCTTGAAATTAAAGTAAATAGATTCTTCCTACATTTCCTGCCGTTTGTAATCACAGACATTACCAGTGGAAAGCCGTGAAATGACCAGCAAACTGATAATATTTACAACTCTGGGCACTTTAGGGAGCGTTTTCACTTGAATTTGCTTTCAAATATTAGGAATTCTTGTTTATACAGCTCAAAATTTTTGTAGAAAGCCTGTAAGTGAGGTGTAAACTGCATATGTTTACAATTGAGGCCCCATTACTCTGGCGACTTTTGTATGACTCTGTTAAAATCCTTACGGTTCCAGTACAAATTTGTAAGAAAACTCTCTAGTTGTGGTAAAACTCTTAAAATACGCAATTAGAGTTTCCAGAAGTGATTATAACCTTGGAAGAACCCCTTGAAATTAAAGTAAATAGATTCTTCCTACATTTCCTGCCGTTTGTAATCGCAGACATTACCAGTGGAAAGCCGTGAAATGACCAGCAAACTGATAATATTTACAACTCTGGGCACTTGAGTTAGCGTTTTCACTTGAATTAGCTTTCAAATATTAGGAATTCTTGTTTATACAGCTCAAAATTTGTGCAGAAAGCCTGTAAGTGAGTACTGAACTGCTTATGTTTACAATTGAGGCCGCATTACTCTGGCGACTTTTGTATGACTCTGTTAAAATCCTGACGGTTCCAGTACAAATTTGTAAGAAAACTCTCTAGGTGTGGTAAAACTCTTAAAATACGTAAGTAGAGTTTCCAGAAATGATTAAAACCTTGGAAGAACCCCTTGAAATTAAAGTAAATAGATTCTTCCTACATTTCCTGCCGTTTGTAATCACAGACATTACCAATGGAAAGCCGTGAAATGACCAGCAAACTGATAATATTTACAACTCCGGGCACTTTAGGGAGCGTTTTCACTTGAATTTGCTTTCAAATATTAGGAATTCTTGTTTATACAGCTCAAAATTTGTGCAGAAAGCCTGTAAGTGAGGACTGAACTGCTTATGTTTACAATTGAGGCCGCATTACTCTGGCGACTTTTGTATGACTCTGTTAAAATCCTGACGGTTCCAGTACAAATTTGTAAGAAAACTCTCTAGGTGTGGTAAAACTCTTAAAATACGTAATTAGAGTTTCCAGAAATGATTAAAACCTTGGAAGAACCCCTTGAAATTAAAGTAAATAGATTCTTCCTACATTTCCTGCCGTTTGTAATCACAGACATTACCAATGGAAAGCCGTGAAATGACCAGCAAACTGATAATATTTACAACTCCGGGCACTTTAGGGAGCGTTTTCACTTGAATTTGCTTTCAAATATTAGGAATTCTTGTTTATACAGCTCAAAATTTGTGCAGAAAGCCTGTAAGTGAGGACTGTACTGCTTATGTTTACAATTGAGGCCGCATTACTCTGGCGACTTTTGTATGACTCTGTTCAAATCCTGACGGTTCCAGTACAAATTTGTAAGAAAACTCTCTAGTTGTGGTAAAACTCTTCAAATACGCAATTTGAGTTTCCAGAAATGATTAAAACCTTGGAAGAACCCCTTGAAATTAAAGTAAATAGATTCTTCCTACATTTCCTGCCGTTTGTAATCACAGACATTACCAGTGGAAAGCCGTGAAATGACCAGCAAACTGATAATATTTACAACTCCGGGCACTTTAGGGAGCGTTTTCACTTGAATTTGCTTTCAAATATTAGGAATTCTTGTTTATACAGCTCAAAATTTGTGCAGAAAGCCTGTAAGTGAGGACTGAACTGCTTATGTTTACAATTGAGGCCGCATTACTCTGGCGACTTTTGTATGACTCTGTTAATATCCTGACGGTTCCAGTACAAATTTGTAAGAAAACTCTCTAGGTGTGGTAAAACTCTTAAAATACGTAAGTAGAGTTTCCAGAAATGATTAAAACCTTGGAAGAACCCCTTGAAATTAAAGTAAATAGATTCTTCCTACATTTCCTGCCGTTTGTAATCACAGACATTACCAATGGAAAGCCGTGAAATGACCAGCAAACTGATAATATTTACAACTCCGGGCACTTTAGGGAGCGTTTTCACTTGAATTTGCTTTCAAATATTAGGAATTCTTGTTTATACAGCTCAAAATTTGTGCAGAAAGCCTGTAAGTGAGGACTGAACTGCTTATGTTTACAATTGAGGCCGCATTACTCTGGCGACTTTTGTATGACTCTGTTAAAATCCTGACGGTTCCAGTACAAATTTGTAAGAAAACTCTCTAGGTGTGGTAAAACTCTTAAAATACATAATTAGAGTTTCCAGAAATGATTAAAACCTTGGAAGAACCCCTTGAAATTAAAGTAAATAGATTCTTCCTACATTTCCTGCCGTTTGTAATCACAGACATTACCAATGGAAAGCCGTGAAATGACCAGCAAACTGATAATATTTACAACTCTGGGCACTTGAGGGAGCGTTTTCACTTGAATTTGCTTTCAAATATTAGGAATTCTTGTTTATACAGCTCAAAATTTTTGTAGAAAGCCTGTAAGTGAGGTGTAAACTGCATATGTTTACAATTGAGGCCCCATTACTCTGGCGACTTTTGTATGACTCTGTTAAAATCATGACGGTTCCAGTACATATTTGTAAGAAAACTCTCTAGTTGTGGTAAAACTCTAAAAATACACAATTAGTGTTTCCAGAAATGATTAAAAACTTGGAAGAACCCCTTGAAATTAAAGTAAATAGATTCTTCCTACATTTCCTGCCGTTTGTAATCACAGACATTACCAGTGGAAAGCCGTGAAATGACCAGCAAACTGATAATATTTACAACTCTGGGCACTTTAGGGAGCGTTTTCACTTGAATTTGCTTTCAAATATTAGGAATTCTTGTTTATACAGCTCAAAATTTTTGTAGAAAGCCTGTAAGTGAGGTGTAAACTGCATATGTTTACAATTGAGGCCCCATTACTCTGGCGACTTTTGTATGACTCTGTTAAAATCATGACGGTTCCAGTACATATTTGTAAGAAAACTCTCTAGTTGTGGTAAAACTCTAAAAATACACAATTAGTGTTTCCAGAAATGATTAAAAACTTGGAAGAACCCCTTGAAATTAAAGTAAATAGATTCTTCCTACATTTCCTGCCGTTTGTAATCACAGACATTACCAGTGGAAAGCCGTGAAATGACCAGCAAACTGATAATATTTACAACTCTGGGCACTTTAGGGAGCGTTTTCACTTGAATTTGCTTTCAAATATTAGGAATTCTTGTTTATACAGCTCAAAATTTGTGCAGAAAGCCTGTAAGTGAGGACTGAACTGCTTATGTTTACAATTGAGGCCGCATTACTCTGGCGAATTTTGTATGACTCTGTTAAAATCCTGACGGTTCCAGTACAAATTTGTAAGAAAACTCTCTAGGTGTGGTAAAACTCTTAAAATACGTAATTAGAGTTTCCAGAAATGATTAAAACCTTGGAAGAACCCCTTGAAATTAAAGTAAATAGATTCTTCCTACATTTCCTGCCGTTTGTAATCACAGACATTACCAATGGAAAGCCGTGAAATGACCAGCAAACTGATAATATTTAAAACTCCGGGCACTTTAGGGAGTGTTTTCACTTGAATTTGCTTTCAAATATTAGGAATTCTTGTTTATACGGCTCAAAATTTGTGTAGAAAGCCTGTAAGTGAGGAATGTACTGCTTATGTTTACAATTGAGGCCGCATTACTCTGGCGACTTTTGTATGACTGTTAAAATCCTGACGGTTCCAGTACATATTTGTAAGAAAACTCTCTAGTTGTGGTAAAACTCTTAAAATACGCAATTAGAGTTTCCAGAAGTGATTATAACCTTGGAAGAACCCCTTGAAATTAAAGTAAATAGATTCTTCCTACATTTCCTGCCGTTTGTAATCGCAGACATTACCAGTGGAAAGCCGTGAAATGACCAGCAAACTGATAATATTTACAACTGTGGGCACTTGAGGGAGCGTTTTCACTTGAATTAGCTTTCAAATATTAGGAATTCTTGTTTATACAGCTCAAAATTTGTGCAGAAAGCCTGTAAGTGAGTACTGAACTGCTTATGTTTACAATTGAGGCCGCATTACTCTGGCGACTTTTGTATGACTCTGTTCAAATACTGACGGTTCCAGTACAAATTTGTAAGAAAACTCTCTAGGTGTGGTAAAACTCTTAAAATACGTAATTAGAGTTTCCAGAAATGATTAAAACCTTGGAAGAACCCCTTGAAATTAAAGTAAATAGATTCTTTCTACATTTCCTGCCGTTTGTAATCACAGACATTACCAGTGGAAAGCCGTGAAATGACCAGCAAACTGATAATATTTACAACTCTGGAGACTTTAGGGAGCGTTTTCACTTGAATTTGCTTTCAAATATTAGGAATTCTTGTTTATACAGCTCAAAATTTGTGTAAAAAGCCTGTAAGTGAGGACTGTACTGCTTATGTTTACAATTGAGGCCGCATTACTCTGGCGACTTTTGTATGACTCTGTTAAAATCCTTACGGTTCCAGTACAAATTTGTAAGAAAACTCTCTAGTTGTGGTAAAACTCTTAAAATACGCAATTTGAGTTTCCAGAAGTGATTAAAACCTTGGAAGAACCCCTTGAAATTAAAGTAAATAGATTCTTCCTACATTTCCTGCCGTTTGTAATCGCAGACATTACCAGTGGAAAGCCGTGAAATGACCAGCAAACTGATAATATTTACAACTCTGGGCACTTGAGGGAGCGTTTTCACTTGAATTAGCTTTCAAATATTAGGAATTCTTGTTTATACAGCTCAAAATTTGTGCAGAAAGCCTGTAAGTGAGTACTGAACTGCTTATGTTTACAATTGAGGCCGCATTACTCTGGCGACTTTTGTATGACTCTGTTCAAATCCTGACGGTTCCAGTACAAATTTGTAAGAAAACTCTCTAGGTGTGGTAAAACTCTTAAAATACGTAATTAGAGTTTCCAGAAATGATTAAAACCTTGGAAGAACCCCTTGAAATTAAAGTAAATAGATTCTTTCTACATTTCCTGCCGTTTGTAATCACAGACATTACCAGTGGAAAGCCGTGAAATGACCAGCAAACTGATAATATTTACAACTCTGGGCACTTTAGGGAGCGTTTTCACTTGAATTTGCTTTCAAATATTAGGAATTCTTGTTTATACAGCTCATAATTTTTGTAGAAAGCCTGTAAGTGAGGTTTAAACTGCGTATGTTTACAATTGAGGCCGCATTACTCTGGCGAATTTTGTATGACTCTGTTAAAATCCTGACGGTTCCAGTACAAATTTGTAAGAAAACTCTCTAGGTGTGGTAAAACTCTTAAAATACGTAATTAGAGTTTCCAGAAATGATTAAAACCTTGGAAGAACCCCTTGAAATTAAAGTAAATAGATTCTTCCTACATTTCCTGCCGTTTGTAATCACAGACATCACCAATGGAAAGCCGTGAAATGACCAGCAAACTGATAATATTTAAAATTCCGGGCACTTTAGGGAGTGTTTTCACTTGAATTTGCTTTCAAATATTAGGAATTCTTGTTTATACGGCTCAAAATTTGTGTGGAAAGCCTGTAAGTGAGGACTGTACTGCTTATGTTTACAATTGAGGCCGCATTACTCGGGCGACTTTTGTATGACTGTTAAAATCCTGACGGTTCCAGTACATATTTGTAAGAAAACTCTCTAGTTGTGGTAAAACTCTTAAAATACGTAATTAGAATTTCCAGAAATGATTAACACCTTGGAAGAACCCCTTGAAATTAAAGTAAATAGATTCTTCCTACATTTCCTGCCGTTTGTAATCACAGACATTACCAGTGGAAAGCCGTGAAATGACCAGCAAACTGATAATATTTACAACTCTGAGCACTTTAGGGAGCGTTTTCACTTGAATTTGCTTTGAAATATTAGGAATTCTTGTTTATACAGCTCAAAATTTGTGTAGAAAGCCTGTAAGTGAGGACTGTACTGCTTATGTTTACAATTGAGGCCGCATTACTCTGGCGACTTTTGTATGACTCTGTTAAAATCCTTACGGTTCCAGTACAAATTTGTAAGAAAACTCTCTAGTTGTGGTAAAACTCTTAAAATACGCAATTAGAGTTTCCAGAAGTGATTATAACCTTGGAAGAACCCCTTGAAATTAAAGTAAATAGATTCTTCCTACATTTCCTGCCGTTTGTAATCGCAGACATTACCAGTGGAAAGCCGTGAAATGACCAGCAAACTGATAATATTTACAACTCTGGGCACTTGAGTTAGCGTTTTCACTTGAATTAGCTTTCAAATATTAGGAATTCTTGTTTATACAGCTCAAAATTTGTGCAGAAAGCCTGTAAGTGAGTACTGAACTGCTTATGTTTACAATTGAGGCCGCATTACTCTGGCGACTTTTGTATGACTCTGTTAAAATCCTGACGGTTCCAGTACAAATTTGTAAGAAAACTCTCTAGGTGTGGTAAAACTCTTAAAATACGTAAGTAGAGTTTCCAGAAATGATTAAAACCTTGGAAGAACCCCTTGAAATTAAAGTAAATAGATTCTTCCTACATTTCCTGCCGTTTGTAATCACAGACATTACCAATGGAAAGCCGTGAAATGACCAGCAAACTGATAATATTTACAACTCCGGGCACTTTAGGGAGCGTTTTCACTTGAATTTGCTTTCAAATATTAGGAATTCTTGTTTATACAGCTCAAAATTTGTGCAGAAAGCCTGTAAGTGAGGACTGAACTGCTTATGTTTACAATTGAGGCCGCATTACTCTGGCGACTTTTGTATGACTCTGTTAAAATCCTGACGGTTCCAGTACAAATTTGTAAGAAAACTCTCTAGGTGTGGTAAAACTCTTAAAATACGTAATTAGAGTTTCCAGAAATGATTAAAACCTTGGAAGAACCCCTTGAAATTAAAGTAAATAGATTCTTCCTACATTTCCTGCCGTTTGTAATCACAGACATTACCAATGGAAAGCCGTGAAATGACCAGCAAACTGATAATATTTACAACTCCGGGCACTTTAGGGAGCGTTTTCACTTGAATTTGCTTTCAAATATTAGGAATTCTTGTTTATACAGCTCAAAATTTGTGCAGAAAGCCTGTAAGTGAGGACTGTACTGCTTATGTTTACAATTGAGGCCGCATTACTCTGGCGACTTTTGTATGACTCTGTTCAAATCCTGACGGTTCCAGTACAAATTTGTAAGAAAACTCTCTAGTTGTGGTAAAACTCTTCAAATACGCAATTTGAGTTTCCAGAAATGATTAAAACCTTGGAAGAACCCCTTGAAATTAAAGTAAATAGATTCTTCCTACATTTCCTGCCGTTTGTAATCACAGACATTACCAGTGGAAAGCCGTGAAATGACCAGCAAACTGATAATATTTACAACTCTGGGCACTTTAGGGAGCGTTTTCACTTGAATTTGCTTTCAAATATTAGGAATTCTTGTTTATACAGCTCAAAATTTTTGTAGAAAGCCTGTAAGTGAGGTGTAAACTGCATATGTTTACAATTGAGGCCCCATTACTCTGGCGACTTTTGTATGACTCTGTTAAAATCATGACGGTTCCAGTACATATTTGTAAGAAAACTCTCTAGTTGTGGTAAAACTCTAAAAATACACAATTAGTGTTTCCAGAAATGATTAAAAACTTGGAAGAACCCCTTGAAATTAAAGTAAATAGATTCTTCCTACATTTCCTGCCGTTTGTAATCACAGACATTACCAGTGGAAAGCCGTGAAATGACCAGCAAACTGATAATATTTACAACTCTGGGCACTTTAGGGAGCGTTTTCACTTGAATTTGCTTTCAAATATTAGGAATTCTTGTTTATACAGCTCAAAATTTGTGCAGAAAGCCTGTAAGTGAGGACTGAACTGCTTATGTTTACAATTGAGGCCGCATTATTCTGGCGAATTTTGTATGACTCTGTTAAAATCCTGACAGTTCCAGTACAAATTTGTAAGAAAACTCTCTAGGTGTGGTAAAACTCTTAAAATACGTAATTAGAGTTTCCAGAAATGATTAAAACCTTGGAAGAACCCCTTGAAATTAAAGTAAATAGATTCTTCCTACATTTCCTGCCGTTTGTAATCACAGACATTACCAATGGAAAGCCGTGAAATGACCAGCAAACTGATAATATTTAAAACTCCGGGCACTTTAGGGAGTGTTTTCACTTGAATTTGCTTTCAAATATTAGGAATTCTTGTTTATACGGCTCAAAATTTGTGTAGAAAGCCTGTAAGTGAGGAATGTACTGCTTATGTTTACAATTGAGGCCGCATTACTCTGGCGACTTTTGTATGACTGTTAAAATCCTGACGGTTCCAGTACATATTTGTAAGAAAACTCTCTAGTTGTGGTAAAACTCTTAAAATACGCAATTAGAGTTTCCAGAAGTGATTATAACCTTGGAAGAACCCCTTGAAATTAAAGTAAATAGATTCTTCCTACATTTCCTGCCGTTTGTAATCGCAGACATTACCAGTGGAAAGCCGTGAAATGACCAGCAAACTGATAATATTTACAACTCTGGGCACTTGAGGGAGCGTTTTCACTTGAATTAGCTTTCAAATATTAGGAATTCTTGTTTATACAGCTCAAAATTTGTGCAGAAAGCCTGTAAGTGAGGACTGTACTGCTTATGTTTACAATTGAGGCCACATTACTCTGGCGACTTTTGTATGACTGTTAAAATCCTGACGGTTCCAGTACATATTTGTAAGAAAACTCTCCAGTTGTGGTAAAACTCTTAAAATACGTAATTAGAGTTTCCAGAAATGATTAAAAACTTGGAAGAACCCCTTGAAATTAAAGTAAATAGATTCTTCCTACATTTCCTGCCGTTTGTAATCACAGACATTACCAGTGGAAAGCCGTGAAATGACCAGCAAACTGATAATATTTACAACTCCGGGCACTTTAGGGAGCGTTTTCACTTGAATTTGCTTTCAAATATTAGGAATTCTTGTTTATACAGCTCAAAATTTGTGCAGAAAGCCTGTAAGTGAGGACTGAACTGCTTATGTTTACAATTGAGGCCGCATTTCTCTGGCGACTTTTGTATGACTCTGTTAATATCCTGACGGTTCCAGTACAAATTTGTAAGAAAACTCTCTAGGTGTGGTAAAACTCTTAAAATACGTAAGTAGAGTTTCCAGAAATGATTAAAACCTTGGAAGAACCCCTTGAAATTAAAGTAAATAGATTCTTCCTACATTTCCTGCCGTTTGTAATCACAGACATTACCAATGGAAAGCCGTGAAATGACCAGCAAACTGATAATATTTACAACTCCGGGCACTTTAGGGAGCGTTTTCACTTGAATTTGCTTTCAAATATTAGGAATTCTTGTTTATACAGCTCAAAATTTTTGTAGAAAGCCTGTAAGTGAGGTGTAAACTGCATATGTTTACAATTGAGGCCCCATTACTCTGGCGACTTTTGTATGACTCTGTTAAAATCATGACGGTTCCAGTACATATTTGTAAGAAAACTCTCTAGTTGTGGTAAAACTCTAAAAATACACAATTAGTGTTTCCAGAAATGATTAAAAACTTGGAAGAACCCCTTGAAATTAAAGTAAATAGATTCTTCCTACATTTCCTGCCGTTTGTAATCACAGACATTACCAGTGGAAAGCCGTGAAATGACCAGCAAACTGATAATATTTACAACTCTGGGCACTTTAGGGAGCGTTTTCACTTGAATTTGCTTTCAAATATTAGGAATTCTTGTTTATACAGCTCAAAATTTTTGTAGAAAGCCTGTAAGTGAGGTGTAAACTGCATATGTTTACAATTGAGGCCCCATTACTCTGGCGACTTTTGTATGACTCTGTTAAAATCATGACGGTTCCAGTACAAATTTGTAAGAAAACTCTCTAGGTGTGGTAAAACTCTTAAAATACGTAATTAGAGTTTCCAGAAATGATTAAAACCTTGGAAGAACCCCTTGAAATTAAAGTAAATAGATTATTCCTACATTTCCTGCCGTTTGTAATCACAGACATTACCAGTGGAAAGCCGTGAAATGACCAGCAAACTGATAATATTTACAACTCTGGGCACTTTAGGGAGCGTTTTCACTTGAATTTGCTTTCAAATATTAGGAATTCTTGTTTATACAGCTCAAAATTTGTGCAGAAAGCCTGTAAGTGAGTACTGAACTGCTTATGTTTACAATTGAGGCCGCATTACTCTGGCGACTTTTGTATGACTCTGTTCAAATACTGACGGTTCCAGTACAAATTTGTAAGAAAACTCTCTAGGTGTGGTAAAACTCTTAAAATACGTAATTAGAGTTTCCAGAAATGATTAAAACCTTGGAAGAACCCCTTGAAATTAAAGTAAATAGATTCTTTCTACATTTCCTGCCGTTTGTAATCACAGACATTACCAGTGGAAAGCCGTGAAATGACCAGCAAACTGATAATATTTACAACTCTGGAGACTTTAGGGAGCGTTTTCACTTGAATTTGCTTTCAAATATTAGGAATTCTTGTTTATACAGCTCAAAATTTGTGTAAAAAGCCTGTAAGTGAGGACTGTACTGCTTATGTTTACAATTGAGGCCGCATTACTCTGGCGACTTTTGTATGACTCTGTTAAAATCCTTACGGTTCCAGTACAAATTTGTAAGAAAACTCTCTAGTTGTGGTAAAACTCTTAAAATACGCAATTTGAGTTTCCAGAAGTGATTAAAACCTTGGAAGAACCCCTTGAAATTAAAGTAAATAGATTCTTCCTACATTTCCTGCCGTTTGTAATCGCAGACATTACCAGTGGAAAGCCGTGAAATGACCAGCAAACTGATAATATTTACAACTCTGGGCACTTGAGGGAGCGTTTTCACTTGAATTAGCTTTCAAATATTAGGAATTCTTGTTTATACAGCTCAAAATTTGTGCAGAAAGCCTGTAAGTGAGTACTGAACTGCTTATGTTTACAATTGAGGCCGCATTACTCTGGCGACTTTTGTATGACTCTGTTCAAATCCTGACGGTTCCAGTACAAATTTGTAAGAAAACTCTCTAGGTGTGGTAAAACTCTTAAAATACGTAATTAGAGTTTCCAGAAATGATTAAAACCTTGGAAGAACCCCTTGAAATTAAAGTAAATAGATTCTTTCTACATTTCCTGCCGTTTGTAATCACAGACATTACCAGTGGAAAGCCGTGAAATGACCAGCAAACTGATAATATTTACAACTCTGGGCACTTTAGGGAGCGTTTTCACTTGAATTTGCTTTCAAATATTAGGAATTCTTGTTTATACAGCTCATAATTTTTGTAGAAAGCCTGTAAGTGAGGTTTAAACTGCGTATGTTTACAATTGAGGCCGCATTACTCTGGCGAATTTTGTATGACTCTGTTAAAATCCTGACGGTTCCAGTACAAATTTGTAAGAAAACTCTCTAGGTGTGGTAAAACTCTTAAAATACGTAATTAGAGTTTCCAGAAATGATTAAAACCTTGGAAGAACCCCTTGAAATTAAAGTAAATAGATTCTTCCTACATTTCCTGCCGTTTGTAATCACAGACATCACCAATGGAAAGCCGTGAAATGACCAGCAAACTGATAATATTTAAAATTCCGGGCACTTTAGGGAGTGTTTTCACTTGAATTTGCTTTCAAATATTAGGAATTCTTGTTTATACGGCTCAAAATTTGTGTGGAAAGCCTGTAAGTGAGGACTGTACTGCTTATGTTTACAATTGAGGCCGCATTACTCGGGCGACTTTTGTATGACTGTTAAAATCCTGACGGTTCCAGTACATATTTGTAAGAAAACTCTCTAGTTGTGGTAAAACTCTTAAAATACGTAATTAGAATTTCCAGAAATGATTAACACCTTGGAAGAACCCCTTGAAATTAAAGTAAATAGATTCTTCCTACATTTCCTGCCGTTTGTAATCACAGACATTACCAGTGGAAAGCCGTGAAATGACCAGCAAACTGATAATATTTACAACTCTGAGCACTTTAGGGAGCGTTTTCACTTGAATTTGCTTTGAAATATTAGGAATTCTTGTTTATACAGCTCAAAATTTGTGTAGAAAGCCTGTAAGTGAGGACTGTACTGCTTATGTTTACAATTGAGGCCGCATTACTCTGGCGACTTTTGTATGACTCTGTTAAAATCCTTACGGTTCCAGTACAAATTTGTAAGAAAACTCTCTAGTTGTGGTAAAACTCTTAAAATACGCAATTAGAGTTTCCAGAAGTGATTATAACCTTGGAAGAACCCCTTGAAATTAAAGTAAATAGATTCTTCCTACATTTCCTGCCGTTTGTAATCGCAGACATTACCAGTGGAAAGCCGTGAAATGACCAGCAAACTGATAATATTTACAACTCTGGGCACTTGAGTTAGCGTTTTCACTTGAATTAGCTTTCAAATATTAGGAATTCTTGTTTATACAGCTCAAAATTTGTGCAGAAAGCCTGTAAGTGAGTACTGAACTGCTTATGTTTACAATTGAGGCCGCAATACTCTGGCGACTTTTGTATGACTCTGTTAAAATCCTGACGGTTCCAGTACAAATTTGTAAGAAAACTCTCTAGGTGTGGTAAAACTCTTAAAATACGTAAGTAGAGTTTCCAGAAATGATTAAAACCTTGGAAGAACCCCTTGAAATTAAAGTAAATAGATTCTTCCTACATTTCCTGCCGTTTGTAATCACAGACATTACCAATGGAAAGCCGTGAAATGACCAGCAAACTGATAATATTTACAACTCCGGGCACTTTAGGGAGCGTTTTCACTTGAATTTGCTTTCAAATATTAGGAATTCTTGTTTATACAGCTCAAAATTTGTGCAGAAAGCCTGTAAGTGAGGACTGAACTGCTTATGTTTACAATTGAGGCCGCATTACTCTGGCGACTTTTGTATGACTCTGTTAAAATCCTGACGGTTCCAGTACAAATTTGTAAGAAAACTCTCTAGGTGTGGTAAAACTCTTAAAATACGTAATTAGAGTTTCCAGAAATGATTAAAACCTTGGAAGAACCCCTTGAAATTAAAGTAAATAGATTCTTCCTACATTTCCTGCCGTTTGTAATCACAGACATTACCAATGGAAAGCCGTGAAATGACCAGCAAACTGATAATATTTACAACTCCGGGCACTTTAGGGAGCGTTTTCACTTGAATTTGCTTTCAAATATTAGGAATTCTTGTTTATACAGCTCAAAATTTGTGCAGAAAGCCTGTAAGTGAGGACTGTACTGCTTATGTTTACAATTGAGGCCGCATTACTCTGGCGACTTTTGTATGACTCTGTTCAAATCCTGACGGTTCCAGTACAAATTTGTAAGAAAACTCTCTAGTTGTGGTAAAACTCTTCAAATACGCAATTTGAGTTTCCAGAAATGATTAAAACCTTGGAAGAACCCCTTGAAATTAAAGTAAATAGATTCTTCCTACATTTCCTGCCGTTTGTAATCACAGACATTACCAGTGGAAAGCCGTGAAATGACCAGCAAACTGATAATATTTACAACTCTGGGCACTTTAGGGAGCGTTTTCACTTGAATTTGCTTTCAAATATTAGGAATTCTTGTTTATACAGCTCAAAATTTTTGTAGAAAGCCTGTAAGTGAGGTGTAAACTGCATATGTTTACAATTGAGGCCCCATTACTCTGGCGACTTTTGTATGACTCTGTTAAAATCATGACGGTTCCAGTACATATTTGTAAGAAAACTCTCTAGTTGTGGTAAAACTCTAAAAATACACAATTAGTGTTTCCAGAAATGATTAAAAACTTGGAAGAACCCCTTGAAATTAAAGTAAATAGATTCTTCCTACATTTCCTGCCGTTTGTAATCACAGACATTACCAGTGGAAAGCCGTGAAATGACCAGCAAACTGATAATATTTACAACTCTGGGCACTTTAGGGAGCGTTTTCACTTGAATTTGCTTTCAAATATTAGGAATTCTTGTTTATACAGCTCAAAATTTGTGCAGAAAGCCTGTAAGTGAGGACTGAACTGCTTATGTTTACAATTGAGGCCGCATTATTCTGGCGAATTTTGTATGACTCTGTTAAAATCCTGACAGTTCCAGTACAAATTTGTAAGAAAACTCTCTAGGTGTGGTAAAACTCTTAAAATACGTAATTAGAGTTTCCAGAAATGATTAAAACCTTGGAAGAACCCCTTGAAATTAAAGTAAATAGATTCTTCCTACATTTCCTGCCGTTTGTAATCACAGACATTACCAATGGAAAGCCGTGAAATGACCAGCAAACTGATAATATTTAAAACTCCGGGCACTTTAGGGAGTGTTTTCACTTGAATTTGCTTTCAAATATTAGGAATTCTTGTTTATACGGCTCAAAATTTGTGTAGAAAGCCTGTAAGTGAGGAATGTACTGCTTATGTTTACAATTGAGGCCGCATTACTCTGGCGACTTTTGTATGACTGTTAAAATCCTGACGGTTCCAGTACATATTTGTAAGAAAACTCTCTAGTTGTGGTAAAACTCTTAAAATACGCAATTAGAGTTTCCAGAAGTGATTATAACCTTGGAAGAACCCCTTGAAATTAAAGTAAATAGATTCTTCCTACATTTCCTGCCGTTTGTAATCGCAGACATTACCAGTGGAAAGCCGTGAAATGACCAGCAAACTGATAATATTTACAACTCTGGGCACTTGAGGGAGCGTTTTCACTTGAATTAGCTTTCAAATATTAGGAATTCTTGTTTATACAGCTCAAAATTTGTGCAGAAAGCCTGTAAGTGAGGACTGTACTGCTTATGTTTACAATTGAGGCCACATTACTCTGGCGACTTTTGTATGACTGTTAAAATCCTGACGGTTCCAGTACATATTTGTAAGAAAACTCTCCAGTTGTGGTAAAACTCTTAAAATACGTAATTAGAGTTTCCAGAAATGATTAAAAACTTGGAAGAACCCCTTGAAATTAAAGTAAATAGATTCTTCCTACATTTCCTGCCGTTTGTAATCACAGACATTACCAGTGGAAAGCCGTGAAATGACCAGCAAACTGATAATATTTACAACTCCGGGCACTTTAGGGAGCGTTTTCACTTGAATTTGCTTTCAAATATTAGGAATTCTTGTTTATACAGCTCAAAATTTGTGCAGAAAGCCTGTAAGTGAGGACTGAACTGCTTATGTTTACAATTGAGGCCGCATTTCTCTGGCGACTTTTGTATGACTCTGTTAATATCCTGACGGTTCCAGTACAAATTTGTAAGAAAACTCTCTAGGTGTGGTAAAACTCTTAAAATACGTAAGTAGAGTTTCCAGAAATGATTAAAACCTTGGAAGAACCCCTTGAAATTAAAGTAAATAGATTCTTCCTACATTTCCTGCCGTTTGTAATCACAGACATTACCAATGGAAAGCCGTGAAATGACCAGCAAACTGATAATATTTACAACTCCGGGCACTTTAGGGAGCGTTTTCACTTGAATTTGCTTTCAAATATTAGGAATTCTTGTTTATACAGCTCAAAATTTTTGTAGAAAGCCTGTAAGTGAGGTGTAAACTGCATATGTTTACAATTGAGGCCCCATTACTCTGGCGACTTTTGTATGACTCTGTTAAAATCATGACGGTTCCAGTACATATTTGTAAGAAAACTCTCTAGTTGTGGTAAAACTCTAAAAATACACAATTAGTGTTTCCAGAAATGATTAAAAACTTGGAAGAACCCCTTGAAATTAAAGTAAATAGATTCTTCCTACATTTCCTGCCGTTTGTAATCACAGACATTACCAGTGGAAAGCCGTGAAATGACCAGCAAACTGATAATATTTACAACTCTGGGCACTTTAGGGAGCGTTTTCACTTGAATTTGCTTTCAAATATTAGGAATTCTTGTTTATACAGCTCAAAATTTTTGTAGAAAGCCTGTAAGTGAGGTGTAAACTGCATATGTTTACAATTGAGGCCCCATTACTCTGGCGACTTTTGTATGACTCTGTTAAAATCATGACGGTTCCAGTACAAATTTGTAAGAAAACTCTCTAGGTGTGGTAAAACTCTTAAAATACGTAATTAGAGTTTCCAGAAATGATTAAAACCTTGGAAGAACCCCTTGAAATTAAAGTAAATAGATTATTCCTACATTTCCTGCCGTTTGTAATCACAGACATTACCAGTGGAAAGCCGTGAAATGACCAGCAAACTGATAATATTTACAACTCTGGGCACTTTAGGGAGCGTTTTCACTTGAATTTGCTTTCAAATATTAGGAATTCTTGTTTATACAGCTCAAAATTTGTGTAGAAAGCCTGTAAGTGAGGACTGTACTGCTTATGTTTACAATTGAGGCCGCATTACTCTGGCGACTTTTGTATGACTCTGTTAAAATCCTTACGGTTCCAGTACAAATTTGTAAGAAAACTCTCTAGTTGTGGTAAAACTCTTAAAATACGCAATTTGAGTTTCCAGAAGTGATTAAAACCTTGGAAGAACCCCTTGAAATTAAAGTAAATAGATTCTTCCTACATTTCCTGCCGTTTGTAATCGCAGACATTACCAGTGGAAAGCCGTGAAATGACCAGCAAACTGATAATATTTACAACTCTGGGCACTTGAGGGAGCGTTTTCACTTGAATTAGCTTTCAAATATTAGGAATTCTTGTTTATACAGCTCAAAATTTGTGCAGAAAGCCTGTAAGTGAGTACTGAACTGCTTATGTTTACAATTGAGGCCGCATTACTCTGGCGACTTTTGTATGACTCTGTTCAAATCCTGACGGTTCCAGTACAAATTTGTAAGAAAACTCTCTAGGTGTGGTAAAACTCTTAAAATACGTAATTAGAGTTTCCAGAAATGATTAAAACCTTGGAAGAACCCCTTGAAATTAAAGTAAATAGATTCTTTCTACATTTCCTGCCGTTTGTAATCACAGACATTACCAGTGGAAAGCCGTGAAATGACCAGCAAACTGATAATATTTACAACTCTGGGCACTTTAGGGAGCGTTTTCACTTGAATTTGCTTTTAAATATTAGGAATTCTTGTTTATACAGCTCATAATTTTTGTAGAAAGCCTGTAAGTGAGGTTTAAACTGCGTATGTTTACAATTGAGGCCGCATTACTCTGGCGAATTTTGTATGACTCTGTTAAAATCCTGACGGTTCCAGTACAAATTTGTAAGAAAACTCTCTAGGTGTGGTAAAACTCTTAAAATACGTAATTAGAGTTTCTAGAAATGATTAAAACCTTGGAAGAACCCCTTGAAATTAAAGTAAATAGATTCTTCCTACATTTCCTGCCGTTTGTAATCACAGACATTACCAATGGAAAGCCGTGAAATGACCAGCAAACTGATAATATTTAAAATTCCGGGCACTTTAGGGAGTGTTTTCACTTGAATTTGCTTTCAAATATTAGGAATTCTTGTTTATACGGCTCAAAATTTGTGTGGAAAGCCTGTAAGTGAGGACTGTACTGCTTATGTTTACAATTGAGGCCGCATTACTCGGCGACTTTTGTATGACTGTTAAAATCCTGACGGTTCCAGTACATATTTGTAAGAAAACTCTCTAGTTGTGGTAAAACTCTTAAAATACGTAATTAGAATTTCCAGAAATGATTAACACCTTGGAAGAACCCCTTGAAATTAAAGTAAATAGATTCTTCCTACATTTCCTGCCGTTTGTAATCACAGACATTACCAGTGGAAAGCCGTGAAATGACCAGCAAACTGATAATATTTACAACTCTGAGCACTTTAGGGAGCGTTTTCACTTGAATTTGCTTTGAAATATTAGGAATTCTTGTTTATACAGCTCAAAATTTGTGTAGAAAGCCTGTAAGTGAGGACTGTACTGCTTATGTTTACAATTGAGGCCGCATTACTCTGGCGACTTTTGTATGACTCTGTTAAAATCCTTACGGTTCCAGTACAAATTTGTAAGAAAACTCTCTAGTTGTGGTAAAACTCTTAAAATACGCAATTTGAGTTTCCAGAAGTGATTAAAACCTTGGAAGAACCCCTTGAAATTAAAGTAAATAGATTCTTCCTACATTTCCTGCCGTTTGTAATCGCAGACATTACCAGTGGAAAGCCGTGAAATGACCAGCAAACTGATAATATTTACAACTCTGGGCACTTGAGGGAGCGTTTTCACTTGAATTAGCTTTCAAATATTAGGAATTCTTGTTTATACAGCTCAAAATTTGTGCAGAAAGCCTGTAAGTGAGTACTGAACTGCTTATGTTTACAATTGAGGCCGCATTACTCTGGCGACTTTTGTATGACTCTGTTCAAATCCTGACGGTTCCAGTACAAATTTGTAAGAAAACTCTCTAGGTGTGGTAAAACTCTTAAAATACGTAAGTAGAGTTTCCAGAAATGATTAAAACCTTGGAAGAACCCCTTGAAATTAAAGTAAATAGATTCTTCCTACATTTCCTGCCGTTTGTAATCACAGACATTACCAATGGAAAGCCGTGAAATGACCAGCAAACTGATAATATTTACAACTCCGGGCACTTTAGGGAGCGTTTTCACTTGAATTTGCTTTCAAATATTAGGAATTCTTGTTTATACAGCTCAAAATTTGTGCAGAAAGCCTGTAAGTGAGGACTGAACTGCTTATGTTTACAATTGAGGCCGCATTACTCTGGCGACTTTTGTATGACTCTGTTAAAATCCTGACGGTTCCAGTACAAATTTGTAAGAAAACTCTCTAGGTGTGGTAAAACTCTTAAAATACGTAATTAGAGTTTCCAGAAATGATTAAAACCTTGGAAGAACCCCTTGAAATTAAAGTAAATAGATTCTTCCTACATTTCCTGCCGTTTGTAATCACAGACATTACCAATGGAAAGCCGTGAAATGACCAGCAAACTGATAATATTTACAACTCCGGGCACTTTAGGGAGCGTTTTCACTTGAATTTGCTTTCAAATATTAGGAATTCTTGTTTATACAGCTCAAAATTTGTGCAGAAAGCCTGTAAGTGAGGACTGTACTGCTTATGTTTACAATTGAGGCCGCATTACTCTGGCGACTTTTGTATGACTCTGTTAAAATCATGACGGTTCCAGTACAAATTTGTAAGAAAACTCTCTAGTTGTGGTAAAACTCTTCAAATACGCAATTTGAGTTTCCAGAAATGATTAAAACCTTGGAAGAACCCCTTGAAATTAAAGTAAATAGATTCTTCCTACATTTCCTGCCGTTTGTAATCACAGACATTACCAGTGGAAAGCAGTGAAATGACCAGCAAACTGATAATATTTACAACTCTGGGCACTTTAGGGAGCGTTTTCACTTGAATTTGCTTTCAAATATTAGGAATTCTTGTTTATACAGCTCAAAATTTTTGTAGAAAGCCTGTAAGTGAGGTGTAAACTGCATATGTTTACAATTGAGGCCCCATTACTCTGGCGACTTTTGTATGACTCTGTTAAAATCATGACGGTTCCAGTACATATTTGTAAGAAAACTCTCTAGTTGTGGTAAAACTCTAAAAATACACAATTAGTGTTTCCAGAAATGATTAAAAACTTGGAAGAACCCCTTGAAATTAAAGTAAATAGATTCTTCCTACATTTCCTGCCGTTTGTAATCACAGACATTACCAGTGGAAAGCCGTGAAATGACCAGCAAACTGATAATATTTACAACTCTGGGCACTTTAGGGAGCGTTTTCACTTGAATTTGCTTTCAAATATTAGGAATTCTTGTTTATACAGCTCAAAATTTGTGCAGAAAGCCTGTAAGTGCGGACTGAACTGCTTATGTTTACAATTGAGGCCGCATTACTCTGGCGAATTTTGTATGACTCTGTTAAAATCCTGACGGTTCCAGTACAAATTTGTAAGAAAACTCTCTAGGTGTGGTAAAACTCTTAAAATACGTAATTAGAGTTTCCAGAAATGATTAAAACCTTGGAAGAACCCCTTGAAATTAAAGTAAATAGATTATTCCTACATTTCCTGCCGTTTGTAATCACAGACATTACCAATGGAAAGCCGTGAAATGACCAGCAAACTGATAATATTTAAAACTCCGGGCACTTTAGGGAGTGTTTTCACTTGAATTTGCTTTCAAATATTAGGAATTCTTGTTTATACGGCTCAAAATTTGTGTAGAAAGCCTGTAAGTGAGGAATGTACTGCTTATGTTTACAATTGAGGCCGCATTACTCTGGCGACTTTTGTATGACTGTTAAAATCCTGACGGTTCCAGTACATATTTGTAAGAAAACTCTCTAGTTGTGGTAAAACTCTTAAAATACGTAAGTAGAGTTTCCAGAAATGATTAAAACCTTGGAAGAACCCCTTGAAATTAAAGTAAATAGATTCTTCCTACATTTCCTGCCGTTTGTAATCACAGACATTACCAATGGAAAGCCGTGAAATGACCAGCAAACTGATAATATTTACAACTCCGGGCACTTTAGGGAGCGTTTTCACTTGAATTTGCTTTCAAATATTAGGAATTCTTGTTTATACAGCTCAAAATTTGTGCAGAAAGCCTGTAAGTGAGGACTGAACTGCTTATGTTTACAATTGAGGCCGCATTACTCTGGCGACTTTTGTATGACTCTGTTAAAATCCTGACGGTTCCAGTACAAATTTGTAAGAAAACTCTCTAGGTGTGGTAAAACTCTTAAAATACGTAATTAGAGTTTCCAGAAATGATTAAAACCTTGGAAGAACCCCTTGAAATTAAAGTAAATAGATTCTTCCTACATTTCCTGCCGTTTGTAATCACAGACATTACCAATGGAAAGCCGTGAAATGACCAGCAAACTGATAATATTTACAACTCCGGGCACTTTAGGGAGCGTTTTCACTTGAATTTGCTTTCAAATATTAGGAATTCTTGTTTATACAGCTCAAAATTTGTGCAGAAAGCCTGTAAGTGAGGACTGTACTGCTTATGTTTACAATTGAGGCCGCATTACTCTGGCGACTTTTGTATGACTCTGTTCAAATCCTGACGGTTCCAGTACAAATTTGTAAGAAAACTCTCTAGTTGTGGTAAAACTCTTCAAATACGCAATTTGAGTTTCCAGAAATGATTAAAACCTTGGAAGAACCCCTTGAAATTAAAGTAAATAGATTCTTCCTACATTTCCTGCCGTTTGTAATCACAGACATTACCAGTAGAAAGCCGTGAAATGACCAGCAAACTGATAATATTTACAACTCTGGGCACTTTAGGGAGCGTTTTCACTTGAATTTGCTTTCAAATATTAGGAATTCTTGTTTATACAGCTCAAAATTTTTGTAGAAAGCCTGTAAGTGAGGTGTAAACTGCATATGTTTACAATTGAGGCCCCATTACTCTGGCGACTTTTGTATGACTCTGTTAAAATCATGACGGTTCCAGTACATATTTGTAAGAAAACTCTCTAGTTGTGGTAAAACTCTAAAAATACACAATTAGTGTTTCCAGAAATGATTAAAAACTTGGAAGAACCCCTTGAAATTAAAGTAAATAGATTCTTCCTACATTTCCTGCCGTTTGTAATCACAGACATTACCAGTGGAAAGCCGTGAAATGACCAGCAAACTGATAATATTTACAACTCTGGGCACTTTAGGGAGCGTTTTCACTTGAATTTGCTTTCAAATATTAGGAATTCTTGTTTATACAGCTCAAAATTTGTGCAGAAAGCCTGTAAGTGCGGACTGAACTGCTTATGTTTACAATTGAGGCCGCATTACTCTGGCGAATTTTGTATGACTCTGTTAAAATCCTGACGGTTCCAGTACAAATTTGTAAGAAAACTCTCTAGGTGTGGTAAAACTCTTAAAATACGTAATTAGAGTTTCCAGAAATGATTAAAACCTTGGAAGAACCCCTTGAAATTAAAGTAAATAGATTATTCCTACATTTCCTGCCGTTTGTAATCACAGACATTACCAATGGAAAGCCGTGAAATGACCAGCAAACTGATAATATTTAAAACTCCGGGCACTTTAGGGAGTGTTTTCACTTGAATTTGCTTTCAAATATTAGGAATTCTTGTTTATACGGCTCAAAATTTGTGTAGAAAGCCTGTAAGTGAGGAATGTACTGCTTATGTTTACAATTGAGGCCGCATTACTCTGGCGACTTTTGTATGACTGTTAAAATCCTGACGGTTCCAGTACATATTTGTAAGAAAACTCTCTAGTTGTGGTAAAACTCTTAAAATACGTAATTAGAGTTTCCAGAACTGATTAACACCTTGGAAGAACCCCTTGAAATTAAAGTAAATAGATTCTTCCTACATTTCCTGCCGTTTGTAATCACAGACATTACCAGTGGAAAGCCGTGAAATGACCAGCAAACTGATAATATTTACAACCCTGAGCACTTTAGGGAGCGTTTTCACTTGAATTTGCTTTGAAATATTAGGAATTCTTGTTTATACAGCTCAAAATTTGTGTAGAAAGCCTGTAAGTGAGGACTGTACTGCTTATGTTTACAATTGAGGCCGCATTACTCTGGCGACTTTTGTATGACTCTGTTAAAATCCTTACGGTTCCAGTACAAATTTGTAAGAAAACTCTCTAGTTGTGGTAAAACTCTTAAAATACGCAATTAGAGTTTCCAGAAGTGATTATAACCTTGGAAGAACCCCTTGAAATTAAAGTAAATAGATTCTTCCTACATTTCCTGCCGTTTGTAATCGCAGACATTACCAGTGGAAAGCCGTGAAATGACCAGCAAACTGATAATATTTACAACTCTGGGCACTTGAGGGAGCGTTTTCACTTGAATTAGCTTTCAAATATTAGGAATTCTTGTTTATACAGCTCAAAATTTGTGCAGAAAGCCTGTAAGTGAGTACTGAACTGCTTATGTTTACAATTGAGGCCGCATTACTCTGGCGACTTTTGTATGACTCTGTTCAAATCCTGACGGTTCCAGTACAAATTTGTAAGAAAACTCTCTAGGTGTGGTAAAACTCTTAAAATACGTAATTAGAGTTTCCAGAAATGATTAAAACCTTGGAAGAACCCCTTGAAATTAAAGTAAATAGATTCTTTCTACATTTCCTGCCGTTTGTAATCACAGACATTACCAGTGGAAAGCCGTGAAATGACCAGCAAACTGATAATATTTACAACTCTGGGCACTTGAGGGAGCGTTTTCACTTGAATTAGCTTTCAAATATTAGGAATTCTTGTTTATACAGCTCAAAATTTGTGCAGAAAGCCTGTAAGTGAGTACTGAACTGCTTATGTTTACAATTGAGGCCGCATTACTCTGGCGACTTTTGTATGACTCTGTTCAAATCCTTACGGTTCCAGTACAAATTTGTAAGAAAACTCTCTAGTTGTGGTAAAACTCTTAAAATACGCAATTAGAGTTTCCAGAAGTGATTAAAACCTTGGAAGAACCCCTTGAAATTAAAGTAAATAGATTCTTCCTACATTTCCTGCCGTTTGTAATCGCAGACATTACCAGTGGAAAGCCGTGAAATGACCAGCAAACTGATAATATTTACAACTCTGGGCACTTGAGGGAGCGTTTTCACTTGAATTAGCTTTCAAATATTAGGAATTCTTGTTTATACAGCTCAAAATTTGTGCAGAAAGCCTGTAAGTGAGGTTTAAACTGCGTATGTTTACAATTGAGGCCGCATTACTCTGGCGACTATTGTATGACTCTGTTAAAATCCTTACGGTTCCAGTACATATTTGTAAGAAAACTCTCTGGTTGTGGTAAAAGTCTTAAAATACGCAATTAGAGTTTCCAGAAATGATTAAAATCTTGGAAGAACCCCTTGAAATTAAAGTAAATAGATTCTTCCTACATTTCCTGCCGTTTGTAATCACAGGCATTACCAATGGAAAGCCGTGAAATGACCAGCAAACTGATAATATTTACAACTCTGGGCACTAGACGGAGCGTTTTCACTTGAATTTGCTTTCAAATATTAGGAATTCTTGTTTATACAGCTCAAAATTTGTGTAGAAAGCCTGTAAGTGAGGACTGTACTGCTTATGTTTACAATTGAGGCCACATTACTCTGGCGACTTTTGTATGACTGTTAAAATCCTGACGGTTCCAGTACATATTTGTAAGAAAACTCTCTAGTTGTGGTAAAACTCTTAAAATACGTAATTAGAGTTTCCAGAAGTGATTAAAACCTTGGAAGAACCCCTTGAAATTAAAGTAAATAGATTCTTCCTACATTTCCTGCCGTTTGTAATCACAGACATTACCAATGGAAAGCCGTGAAATGACCAGCAAACTGATAATATTTACAACTCCGGGCACTTTAGGGAGCGTTTTCACTTGAATTTGCTTTCAAATATTAGGAATTCTTGTTTATACAGCTCAAAATTTGTGCAGAAAGCCTGTAAGTGAGGACTGAACTGCTTATGTTTACAATTGAGGCCGCATTACTCTGGCGACTTTTGTATGACTCTGTTAAAATCCTGACGGTTCCAGTACAAATTTGTAAGAAAACTCTCTAGGTGTGGTAAAACTCTTAAAATACGTAATTAGAGTTTCCAGAAATGATTAAAACCTTGGAAGAACCCCTTGAAATTAAAGTAAATAGATTCTTCCTACATTTCCTGCCGTTTGTAATCACAGACATTACCAATGGAAAGCCGTGAAATGACCAGCAAACTGATAATATTTACAACTCCGGGCACTTTAGGGAGCGTTTTCACTTGAATTTGCTTTCAAATATTAGGAATTCTTGTTTATACAGCTCAAAATTTGTGCAGAAAGCCTGTAAGTGAGGACTGTACTGCTTATGTTTACAATTGAGGCCGCATTACTCTGGCGACTTTTGTATGACTCTGTTCAAATCCTGACGGTTCCAGTACAAATTTGTAAGAAAACTCTCTAGTTGTGGTAAAACTCTTCAAATACGCAATTTGAGTTTCCAGAAATGATTAAAACCTTGGAAGAACCCCTTGAAATTAAAGTAAATAGATTCTTCCTACATTTCCTGCCGTTTGTAATCACAGACATTACCAGTGGAAAGCCGTGAAATGACCAGCAAACTGATAATATTTACAACTCTGGGCACTTTAGGGAGCGTTTTCACTTGAATTTGCTTTCAAATATTAGGAATTCTTGTTTATACAGCTCAAAATTTTTGTAGAAAGCCTGTAAGTGAGGTGTAAACTGCATATGTTTACAATTGAGGCCCCATTACTCTGGCGACTTTTGTATGACTCTGTTAAAATCATGACGGTTCCAGTACATATTTGTAAGAAAACTCTCTAGTTGTGGTAAAACTCTAAAAATACACAATTAGTGTTTCCAGAAATGATTAAAAACTTGGAAGAACCCCTTGAAATTAAAGTAAATAGATTCTTCCTACATTTCCTGCCGTTTGTAATCACAGACATTACCAGTGGAAAGCCGTGAAATGACCAGCAAACTGATAATATTTACAACTCTGGGCACTTTAGGGAGCGTTTTCACTTGAATTTGCTTTCAAATATTAGGAATTCTTGTTTATACAGCTCAAAATTTGTGCAGAAAGCCTGTAAGTGCGGACTGAACTGCTTATGTTTACAATTGAGGCCGCATTACTCTGGCGAATTTTGTATGACTCTGTTAAAATCCTGACGGTTCCAGTACAAATTTGTAAGAAAACTCTCTAGGTGTGGTAAAACTCTTAAAATACGTAATTAGAGTTTCCAGAAATGATTAAAACCTTGGAAGAACCCCTTGAAATTAAAGTAAATAGATTATTCCTACATTTCCTGCCGTTTGTAATCACAGACATTACCAATGGAAAGCCGTGAAATGACCAGCAAACTGATAATATTTAAAACTCCGGGCACTTTAGGGAGTGTTTTCACTTGAATTTGCTTTCAAATATTAGGAATTCTTGTTTATACGGCTCAAAATTTGTGTAGAAAGCCTGTAAGTGAGGAATGTACTGCTTATGTTTACAATTGAGGCCGCATTACTCTGGCGACTTTTGTATGACTGTTAAAATCCTGACGGTTCCAGTACATATTTGTAAGAAAACTCTCTAGTTGTGGTAAAACTCTTAAAATACGTAATTAGAGTTTCCAGAACTGATTAACACCTTGGAAGAACCCCTTGAAATTAAAGTAAATAGATTCTTCCTACATTTCCTGCCGTTTGTAATCACAGACATTACCAGTGGAAAGCCGTGAAACGACCAGCAAACTGATAATATTTACAACCCTGAGCACTTTAGGGAGCGTTTTCACTTGAATTTGCTTTGAAATATTAGGAATTCTTGTTTATACAGCTCAAAATTTGTGTAGAAAGCCTGTAAGTGAGGACTGTACTGCTTATGTTTACAATTGAGGCCGCATTACTCTGGCGACTTTTGTATGACTCTGTTAAAATCCTTACGGTTCCAGTACAAATTTGTAAGAAAACTCTCTAGTTGTGGTAAAACTCTTAAAATACGCAATTAGAGTTTCCAGAAGTGATTATAACCTTGGAAGAACCCCTTGAAATTAAAGTAAATAGATTCTTCCTACATTTCCTGCCGTTTGTAATCGCAGACATTACCAGTGGAAAGCCGTGAAATGACCAGCAAACTGATAATATTTACAACTCTGGGCACTTGAGGGAGCGTTTTCACTTGAATTAGCTTTCAAATATTAGGAATTCTTGTTTATACAGCTCAAAATTTGTGCAGAAAGCCTGTAAGTGAGTACTGAACTGCTTATGTTTACAATTGAGGCCGCATTACTCTGGCGACTTTTGTATGACTCTGTTCAAATCCTGACGGTTCCAGTACAAATTTGTAAGAAAACTCTCTAGGTGTGGTAAAACTCTTAAAATACGTAATTAGAGTTTCCAGAAATGATTAAAACCTTGGAAGAACCCCTTGAAATTAAAGTAAATAGATTCTTTCTACATTTCCTGCCGTTTGTAATCACAGACATTACCAGTGGAAAGCCGTGAAATGACCAGCAAACTGATAATATTTACAACTCTGGAGACTTTAGGGAGCGTTTTCACTTGAATTTGCTTTGAAATATTAGGAATTCTTGTTTATACAGCTCAAAATTTGTGTAGAAAGCCTGTAAGTGAGGACTGTACTGCTTATGTTTACAATTGAGGCCGCATTACTCTGGCGACTTTTGTATGACTCTGTTAAAATCCTTACGGTTCCAGTACAAATTTGTAAGAAAACTCTCTAGTTGTGGTAAAACTCTTAAAATACGCAATTTGAGTTTCCAGAAGTGATTAAAACCTTGGAAGAACCCCTTGAAATTAAAGTAAATAGATTCTTCCTACATTTCCTGCCGTTTGTAATCGCAGACATTACCAGTGGAAAGCCGTGAAATGACCAGCAAACTGATAATATTTACAACTCTGGGCACTTGAGGGAGCGTTTTCACTTGAATTAGCTTTCAAATATTAGGAATTCTTGTTTATACAGCTCAAAATTTGTGCAGAAAGCCTGTAAGTGAGTACTGAACTGCTTATGTTTACAATTGAGGCCGCATTACTCTGGCGACTTTTGTATGACTCTGTTCAAATCCTGACGGTTCCAGTACAAATTTGTAAGAAAACTCTCTAGGTGTGGTAAAACTCTTAAAATACGTAATTAGAGTTTCCAGAAATGATTAAAACCTTGGAAGAACCCCTTGAAATTAAAGTAAATAGATTCTTTCTACATTTCCTGCCGTTTGTAATCACAGACATTACCAGTGGAAAGCCGTGAAATGACCAGCAAACTGATAATATTTACAACTCTGGGCACTTTAGGGAGCGTTTTCACTTGAATTTGCTTTCAAATATTAGGAATTCTTGTTTATACAGCTCATAATTTTTGTAGAAAGCCTGTAAGTGAGGTTTAAACTGCGTATGTTTACAATTGAGGCCGCATTACTCTGGCGAATTTTGTATGACTCTGTTAAAATCATGACGGTTCCAGTACATATTTGTAAGAAAACTCTCTAGTTGTGGTAAAACTCTAAAAATACACAATTAGTGTTTCCAGAAATGATTAAAAACTTGGAAGAACCCCTTGAAATTAAAGTAAATAGATTCTTCCTACATTTCCTGCCGTTTGTAATCACAGACATTACCAGTGGAAAGCCGTGAAATGACCAGCAAACTGATAATATTTACAACTCTGGGCACTTTAGGGAGCGTTTTCACTTGAATTTGCTTTCAAATATTAGGAATTCTTGTTTATACAGCTCAAAATTTGTGCAGAAAGCCTGTAAGTGAGGACTGAACTGCTTATGTTTACAATTGAGGCCGCATTACTCTGGCGACTTTTGTATGACTCTGTTAAAATCCTGACGGTTCCAGTACAAATTTGTAAGAAAACTCTCTAGGTGTGGTAAAACTCTTAAAATACGTAATTAGAGTTTAAAGAAATGATTAAAACCTTGGAAGAACCCCTTGAAATTAAAGTAAATAGATTATTCCTACATTTCCTGCCGTTTGTAATCACAGACATTACCAATGGAAAGCCGTGAAATGACCAGAAAACTGATAATATTTAAAACTCCGGGCACTTTAGGGAGTGTTTTCACTTGAATTTGCTTTCAAATATTAGGAATTCTTGTTTATACGGCTCAAAATTTGTGTAGAAAGCCTGTAAGTGAGGAATGTACTGCTTATGTTTACAATTGAGGCCGCATTACTCTGGCGACTTTTGTATGACTGTTAAAATCCTGACGGTTCCAGTACATATTTGTAAGAAAACTCTCTAGTTGTGGTAAAACTCTTAAAATACGTAATTAGAGTTTCCAGAACTGATTAACACCTTGGAAGAACCCCTTGAAATTAAAGTAAATAGATTCTTCCTACATTTCCTGCCGTTTGTAATCACAGACATTACCAGTGGAAAGCCGTGAAATGACCAGCAAACTGATAATATTTACAACCCTGAGCACTTTAGGGAGCGTTTTCACTTGAATTTGCTTTGAAATATTAGGAATTCTTGTTTATACAGCTCAAAATTTGTGTAGAAAGCCTGTAAGTGAGGACTGTACTGCTTATGTTTACAATTGAGGCCGCATTACTCTGGCGACTTTAGTATGACTCTGTTAAAATCCTTACGGTTCCAGTACAAATTTGTAAGAAAACTCTCTCGTTGTGGTAAAACTCTTAAAATACGCAATTAGAGTTTCCAGAAGTGATTATAACCTTGGAAGAACCCCTTGAAATTAAAGTAAATAGATTCTTCCTACATTTCCTGCAGTTTGTAATCGCAGACATTACCAGTGGAAAGCCGTGAAATGACCAGCAAACTGATAATATTTACAACTCTGGGCACTTGAGGGAGCGTTTTCACTTGAATTAGCTTTCAAATATTAGGAATTCTTGTTTATACAGCTCAAAATTTGTGCAGAAAGCCTGTAAGTGAGTACTGAACTGCTTATGTTTACAATTGAGGCCGCATTACTCTGGCGACTTTTGTATGACTCTGTTCAAATCCTGACGGTTCCAGTACAAATTTGTAAGAAAACTCTCTAGGTGTGGTAAAACTCTTAAAATACGTAATTAGAGTTTCCAGAAATGATTAAAACCTTGGAAGAACCCCTTGAAATTAAAGTAAATAGATTCTTTCTACATTTCTTGCCGTTTGTAATCACAGACATTACCAATGGAAAGCCGTGAAATGACCAGCAAACTGATAATATTTACAACTCCGGGCACTTTAGGGAGCGTTTTCACTTGAATTTGCTTTCAAATATTAGGAATTCTTGTTTATACAGCTCAAAATTTGTGCAGAAAGCCTGTAAGTGAGGACTGAACTGCTTATGTTTACAATTGAGGCCGCATTACTCTGGCGACTTTTGTATGACTCTGTTAAAATCCTGACGGTTCCAGTACAAATTTGTAAGAAAACTCTCTAGGTGTGGTAAAACTCTTAAAATACGTAATTAGAGTTTCCAGAAATGATTAAAACCTTGGAAGAACCCCTTGAAATTAAAGTAAATAGATTCTTCCTACATTTCCTGCCGTTTGTAATCACAGACATTACCAATGGAAAGCCGTGAAATGACCAGCAAACTGATAATATTTACAACTCCGGGCACTTTAGGGAGCGTTTTCACTTGAATTTGCTTTCAAATATTAGGAATTCTTGTTTATACAGCTCAAAATTTGTGCAGAAAGCCTGTAAGTGAGGACTGTACTGCTTATGTTTACAATTGAGGCCGCATTACTCTGGCGACTTTTGTATGACTCTGTTCAAATCCTGACGGTTCCAGTACAAATTTGTAAGAAAACTCTCTAGTTGTGGTAAAACTCTTCAAATACGCAATTTGAGTTTCCAGAAATGATTAAAACCTTGGAAGAACCCCTTGAAATTAAAGTAAATAGATTCTTCCTACATTTCCTGCCGTTTGTAATCACAGACATTACCAGTGGAAAGCCGTGAAATGACCAGCAAACTGATAATATTTACAACTCTGGGCACTTTAGGGAGCGTTTTCACTTGAATTTGCTTTCAAATATTAGGAATTCTTGTTTATACAGCTCAAAATTTTTGTAGAAAGCCTGTAAGTGAGGTGTAAACTGCATATGTTTACAATTGAGGCCCCATTACTCTGGCGACTTTTGTATGACTCTGTTAAAATCATGACGGTTCCAGTACATATTTGTAAGAAAACTCTCTAGTTGTGGTAAAACTCTAAAAATACACAATTAGTGTTTCCAGAAATGATTAAAAACTTGGAAGAACCCCTTGAAATTAAAGTAAATAGATTCTTCCTACATTTCCTGCCGTTTGTAATCACAGACATTACCAGTGGAAAGCCGTGAAATGACCAGCAAACTGATAATATTTACAACTCTGGGCACTTTAGGGAGCGTTTTCACTTGAATTTGCTTTCAAATATTAGGAATTCTTGTTTATACAGCTCAAAATTTGTGCAGAAAGCCTGTAAGTGCGGACTGAACTGCTTATGTTTACAATTGAGGCCGCATTACTCTGGCGAATTTTGTATGACTCTGTTAAAATCCTGACGGTTCCAGTACAAATTTGTAAGAAAACTATCTAGGTGTGGTAAAACTCTTAAAATACGTAATTAGAGTTTCCAGAAATGATTAAAACCTTGGAAGAACCCCTTGAAATTAAAGTAAATAGATTATTCCTACATTTCCTGCCGTTTGTAATCACAGACATTACCAATGGAAAGCCGTGAAATGACCAGCAAACTGATAATATTTAAAACTCCGGGCACTTTAGGGAGTGTTTTCACTTGAATTTGCTTTCAAATATTAGGAATTCTTGTTTATACGGCTCAAAATTTGTGTAGAAAGCCTGTACGTGAGGAATGTACTGCTTATGTTTACAATTGAGGCCGCATTACTCTGGCGACTTTTGTATGACTGTTAAAATCCTGACGGTTCCAGTACATATTTGTAAGAAAACTCTCTAGTTGTGGTAAAACTCTTAAAATACGTAATTAGAGTTTCCAGAACTGATTAACACCTTGGAAGAACCCCTTGAAATTAAAGTAAATAGATTCTTCCTACATTTCCTGCCGTTTGTAATCACAGACATTACCAGTGGAAAGCCGTGAAATGACCAGCAAACTGATAATATTTACAACCCTGAGCACTTTAGGGAGCGTTTTCACTTGAATTTGCTTTGAAATATTAGGAATTCTTGTTTATACAGCTCAAAATTTGTGTAGAAAGCCTGTAAGTGAGGACTGTACTGCTTATGTTTACAATTGAGGCCGCATTACTCTGGCGACTTTTGTATGACTCTGTTAAAATCCTTACGGTTCCAGTACAAATTTGTAAGAAAACTCTCTAGTTGTGGTAAAACTCTTAAAATACGCAATTAGAGTTTCCAGAAGTGATTATAACCTTGGAAGAACCCCTTGAAATTAAAGTAAATAGATTCTTCCTACATTTCCTGCCGTTTGTAATCGCAGACATTACCAGTGGAAAGCCGTGAAATGACCAGCAAACTGATAATATTTACAACTCTGGGCACTTGAGGGAGCGTTTTCACTTGAATTAGCTTTCAAATATTAGGAATTCTTGTTTATACAGCTCAAAATTTGTGCAGAAAGCCTGTAAGTGAGTACTGAACTGCTTATGTTTACAATTGAGGCCGCATTACTCTGGCGACTTTTGTATGACTCTGTTCAAATCCTGACGGTTCCAGTACAAATTTGTAAGAAAACTCTCTAGGTGTGGTAAAACTCTTAAAATACGTAATTAGAGTTTCCAGAAATGATTAAAACCTTGGAAGAACCCCTTGAAATTAAAGTAAATAGATTCTTTCTACATTTCCTGCCGTTTGTAATCACAGACATTACCAGTGGAAAGCCGTGAAATGACCAGCAAACTGATAATATTTACAACTCTGGAGACTTTAGGGAGCGTTTTCACTTGAATTTGCTTTCAAATATTAGGAATTCTTGTTTATACAGCTCAAAATTTGTGTAGAAAGCCTGTAAGTGAGGACTGTACTGCTTATGTTTACAATTGAGGCCGCATTACTCTGGCGACTTTTGTATGACTCTGTTAAAATCCTTACGGTTCCAGTACAAATTTGTAAGAAAACTCTCTAGTTGTGGTAAAACTCTTAAAATACGCAATTTGAGTTTCCAGAAGTGATTAAAACCTTGGAAGAACCCCTTGAAATTAAAGTAAATAGATTCTTCCTACATTTCCTGCCGTTTGTAATCGCAGACATTACCAGTGGAAAGCCGTGAAATGACCAGCAAACTGATAATATTTACAACTCTGGGCACTTGAGGGAGCGTTTTCACTTGAATTAGCTTTCAAATATTAGGAATTCTTGTTTATACAGCTCAAAATTTGTGCAGAAAGCCTGTAAGTGAGTACTGAACTGCTTATGTTTACAATTGAGGCCGCATTACTCTGGCGACTTTTGTATGACTCTGTTCAAATCCTGACGGTTCCAGTACAAATTTGTAAGAAAACTCTCTAGGTGTGGTAAAACTCTTAAAATACGTAATTAGAGTTTCCAGAAATGATTAAAACCTTGGAAGAACCCCTTGAAATTAAAGTAAATAGATTCTTTCTACATTTCCTGCCGTTTGTAATCACAGACATTACCAGTGGAAAGCCGTGAAATGACCAGCAAACTGATAATATTTACAACTCTGGGCACTTTAGGGAGCGTTTTCACTTGAATTTGCTTTCAAATATTAGGAATTCTTGTTTATACAGCTCATAATTTTTGTAGAAAGCCTGTAAGTGAGGTTTAAACTGCGTATGTTTACAATTGAGGCCGCATTACTCTGGCGAATTTTGTATGACTCTGTTAAAATCATGACGGTTCCAGTACATATTTGTAAGAAAACTCTCTAGTTGTGGTAAAACTCTAAAAATACACAATTAGTGTTTCCAGAAATGATTAAAAACTTGGAAGAACCCCTTGAAATTAAAGTAAATAGATTCTTCCTACATTTCCTGCCGTTTGTAATCACAGACATTACCAGTGGAAAGCCGTGAAATGACCAGCAAACTGATAATATTTACAACTCTGGGCACTTTAGGGAGCGTTTTCACTTGAATTTGCTTTCAAATATTAGGAATTCTTGTTTATACAGCTCAAAATTTGTGCAGAAAGCCTGTAAGTGAGGACTGAACTGCTTATGTTTACAATTGAGGCCGCATTACTCTGGCGACTTTTGTATGACTCTGTTAAAATCCTGACGGTTCCAGTACAAATTTGTAAGAAAACTCTCTAGGTGTGGTAAAACTCTTAAAATACGTAATTAGAGTTTCCAGAAATGATTAAAACCTTGGAAGAACCCCTTGAAATTAAAGTAAATAGATTATTCCTACATTTCCTGCCGTTTGTAATCACAGACATTACCAATGGAAAGCCGTGAAATGACCAGAAAACTGATAATATTTAAAACTCCGGGCACTTTAGGGAGTGTTTTCACTTGAATTTGCTTTCAAATATTAGGAATTCTTGTTTATACGGCTCAAAATTTGTGTAGAAAGCCTGTAAGTGAGGAATGTACTGCTTATGTTTACAATTGAGGCCGCATTACTCTGGCGACTTTTGTATGACTGTTAAAATCCTGACGGTTCCAGTACATATTTGTAAGAAAACTCTCTAGTTGTGGTAAAACTCTTAAAATACGTAATTAGAGTTTCCAGAACTGATTAACACCTTGGAAGAACCCCTTGAAATTAAAGTAAATAGATTCTTCCTACATTTCCTGCCGTTTGTAATCACAGACATTACCAGTGGAAAGCCGTGAAATGACCAGCAAACTGATAATATTTACAACCCTGAGCACTTTAGGGAGCGTTTTCACTTGAATTTGCTTTGAAATATTAGGAATTCTTGTTTATACAGCTCAAAATTTGTGTAGAAAGCCTGTAAGTGAGGACTGTACTGCTTATGTTTACAATTGAGGCCGCATTACTCTGGCGACTTTAGTATGACTCTGTTAAAATCCTTACGGTTCCAGTACAAATTTGTAAGAAAACTCTCTCGTTGTGGTAAAACTCTTAAAATACGCAATTAGAGTTTCCAGAAGTGATTATAACCTTGGAAGAACCCCTTGAAATTAAAGTAAATAGATTCTTCCTACATTTCCTGCCGTTTGTAATCGCAGACATTACCAGTGGAAAGCCGTGAAATGACCAGCAAACTGATAATATTTACAACTCTGGGCACTTGAGGGAGCGTTTTCACTTGAATTAGCTTTCAAATATTAGGAATTCTTGTTTATACAGCTCAAAATTTGTGCAGAAAGCCTGTAAGTGAGTACTGAACTGCTTATGTTTACAATTGAGGCCGCATTACTCTGGCGACTTTTGTATGACTCTGTTCAAATCCTGACGGTTCCAGTACAAATTTGTAAGAAAACTCTCTAGGTGTGGTAAAACTCTTAAAATACGTAATTAGAGTTTCCAGAAATGATTAAAACCTTGGAAGAACCCCTTGAAATTAAAGTAAATAGATTCTTTCTACATTTCCTGCCGTTTGTAATCACAGACATTACCAGTGGAAAGCCGTGAAATGACCAGCAAACTGATAATATTTACAACTCTGGGCACTTTAGGGAGCGTTTTCACTTGAATTTGCTTTCAAATATTAGGAATTCTTGTTTATACAGCTCATAATTTTTGTAGAAAGCCTGTAAGTGAGGTTTAAACTGCGTATGTTTACAATTGAGGCCGCATTACTCTGGCGAATTTTGTATGACTCTGTTAAAATCATGACGGTTCCAGTACATATTTGTAAGAAAACTCTCTAGTTGTGGTAAAACTCTAAAAATACACAATTAGTGTTTCCAGAAATGATTAAAAACTTGGAAGAACCCCTTGAAATTAAAGTAAATAGATTCTTCCTACATTTCCTGCCGTTTGTAATCACAGACATTACCAGTGGAAAGCCGTGAAATGACCAGCAAACTGATAATATTTACAACTCTGGGCACTTTAGGGAGCGTTTTCACTTGAATTTGCTTTCAAATATTAGGAATTCTTGTTTATACAGCTCAAAATTTGTGCAGAAAGCCTGTAAGTGAGGACTGAACTGCTTATGTTTACAATTGAGGCCGCATTACTCTGGCGACTTTTGTATGACTCTGTTAAAATCCTGACGGTTCCAGTACAAATTTGTAAGAAAACTCTCTAGGTGTGGTAAAACTCTTAAAATACGTAATTAGAGTTTCCAGAAATGATTAAAACCTTGGAAGAACCCCTTGAAATTAAAGTAAATAGATTATTCCTACATTTCCTGCCGTTTGTAATCACAGACATTACCAATGGAAAGCCGTGAAATGACCAGAAAACTGATAATATTTAAAACTCCGGGCACTTTAGGGAGTGTTTTCACTTGAATTTGCTTTCAAATATTAGGAATTCTTGTTTATACGGCTCAAAATTTGTGTAGAAAGCCTGTAAGTGAGGAATGTACTGCTTATGTTTACAATTGAGGCCGCATTACTCTGGCGACTTTTGTATGACTGTTAAAATCCTGACGGTTCCAGTACATATTTGTAAGAAAACTCTCTAGTTGTGGTAAAACTCTTAAAATACGTAATTAGAGTTTCCAGAACTGATTAACACCTTGGAAGAACCCCTTGAAATTAAAGTAAATAGATTCTTCCTACATTTCCTGCCGTTTGTAATCACAGACATTACCAGTGGAAAGCCGTGAAATGACCAGCAAACTGATAATATTTACAACCCTGAGCACTTTAGGGAGCGTTTTCACTTGAATTTGCTTTGAAATATTAGGAATTCTTGTTTATACAGCTCAAAATTTGTGTAGAAAGCCTGTAAGTGAGGACTGTACTGCTTATGTTTACAATTGAGGCCGCATTACTCTGGCGACTTTAGTATGACTCTGTTAAAATCCTTACGGTTCCAGTACAAATTTGTAAGAAAACTCTCTCGTTGTGGTAAAACTCTTAAAATACGCAATTAGAGTTTCCAGAAGTGATTATAACCTTGGAAGAACCCCTTGAAATTAAAGTAAATAGATTCTTCCTACATTTCCTGCCGTTTGTAATCGCAGACATTACCAGTGGAAAGCCGTGAAATGACCAGCAAACTGATAATATTTACAACTCTGGGCACTTGAGGGAGCGTTTTCACTTGAATTAGCTTTCAAATATTAGGAATTCTTGTTTATACAGCTCAAAATTTGTGCAGAAAGCCTGTAAGTGAGTACTGAACTGCTTATGTTTACAATTGAGGCCGCATTACTCTGGCGACTTTTGTATGACTCTGTTCAAATCCTGACGGTTCCAGTACAAATTTGTAAGAAAACTCTCTAGGTGTGGTAAAACTCTTAAAATACGTAATTAGAGTTTCCAGAAATGATTAAAACCTTGGAAGAACCCCTTGAAATTAAAGTAAATAGATTCTTTCTACATTTCTTGCCGTTTGTAATCACAGACATTACCAGTGGAAAGCCGTGAAATGACCAGCAAACTGATAATATTTACAACTCTGGAGACTTTAGGGAGCGTTTTCACTTGAATTTGCTTTCAAATATTAGGAATTCTTGTTTATACAGCTCAAAATTTGTGTAGAAAGCCTGTAAGTGAGGACTGTACTGCTTATGTTTACAATTGAGGCCGCATTACTCTGGCGACTTTTGTATGACTCTGTTAAAATCCTTACGGTTCCAGTACAAATTTGTAAGAAAACTCTCTAGTTGTGGTAAAACTCTTAAAATACGCAATTTGAGTTTCCAGAAGTGATTAAAACCTTGGAAGAACCCCTTGAAATTAAAGTAAATAGATTCTTCCTACATTTCCTGCCGTTTGTAATCGCAGACATTACCAGTGGAAAGCCGTGAAATGACCAGCAAACTGATAATATTTACAACTCTGGGCACTTGAGGGAGCGTTTTCACTTGAATTAGCTTTCAAATATTAGGAATTCTTGTTTATACAGCTCAAAATTTGTGCAGAAAGCCTGTAAGTGAGTACTGAACTGCTTATGTTTACAATTGAGGCCGCATTACTCTGGCGACTTTTGTATGACTCTGTTCAAATCCTTACGGTTCCAGTACAAATTTGTAAGAAAACTCTCTAGTTGTGGTAAAACTCTTAAAATACGCAATTAGAGTTTCCAGAAGTGATTAAAACCTTGGAAGAACCCCTTGAAATTAAAGTAAATAGATTCTTCCTACATTTCCTGCCGTTTGTAATCACAGACATTACCAGTGGAAAGCCGTGAAATGACCAGCAAACTGATAATATTTACAACTCTGGGCACTTTAGGGAGCGTTTTCACTTGAATTTGCTTTCAAATATTAGGAATTCTTGTTTATACAGCTCAAAATTTGTGCAGAAAGCCTGTAAGTGAGGACTGAAATGCTTATGTTTACAATTGAGGCCGCATTACTCTGGCGAATTTTGTATGACTCTGTTAAAATCCTGACGGTTCCAGTACAAATTTGTAAGAAAACTCTCTAGGTGTGGTAAAACTCTTAAAATACGTAATTAGAGTTTCCAGAAATGATTAAAACCTTGGAAGAACCCCTTGAAATTAAAGTAAATAGATTCTTCCTACATTTCCTGCCGTTTGTAATCACAGACATTACCAATGGAAAGCCGTGAAATGACCAGCAAACTGATAATATTTAAAACTCCGGGCACTTTAGGGAGTGTTTTCACTTGAATTTGCTTTCAAATATTAGGAATTCTTGTTTATACGGCTCAAAATTTGTGTAGAAAGCCTGTAAGTGAGGAATGTACTGCTTATGTTTACAATTGAGGCCGCATTACTCTGGCGACTTTTGTATGACTGTTAAAATCCTGACGGTTCCAGTACATATTTTTAAGAAAACTCTCTAGTTGTGGTAAAACTCTTAAAATACGTAATTAGAGTTTCCAGAAATGATTAACACCTTGGAAGAACCCCTTGAAATTAAAGTAAATAGATTCTTCCTACATTTCCTGCCGTTTGTAATCACAGACATTACCAGTGGAAAGCCGTGAAATGACCAGCAAACTGATAATATTTACAACTCTGGGCACTTTAGGGAGCGTTTTCACTTGAATTTGCTTTCAAATATTAGGAATTCTTGTTTATACAGCTCAAAATTTGTGCAGAAAGCCTGTAAGTGAGGACTGAACTGCTTATGTTTACAATTGAGGCCGCATTACTCTGGCGACTTTTGTATGACTCTGTTAAAATCCTGACGGTTCCAGTACAAATTTGTAAGAAAACTCTCTAGGTGTGGTAAAACTCTTAAAATACGTAATTAGAGTTTCCAGAAATGATTAAAACCTTGGAAGAACCCCTTGAAATTAAAGTAAATAGATTATTCCTACATTTCCTGCCGTTTGTAATCACAGACATTACCAATGGAAAGCCGTGAAATGACCAGAAAACTGATAATATTTAAAACTCCGGGCACTTTAGGGAGTGTTTTCACTTGAATTTGCTTTCAAATATTAGGAATTCTTGTTTATACGGCTCAAAATTTGTGTAGAAAGCCTGTAAGTGAGGAATGTACTGCTTATGTTTACAATTGAGGCCGCATTACTCTGGCGACTTTTGTATGACTGTTAAAATCCTGACGGTTCCAGTACATATTTGTAAGAAAACTCTCTAGTTGTGGTAAAACTCTTAAAATACGTAATTAGAGTTTCCAGAACTGATTAACACCTTGGAAGAACCCCTTGAAATTAAAGTAAATAGATTCTTCCTACATTTCCTGCTGTTTGTAATCACAGACATTACCAGTGGAAAGCCGTGAAATGACCAGCAAACTGATAATATTTACAACCCTGAGCACTTTAGGGAGCGTTTTCACTTGAATTTGCTTTGAAATAATTGGAATTCTTGTTTATACAGCTCAAAATTTGTGTAGAAAGCCTGTAAGTGAGGACTGTACTGCTTATGTTTACAATTGAGGCCGCATTACTCTGGCGACTTTAGTATGACTCTGTTAAAATCCTTACGGTTCCAGTACAAATTTGTAAGAAAACTCTCTAGTTGTGGTAAAACTCTTAAAATACGCAATTAGAGTTTCCAGAAGTGATTATAACCTTGGAAGAACCCCTTGAAATTAAAGTAAATAGATTCTTCCTACATTTCCTGCCGTTTGTAATCGCAGACATTACCAGTGGAAAGCCGTGAAATGACCAGCAAACTGATAATATTTACAACTCTGGGCACTTGAGGGAGCGTTTTCACTTGAATTAGCTTTCAAATATTAGGAATTCTTGTTTATACAGCTCAAAATTTGTGCAGAAAGCCTGTAAGTGAGTACTGAACTGCTTATGTTTACAATTGAGGCCGCATTACTCTGGCGACTTTTGTATGACTCTGTTCAAATCCTTACGGTTCCAGTACAAATTTGTAAGAAAACTCTCTAGTTGTGGTAAAACTCTTAAAATACGCAATTAGAGTTTCCAGAAGTGATTAAAACCTTGGAAGAACCCCTTGAAATTAAAGTAAATAGATTCTTCCTACATTTCCTGCCGTTTGTAATCGCAGACATTACCAGTGGAAAGCCGTGAAATGACCAGCAAACTGATAATATTTACAACTCTGGGCACTTGAGGGAGCGTTTTCACTTGAATTAGCTTTCAAATATTAGGAATTCTTGTTTATACAGCTCAAAATTTGTGCAGAAAGCCTGTAAGTGAGGTTTAAACTGCGTATGTTTACAATTGAGGCCGCATTACTCTGGCGACTATTGTATGACTCTGTTAAAATCCTTACGGTTCCAGTACATATTTGTAAGAAAACTCTCTGGTTGTGGTAAAAGTCTTAAAATACGCAATTAGAGTTTCCAGAAATGATTAAAATCTTGGAAGAACCCCTTGAAATTAAAGTAAATAGATTCTTCCTACATTTCCTGCCGTTTGTAATCACAGGCATTACCAATGGAAAGCCGTGAAATGACCAGCAAACTGATAATATTTACAACTCTGGGCACTTGACGGAGCGTTTTCACTTGAATTTGCTTTCAAATATTAGGAATTCTTGTTTATACAGCTCAAAATTTGTGTAGAAAGCCTGTAAGTGAGGACTGTACTGCTTATGTTTACAATTGAGGCCACATTACTCTGGCGACTTTTGTATGACTGTTAAAATCCTGACGGTTCCAGTACATATTTGTAAGAAAACTCTCTAGTTGTGGTAAAACTCTTAAAATACGTAATTAGAGTTTCCAGAAATGATTAAAAACTTGGAAGAACCCCTTGAAATTAAAGTAAATAGATTCTTCCTACATTTCCTGCCGTTTGTAATAACAGACATTACCAGTGGAAAGCCGTGAAATGACCAGCAAACTGATAATATTTACAACTCCGGGCACTTTAGGGAGCGTTTTCACTTGAATTTGCTTTCAAATATTAGGAATTCTTGTTTATACAGCTCAAAATTTGTGCAGAAAGCCTGTAAGTGAGGACTGAACTGCTTATGTTTACAATTGAGGCCGCATTACTCTGGCGACTTTTGTATGACTCTGTTAATATCCTGACGGTTCCAGTACAAATTTGTAAGAAAACTCTCTAGGTGTGGTAAAACTCTTAAAATACGTAAGTAGAGTTTCCAGAAATGATTAAAACCTTGGAAGAACCCCTTGAAATTAAAGTAAATAGATTCTTCCTACATTTCCTGCCGTTTGTAATCACAGACATTACCAATGGAAAGCCGTGAAATGACCAGCAAACTGATAATATTTACAACTCCGGGCACTTTAGGGAGCGTTTTCACTTGAATTTGCTTTCAAATATTAGGAATTCTTGTTTATACAGCTCAAAATTTGTGCAGAAAGCCTGTAAGTGAGGACTGAACTGCTTATGTTTACAATTGAGGCCGCATTACTCTGGCGACTTTTGTATGACTCTGTTAAAATCCTGACGGTTCCAGTAGAAATTTGTAAGAAAACTCTCTAGGTGTGGTAAAACTCTTAAAATACATAATTAGAGTTTCCAGAAATGATTAAAACCTTGGAAGAACCCCTTGAAATTAAAGTAAATAGATTCTTCCTACATTTCCTGCCGTTTGTAATCACAGACATTACCAATGGAAAGCCGTGAAATGACCAGCAAACTGATAATATTTACAACTCCGGGCACTTTAGGGAGCGTTTTCACTTGAATTTGCTTTCAAATATTAGGAATTCTTGTTTATACAGCTCAAAATTTGTGCAGAAAGCCTGTAAGTGAGGACTGTACTGCTTATGTTTACAATTGAGGCCGCATTACTCTGGCGACTTTTGTATGACTCTGTTCAAATCCTGACGGTTCCAGTACAAATTTGTAAGAAAACTCTCTAGTTGTGGTAAAACTCTTCAAATACGCAATTTGAGTTTCCAGAAATGATTAAAACCTTGGAAGAACCCCTTGAAATTAAAGTAAATAGATTCTTCCTACATTTCCTGCCGTTTGTAATCACAGACATTACCAGTGGAAAGCCGTGAAATGACCAGCAAACTGATAATATTTACAACTCTGGGCACTTTAGGGAGCGTTTTCACTTGAATTTGCTTTCAAATATTAGGAATTCTTGTTTATACAGCTCAAAATTTTTGTAGAAAGCCTGTAAGTGAGGTGTAAACTGCATATGTTTACAATTGAGGCCCCATTACTCTGGCGACTTTTGTATGACTCTGTTAAAATCATGACAGTTCCAGTACATATTTGTAAGAAAACTCTCTAGTTGTGGTAAAACTCTAAAAATACACAATTAGTGTTTCCAGAAATGATTAAAAACTTGGAAGAACCCCTTGAAATTAAAGTAAATAGATTCTTCCTACATTTCCTGCCGTTTGTAATCACAGACATTACCAGTGGAAAGCCGTGAAATGACCAGCAAACTGATAATATTTACAACTCTGGGCACTTTAGGGAGCGTTTTCACTTGAATTTGCTTTCAAATATTAGGAATTCTTGTTTATACAGCTCAAAATTTGTGCAGAAAGCCTGTAAGTGAGGACTGAAATGCTTATGTTTACAATTGAGGCCGCATTACTCTGGCGAATTTTGTATGACTCTGTTAAAATCCTGACGGTTCCAGTACAAATTTGTAAGAAAACTCTCTAGGTGTGGTAAAACTCTTAAAATACGTAATTAGAGTTTCCAGAAATGATTAAAACCTTGGAAGAACCCCTTGAAATTAAAGTAAATAGATTCTTCCTACATTTCCTGCCGTTTGTAATCACAGACATTACCAATGGAAAGCCGTGAAATGACCAGCAAACTGATAATATTTAAAACTCCGGGCACTTTAGGGAGTGTTTTCACTTGAATTTGCTTTCAAATATTAGGAATTCTTGTTTATACGGCTCAAAATTTGTGTAGAAAGCCTGTAAGTGAGGAATGTACTGCTTATGTTTACAATTGAGGCCGCATTACTCTGGCGACTTTTGTATGACTGTTAAAATCCTGACGGTTCCAGTACATATTTGTAAGAAAACTCTCTAGTTGTGGTAAAACTCTTAAAATACGTAATTAGAGTTTCCAGAAATGATTAACACCTTGGAAGAACCCCTTGAAATTAAAGTAAATAGATTCTTCCTACATTTCCTGCCGTTTGTAATCACAGACATTACCAGTGGAAAGCCGTGAAATGACCAGCAAACTGATAATATTTACAACCCTGAGCACTTTAGGGAGCGTTTTCACTTGAATTTGCTTTGAAATATTAGGAATTCTTGTTTATACAGCTCAAAATTTGTGTAGAAAGCCTGTAAGTGAGGACTGTACTGCTTATGTTTACAATTGAGGCCGCATTACTCTGGCGACTTTTGTATGACTCTGTTAAAATCCTTACGGTTCCAGTACAAATTTGTAAGAAAACTCTCTAGTTGTGGTAAAACTCTTAAAATACGCAATTAGAGTTTCCAGAAGTGATTATAACCTTGGAAGAACCCCTTGAAATTAAAGTAAATAGATTCTTCCTACATTTCCTGCCGTTTGTAATCGCAGACATTACCAGTGGAAAGCCGTGAAATGACCAGCAAACTGATAATATTTACAACTCTGGGCACTTGAGGGAGCGTTTTCACTTGAATTAGCTTTCAAATATTAGGAATTCTTGTTTATACAGCTCAAAATTTGTGCAGAAAGCCTGTAAGTGAGTACTGAACTGCTTATGTTTACAATTGAGGCCGCATTACTCTGGCGACTTTTGTATGACTCTGTTCAAATACTGACGGTTCCAGTACAAATTTGTAAGAAAACTCTCTAGGTGTGGTAAAACTCTTAAAATACGTAATTAGAGTTTCCAGAAATGATTAAAACCTTGGAAGAACCCCTTGAAATTAAAGTAAATAGATTCTTTCTACATTTCCTGCCGTTTGTAATCACAGACATTACCAGTGGAAAGCCGTGAAATGACCAGCAAACTGATAATATTTACAACTCTGGAGACTTTAGGGAGCGTTTTCACTTGAATTTGCTTTCAAATATTAGGAATTCTTGTTTATACAGCTCAAAATTTGTGTAGAAAGCCTGTAAGTGAGGACTGTACTGCTTATGTTTACAATTGAGGCCGCATTACTCTGGCGACTTTTGTATGACTCTGTTAAAATCCTTACGGTTCCAGTACAAATTTGTAAGAAAACTCTCTAGTTGTGGTAAAACTCTTAAAATACGCAATTTGAGTTTCCAGAAGTGATTAAAACCTTGGAAGAACCCCTTGAAATTAAAGTAAATAGATTCTTCCTACATTTCCTGCCGTTTGTAATCGCAGACATTACCAGTGGAAAGCCGTGAAATGACCAGCAAACTGATAATATTTACAACTCTGGGCACTTGAGGGAGCGTTTTCACTTGAATTAGCTTTCAAATATTAGGAATTCTTGTTTATACAGCTCAAAATTTGTGCAGAAAGCCTGTAAGTGAGTACTGAACTGCTTATGTTTACAATTGAGGCCGCATTACTCTGGCGACTTTTGTATGACTCTGTTCAAATCCTTACGGTTCCAGTACAAATTTGTAAGAAAACTCTCTAGTTGTGGTAAAACTCTTAAAATACGCAATTAGAGTTTCCAGAAGTGATTAAAACCTTGGAAGAACCCCTTGAAATTAAAGTAAATAGATTCTTCCTACATTTCCTGCCGTTTGTAATCGCAGACATTACCAGTGGAAAGCCGTGAAATGACCAGCAAACTGATAATATTTACAACTCTGGGCACTTGAGGGAGCGTTTTCACTTGAATTAGCTTTCAAATATTAGGAATTCTTGTTTATACAGCTCAAAATTTGTGCAGAAAGCCTGTAAGTGAGGTTTAAACTGCGTATGTTTACAATTGAGGCCGCATTACTCTGGCGACTATTGTATGACTCTGTTAAAATCCTTACGGTTCCAGTACATATTTGTAAGAAAACTCTCTGGTTGTGGTAAAAGTCTTAAAATACGCAATTAGAGTTTCCAGAAATGATTAAAATCTTGGAAGAACCCCTTGAAATTAAAGTAAATAGATTCTTCCTACATTTCCTGCCGTTTGTAATCACAGGCATTACCAATGGAAAGCCGTGAAATGACCAGCAAACTGATAATATTTACAACTCTGGGCACTTGACGGAGCGTTTTCACTTGAATTTGCTTTCAAATATTAGGAATTCTTGTTTATACAGCTCAAAATTTGTGTAGAAAGCCTGTAAGTGAGGACTGTACTGCTTATGTTTACAATTGAGGCCACATTACTCTGGCGACTTTTGTATGACTGTTAAAATCCTGACGGTTCCAGTACATATTTGTAAGAAAACTCTCTAGTTGTGGTAAAACTCTTAAAATACGTAATTAGAGTTTCCAGAAATGATTAAAAACTTGGAAGAACCCCTTGAAATTAAAGTAAATAGATTCTTCCTACATTTCCTGCCGTTTGTAATAACAGACATTACCAGTGGAAAGCCGTGAAATGACCAGCAAACTGATAATATTTACAACTCCGGGCACTTTAGGGAGCGTTTTCACTTGAATTTGCTTTCAAATATTAGGAATTCTTGTTTATACAGCTCAAAATTTGTGCAGAAAGCCTGTAAGTGAGGACTGAACTGCTTATGTTTACAATTGAGGCCGCATTACTCTGGCGACTTTTGTATGACTCTGTTAATATCCTGACGGTTCCAGTACAAATTTGTAAGAAAACTCTCTAGGTGTGGTAAAACTCTTAAAATACGTAAGTAGAGTTTCCAGAAATGATTAAAACCTTGGAAGAACCCCTTGAAATTAAAGTAAATAGATTCTTCCTACATTTCCTGCCATTTGTAATCACAGACATTACCAATGGAAAGCCGTGAAATGACCAGCAAACTGATAATATTTACAACTCCGGGCACTTTAGGGAGCGTTTTCACTTGAATTTGCTTTCAAATATTAGGAATTCTTGTTTATACAGCTCAAAATTTGTGCAGAAAGCCTGTAAGTGAGGACTGAACTGCTTATGTTTACAATTGAGGCCGCATTACTCTGGCGACTTTTGTATGACTCTGTTAAAATCCTGACGGTTCCAGTAGAAATTTGTAAGAAAACTCTCTAGGTGTGGTAAAACTCTTAAAATACATAATTAGATTTTCCAGAAATGATTAAAACCTTGGAAGAACCCCTTGAAATTAAAGTAAATAGATTCTTCCTACATTTCCTGCCGTTTGTAATCACAGACATTACCAATGGAAAGCCGTGAAATGACCAGCAAACTGATAATATTTACAACTCCGGGCACTTTAGGGAGCGTTTTCACTTGAATTTGCTTTCAAATATTAGGAATTCTTGTTTATACAGCTCAAAATTTGTGCAGAAAGCCTGTAAGTGAGGACTGTACTGCTTATGTTTACAATTGAGGCCGCATTACTCTGGCGACTTTTGTATGACTCTGTTCAAATCCTGACGGTTCCAGTACAAATTTGTAAGAAAACTCTCTAGTTGTGGTAAAACTCTTCAAATACGCAATTTGAGTTTCCAGAAATGATTAAAACCTTGGAAGAACCCCTTGAAATTAAAGTAAATAGATTCTTCCTACATTTCCTGCCGTTTGTAATCACAGACATTACCAGTGGAAAGCCGTGAAATGACCAGCAAACTGATAATATTTACAACTCTGGGCACTTTAGGGAGCGTTTTCACTTGAATTTGCTTTCAAATATTAGGAATTCTTGTTTATACAGCTCAAAATTTGTGCAGAAAGCCTGTAAGTGAGGACTGAAATGCTTATGTTTACAATTGAGGCCGCATTACTCTGGCGAATTTTGTATGACTCTGTTAAAATCCTGACGGTTCCAGTACAAATTTGTAAGAAAACTCTCTAGGTGTGGTAAAACTCTTAAAATACGTAATTAGAGTTTCCAGAAATGATTAAAACCTTGGAAGAACCCCTTGAAATTAAAGTAAATAGATTCTTCCTACATTTCCTGCCGTTTGTAATCACAGACATTACCAATGGAAAGCCGTGAAATGACCAGCAAACTGATAATATTTAAAACTCCGGGCACTTTAGGGAGTGTTTTCACTTGAATTTGCTTTCAAATATTAGGAATTCTTGTTTATACGGCTCAAAATTTGTGTAGAAAGCCTGTAAGTGAGGAATGTACTGCTTATGTTTACAATTGAGGCCGCATTACTCTGGCGACTTTTGTATGACTGTTAAAATCCTGACGGTTCCAGTACATATTTGTAAGAAAACTCTCTAGTTGTGGTAAAACTCTTAAAATACGTAATTAGAGTTTCCAGAAATGATTAACACCTTGGAAGAACCCCTTGAAATTAAAGTAAATAGATTCTTCCTACATTTCCTGCCGTTTGTAATCACAGACATTACCAGTGGAAAGCCGTGAAATGACCAGCAAACTGATAATATTTACAACCCTGAGCACTTTAGGGAGCGTTTTCACTTGAATTTGCTTTGAAATATTAGGAATTCTTGTTTATACAGCTCAAAATTTGTGTAGAAAGCCTGTAAGTGAGGACTGTACTGCTTATGTTTACAATTGAGGCCGCATTACTCTGGCGACTTTTGAATGACTCTGTTAAAATCCTTACGGTTCCAGTACAAATTGGTAAGAAAACTCTCTAATTGTGGTAAAACTCTTAAAATACGCAATTAGAGTTTCCAGAAGTGATTATAACCTTGGAAGAACCCCTTGAAATTAAAGTAAATAGATTCTTCCTACATTTCCTGCCGTTTGTAATCGCAGACATTACCAGTGGAAAGCCGTGAAATGACCAGCAAACTGATAATATTTACAACTCTGGGCACTTGAGGGAGCGTTTTCACTTGAATTAGCTTTCAAATATTAGGAATTCTTGTTTATACAGCTCAAAATTTGTGCAGAAAGCCTGTAAGTGAGTACTGAACTGCTTATGTTTACAATTGAGGCCGCATTACTCTGGCGACTTTTGTATGACTCTGTTCAAATACTGACGGTTCCAGTACAAATTTGTAAGAAAACTCTCTAGGTGTGGTAAAACTCTTAAAATACGTAATTAGAGTTTCCAGAAATGATTAAAACCTTGGAAGAACCCCTTGAAATTAAAGTAAATAGATTCTTTCTACATTTCCTGCCGTTTGTAATCACAGACATTACCAGTGGAAAGCCGTGAAATGACCAGCAAACTGATAATATTTACAACTCTGGAGACTTTAGGGAGCGTTTTCACTTGAATTTGCTTTCAAATATTAGGAATTCTTGTTTATACAGCTCAAAATTTGTGTAGAAAGCCTGTAAGTGAGGACTGTACTGCTTATGTTTACAATTGAGGCCGCATTACTCTGGCGACTTTTGTATGACTCTGTTAAAATCCTTACGGTTCCAGTACAAATTTGTAAGAAAACTCTCTAGTTGTGGTAAAACTCTTAAAATACGCAATTTGAGTTTCCAGAAGTGATTAAAACCTTGGAAGAACCCCTTGAAATTAAAGTAAATAGATTCTTCCTACATTTCCTGCCGTTTGTAATCGCAGACATTACCAGTGGAAAGCCGTGAAATGACCAGCAAACTGATAATATTTACAACTCTGGGCACTTGAGGGAGCGTTTTCACTTGAATTAGCTTTCAAATATTAGGAATTCTTGTTTATACAGCTCAAAATTTGTGCAGAAAGCCTGTAAGTGAGTACTGAACTGCTTATGTTTACAATTGAGGCCACATTACTCTGGCGACTTTTGTATGACTCTGTTCAAATCCTGACGGTTCCAGTACAAATTTGTAAGAAAACTCTCTAGGTGTGGTAAAACTCTTAAAATACGTAATTAGAGTTTCCAGAAATGATTAAAACCTTGGAAGAACCCCTTGAAATTAAAGTAAATAGATTCTTTCTACATTTCCTGCCGTTTGTAATCACAGACATTACCAGTGGAAAGCCGTGAAATGACCAGCAAACTGATAATATTTACAACTCTGGGCACTTTAGGGAGCGTTTTCACTTGAATTTGCTTTCAAATATTAGGAATTCTTGTTTATACAGCTCATAATTTTTGTAGAAAGCCTGTAAGTGAGGTTTAAACTGCGTATGTTTACAATTGAGGCCGCATTACTCTGGCGAATTTTGTATGACTCTGTTAAAATCCTGACGGTTCCAGTACAAATTTGTAAGAAAACTCTCTAGGTGTGGTAAAACTCTTAAAATACGTAATTAGAGTTTCCAGAAATGATTAAAACCTTGGAAGAACCCCTTGAAATTAAAGTAAATAGATTCTTCCTACATTTCCTGCCGTTTGTAATCACAGACATTACCAATGGAAAGCCGTGAAATGACCAGCAAACTGATAATATTTAATACTCCGGGCACTTTAGGGAGTGTTTTCACTTGAATTTGCTTTCAAATATTAGGAATTCTTGTTTATACGGCTCAAAATTTGTGTGGAAAGCCTGTAAGTGAGGACTGTACTGCTTATGTTTACAATTGAGGCCGCATTACTCGGGCGACTTTTGTATGACTGTTAAAATCCTGACGGTTCCAGTACATATTTGTAAGAAAACTCTCTAGTTGTGGTAAAACTCTTAAAATACGTAATTAGAATTTCCAGAAATGATTAACACCTTGGAAGAACCCCTTGAAATTAAAGTAAATAGATTCTTCCTACATTTCCTGCCGTTTGTAATCACAGACATTACCAGTGGAAAGCCGTGAAATGACCAGCAAACTGATAATATTTACAACTCTGAGCACTTTAGGGAGCGTTTTCACTTGAATTTGCTTTGAAATATTAGGAATTCTTGTTTATACAGCTCAAAATTTGTGTAGAAAGCCTGTAAGTGAGGTGTAAACTGCATATGTTTACAATTGAGGCCCCATTACTCTGGCGACTTTTGTATGACTCTGTTAAAATCATGACGGTTCCAGTACATATTTGTAAGAAAACTCTCTAGTTGTGCTAAAACTCTAAAAATACACAATTAGTGTTTCCAGAAATGATTAAAAACTTGGAAGAACCCCTTGAAATTAAAGTAAATAGATTCTTCCTACATTTCCTGCCGTTTGTAATCACAGACATTACCAGTGGAAAGCCGTGAAATGACCAGCAAACTGATAATATTTACAACTCTGGGCACTTTAGGGAGCGTTTTCACTTGAATTTGCTTTCAAATATTAGGAATTCTTGTTTATACAGCTCAAAATTTGTGCAGAAAGCCTGTAAGTGAGGACTGAACTGCTTATGTTTACAATTGAGGCCGCATTACTCTGGCGAATTTTGTATGACTCTGTTAAAATCCTGACGGTTCCAGTACAAATTTGTAAGAAAACTCTCTAGGTGTGGTAAAACTCTTAAAATACGTAATTAGAGTTTCCAGAAATGATTAAAACCTTGGAAGAACCCCTTGAAATTAAAGTAAATAGATTCTTCCTACATTTCCTGCCGTTTGTAATCACAGACATTACCAATGGAAAGCCGTGAAATGACCAGCAAACTGATAATATTTAAAACTCCGGGCACTTTAGGGAGTGTTTTCACTTGAATTTGCTTTCAAATATTAGGAATTCTTGTTTATACGGCTCAAAATTTGTGTAGAAAGCCTGTAAGTGAGGAATGTACTGCTTATGTTTACAATTGAGGCCGCATTACTCTGGCGACTTTTGTATGACTGTTAAAATCCTGACGGTTCCAGTACATATTTGTAAGAAAACTCTCTAGTTGTGGTAAAACTCTTAAAATACGTAATTAGAGTTTCCAGAACTGATTAACACCTTGGAAGAACCCCTTGAAATTAAAGTAAATAGATTCTTCCTACATTTCCTGCCGTTTGTAATCACAGACATTACCAGTGGAAAGCCGTGAAATGACCAGCAAACTGATAACATTTACAACTCTGTGAACTTTAGGGAGCGTTTTCACTTGAATTTGCTTTGAAATATTAGGAATTCTTGTTTATACAGCTCAAAATTTGTGTAGAAAGCCTGTAAGTGATGACAGTACTGCTTATGTTTACAATTGAGGCCGCATTACTCTGGCGACTTTTGTATGACTCTGTTAAAATCCTTACGGTTCCAGTACAAATTTGTAAGAAAACTCTCTAGTTGTGGTAAAACTCTTAAAATACGCAATTAGAGTTTCCAGAAGTGATTATAACCTTGGAAGAACCCCTTGAAATTAAAGTAAATAGATTCTTCCTACATTTCCTGCCGTTTGTAATCGCAGACATTACCAGTGGAAAGCCGTGAAATGACCAGCAAACTGATAATATTTACAACTCTGGGCACTTGAGGGAGCGTTTTCACTTGAATTAGCTTTCAAATATTAGGAATTCTTGTTTATACAGCTCAAAATTTGTGCAGAAAGCCTGTAAGTGAGGAATGTACTGCTTATGTTTACAATTGAGGCCGCATTACTCTGGCGACTTTTGTATGACTCTGTTCAAATCCTGACGGTTCCAGTACAAATTTGTAAGAAAACTCTCTAGGTGTGGTAAAACTCTTAAAATACGTAATTAGAGTTTCCAGAAATGATTAAAACCTTGGAAGAACCCCTTGAAATTAAAGTAAATAGATTCTTTCTACATTTCCTGCCGTTTGTAATCACAGACATTACCAGTGGAAAGCCGTGAAATGACCAGCAAACTGATAATATTTACAACTCTGGAGACTTTAGGGAGCGTTTTCACTTGAATTTGCTTTCAAATATTAGGAATTCTTGTTTATACAGCTCAAAATTTGTGTAGAAAGCCTGTAAGTGAGTACTGTACTGCTTATGTTTACAATTGAGGCCGCATTACTCTGGCGACTTTTGTATGACTCTGTTAAAATCCTTACGGTTCCAGTACAAATTTGTAAGAAAACTCTCTAGTTGTGGTAAAACTCTTAAAATACGCAATTTGAGTTTCCAGAAGTGATTAAAACCTTGGAAGAACCCCTTGAAATTAAAGTAAATAGATTCTTCCTACATTTCCTGCCGTTTGTAATCGCAGACATTACCAGTGGAAAGCCGTGAAATGACCAGCAAACTGATAATATTTACAACTCTGGGCACTTGAGGGAGCGTTTTCACTTGAATTAGCTTTCAAATATTAGGAATTCTTGTTTATACAGCTCAAAATTTGTGCAGAAAGCCTGTAAGTGAGTACTGAACTGCTTATGTTTACAATTGAGGCCGCATTACTCTGGCGACTTTTGTATGACTCTGTTCAAATCCTGACGGTTCCAGTACAAATTTGTAAGAAAACTCTCTAGGTGTGGTAAAACTCTTAAAATACGTAATTAGAGTTTCCAGAAATGATTAAAACCTTGGAAGAACCCCTTGAAATTAAAGTAAATAGATTCTTTCTACATTTCCTGCCGTTTGTAATCACAGACATTACCAGTGGAAAGCCGTGAAATGACCAGCAAACTGATAATATTTACAACTCTGGGCACTTTAGGGAGCGTTTTCACTTGAATTTGCTTTCAAATATTAGGAATTCTTGTTTATACAGCTCATAATTTTTGTAGAAAGCCTGTAAGTGAGGTTTAAACTGCGTATGTTTACAATTGAGGCCGCATTACTCTGGGGAATTTTGTATGACTCTGTTAAAATCATGACGGTTCCAGTACATATTTGTAAGAAAACTCTCTAGTTGTGGTAAAACTCTAAAAATACACAATTAGTGTTTCCAGAAATGATTAAAAACTTGGAAGAACCCCTTGAAATTAAAGTAAATAGATTCTTCCTACATTTCCTTCCGTTTGTAATCACAGACATTACCAGTGGAAAGCCGTGAAATGACCAGCAAACTGATAATATTTACAACTCTGGGCACTTTAGGGAGCGTTTTCACTTGAATTTGCTTTCAAATATTAGGAATTCTTGTTTATACAGCTCAAAATTTGTGCAGAAAGCCTGTAAGTGAGGACTGAACTGCTTATGTTTACAATTGAGGCCGCATTACTCTGGCGACTTTTGTATGACTCTGTTAAAATCCTGACGGTTCCAGTACAAATTTGTAAGAAAACTCTCTAGGTGTGGTAAAACTCTTAAAATACGTAATTAGAGTTTCCAGAAATGATTAAAACCTTGGAAGAACCCCTTGAAATTAAAGTAAATAGATTATTCCTACATTTCCTGCCGTTTGTAATCACAGACATTACCAATGGAAAGCCGTGAAATGACCAGCAAACTGATAATATTTACAACTCCGGGCACTTTAGGGAGCGTTTTCACTTGAATTTGCTTTCAAATATTAGGAATTCTTGTTTATACAGCTCAAAATTTGTGCAGAAAGCCTGTAAGTGAGGACTGAACTGCTTATGTTTACAATTGAGGCCGCATTACTCTGGCGACTTTTGTATGACTCTGTTAAAATCCTGACGGTTCCAGTACAAATTTGTAAGAAAACTCTCTAGGTGTGGTAAAACTCTTAAAATACATAATTAGAGTTTCCAGAAATGATTAAAACCTTGGAAGAACCCCTTGAAATTAAAGTAAATAGATTCTTCCTACATTTCCTGCCGTTTGTAATCACAGACATTACCAATGGAAAGCCGTGAAATGACCAGCAAACTGATAATATTTACAACTCCGGGCACTTTAGGGAGCGTTTTCACTTGAATTTGCTTTCAAATATTAGGAATTCTTGTTTATACAGCTCAAAATTTGTGCAGAAAGCCTGTAAGTGAGGACTGTACTGCTTATGTTTACAATTGAGGCCGCATTACTCTGGCGACTTTTGTATGACTCTGTTCAAATCCTGACGGTTCCAGTACAAATTTGTAAGAAAACTCTCTAGTTGTGGTAAAACTCTTCAAATACGCAATTTGAGTTTCCAGAAATGATTAAAACCTTGGAAGAACCCCTTGAAATTAAAGTAAATAGATTCTTCCTACATTTCCTGCCGTTTGTAATCACAGACATTACCAGTGGAAAGCCGTGAAATGACCAGCAAACTGATAATATTTACAACTCTGGGCACTTTAGGGAGCGTTTTCACTTGAATTTGCTTTCAAATATTAGGAATTCTTGTTTATACAGCTCAAAATTTTTGTAGAAAGCCTGTAAGTGAGGTGTAAACTGCATATGTTTACAATTGAGGCCCCATTACTCTGGCGACTTTTGTATGACTCTGTTAAAATCATGACGGTTCCAGTACATATTTGTAAGAAAACTCTCTAGTTGTGGTAAAACTCTAAAAATACACAATTAGTGTTTCCAGAAATGATTAAAAACTTGGAAGAACCCCTTGAAATTAAAGTAAATAGATTCTTCCTACATTTCCTGCCGTTTGTAATCACAGACATTACCAGTGGAAAGCCGTGAAATGACCAGCAAACTGATAATATTTACAACTCTGGGCACTTTAGGGAGCGTTTTCACTTGAATTTGCTTTGAAATATTAGGAATTCTTGTTTATACAGCTCAAAATTTGTGCAGAAAGCCTGTAAGTGAGGACTGAACTGCTTATGTTTACAATTGAGGCCGCATTACTCTGGCGAATTTTGTATGACTCTGTTAAAATCCTGACGGTTCCAGTACAAATTTGTAAGAAAACTCTCTAGGTGTGGTAAAACTCTTAAAATACGTAATTAGAGTTTCCAGAAATGATTAAAACCTTGGAAGAACCCCTTGAAATTAAAGTAAATAGATTCTTCCTACATTTCCTGCCGTTTGTAATCACAGACATTACCAATGGAAAGCCGTGAAATGACCAGCAAACTGATAATATTTAAAACTCCGGGCACTTTAGGGAGTGTTTTCACTTGAATTTGCTTTCAAATATTAGGAATTCTTGTTTATACGGCTCAAAATTTGTGTAGAAAGCCTGTAAGTGAGGAATGTACTGCTTATGTTTACAATTGAGGCCGCATTACTCTGGCGACTTTTGTATGACTCTGTTAAAATCCTTACGGTTCCAGTACAAATTTGTAAGAAAACTCTCTAGTTGTGGTAAAACTCTTAAAATACGCAATTAGAGTTTCCAGAAGTGATTATAACCTTGGAAGAACCCCTTGAAATTAAAGTAAATAGATTCTTCCTACATTTCCTGCCGTTTGTAATCACAGACATTACCAGTGGAAAGCCGTGAAATGACCAGCAAACTGATAATATTTACAACTCTGGGCACTTGAGGGAGCGTTTTCACTTGAATTAGCTTTCAAATATTAGGAATTCTTGTTTATACAGCTCAAAATTTGTGCAGAAAGCCTGTAAGTGAGTACTGAACTGCTTATGTTTACAATTGAGGCCGCATTACTCTGGCGACTTTTGTATGACTCTGTTCAAATACTGACGGTTCCAGTACAAATTTGTAAGAAAACTCTGTAGGTGTGGTAAAACTCTTAAAATACGTAATTAGAGTTTCCAGAAATGATTAAAACCTTGGAAGAACCCCTTGAAATTAAAGTAAATAGATTCTTTCTACATTTCCTGCCGTTTGTAATCACAGACATTACCAGTGGAAAGCCGTGAAATGACCAGCAAACTGATAATATTTACAACTCTGGAGACTTTAGGGAGCGTTTTCACTTGAATTTGCTTTCAAATATTAGGAATTCTTGTTTATACAGCTCAAAATTTGTGTAGAAAGCCTGTAAGTGAGGACTGTACTGCTTATGTTTACAATTGAGGCCGCATTACTCTGGCGACTTTTGTATGACTCTGTTAAAATCCTTACGGTTCCAGTACAAATTTGTAAGAAAACTCTCTAGTTGTGGTAAAACTCTTAAAATACGCAATTTGAGTTTCCAGAAGTGATTAAAACCTTGGAAGAACCCCTTGAAATTAAAGTAAATAGATTCTTCCTACATTTCCTGCCGTTTGTAATCGCAGACATTACCAGTGGAAAGCCGTGAAATGACCAGCAAACTGATAATATTTACAACTCTAGGCACTTGAGGGAGCGTTTTCACTTGAATTAGCTTTCAAATATTAGGAATTCTTGTTTATACAGCTCAAAATTTGTGCAGAAAGCCTGTAAGTGAGTACTGAACTGCTTATGTTTACAATTGAGGCCACATTACTCTGGCGACTTTTGTATGACTCTGTTCAAATCCTGACGGTTCCAGTACAAATTTGTAAGAAAACTCTCTAGGTGTGGTAAAACTCTTAAAATACGTAATTAGAGTTTCCAGAAATGATTAAAACCTTGGAAGAACCCCTTGAAATTAAAGTAAATAGATTCTTTCTACATTTCCTGCCGTTTGTAATCACAGACATTACCAGTGGAAAGCCGTGAAATGACCAGCAAACTGATAATATTTACAACTCTGGGCACTTTAGGGAGCGTTTTCACTTGAATTTGCTTTCAAATATTAGGAATTCTTGTTTATACAGCTCATAATTTTTGTAGAAAGCCTGTAAGTGAGGTTTAAACTGCGTATGTTTACAATTGAGGCCGCATTACTCTGGCGAATTTTGTATGACTCTGTTAAAATCCTGACGGTTCCAGTACAAATTTGTAAGAAAACTCTCTAGGTGTGGTAAAACTCTTAAAATACGTAATTAGAGTTTCCAGAAATGATTAAAACCTTGGAAGAACCCCTTGAAATTAAAGTAAATAGATTCTTCCTACATTTCCTGCCGTTTGTAATCACAGACATTACCAATGGAAAGCCGTGAAATGACCAGCAAACTGATAATATTTAAAACTCCGGGCACTTTAGGGAGTGTTTTCACTTGAATTTGCTTTCAAATATTAGGAATTCTTGTTTATACGGCTCAAAATTTGTGTGGAAAGCCTGTAAGTGAGGACTGTACTGCTTATGTTTACAATTGAGGCCGCATTACTCGGGCGACTTTTGTATGACTGTTAAAATCCTGACGGTTCCCGTACATATTTGTAAGAAAACTCTCTAGTTGTGGTAAAACTCTTAAAATACGTAATTAGAATTTCCAGAAATGATTAACACCTTGGAAGAACCCCTTGAAATTAAAGTAAATAGATTCTTCCTACATTTCCTGCCGTTTGTAATCACAGACATTACCAGTGGAAAGCCGTGAAATGACCAGCAAACTGATAATATTTACAACTCTGAGCACTTTAGGGAGCGTTTTCACTTGAATTTGCTTTGAAATATTAGGAATTCTTGTTTATACAGCTCAAAATTTGTGTAGAAAGCCTGTAAGTGAGGACTGTACTGCTTATGTTTACAATTGAGGCCGCATTACTCTGGCGACTTTTGTATGACTCTGTTAAAATCCTTACGGTTCCAGTACAAATTTGTAAGAAAACTCTCTAGTTGTGGTAAAACTCTTAAAATACGCAATTAGAGTTTCCAGAAGTGATTATAACCTTGGAAGAACCCCTTGAAATTAAAGTAAATAGATTCTTCCTACATTTCCTGCCGTTTGTAATCGCAGACATTACCAGTGGAAAGCCGTGAAATGACCAGCAAACTGATAATATTTACAACTCTGGGCACTTGAGGGAGCGTTTTCACTTGAATTAGCTTTCAAATATTAGGAATTCTTGTTTATACAGCTCAAAATTTGTGCAGAAAGCCTGTAAGTGAGTACTGAACTGCTTATGTTTACAATTGAGGCCGCATTACTCTGGCGACTTTTGTATGACTCTGTTCAAATCCTGACGGTTCCAGTACAAATTTGTAAGAAAACTCTCTAGGTGTGGTAAAACTCTTAAAATACGTAAGTAGAGTTTCCAGAAATGATTAAAACCTTGGAAGAACCCCTTGAAATTAAAGTAAATAGATTCTTCCTACATTTCCTGCCGTTTGTAATCACAGACATTACCAATGGAAAGCCGTGAAATGACCAGCAAACTGATAATATTTACAACTCCGGGCACTTTAGGGAGCGTTTTCACTTGAATTTGCTTTCAAATATTAGGAATTCTTGTTTATACAGCTCAAAATTTGTGCAGAAAGCCTGTAAGTGAGGACTGAACTGCTTATGTTTACAATTGAGGCCGCATTACTCTGGCGACTTTTGTATGACTCTGTTAAAATCCTGACGGTTCCAGTACAAATTTGTAAGAAAACTCTCTAGGTGTGGTAAAACTCTTAAAATACGTAATTAGAGTTTCCAGAAATGATTAAAACCTTGGAAGAACCCCTTGAAATTAAAGTAAATAGATTCTTCCTACATTTCCTGCCGTTTGTAATCACAGACATTACCAATGGAAAGCCGTGAAATGACCAGCAAACTGATAATATTTACAACTCCGGGCACTTTAGGGAGCGTTTTCACTTGAATTTGCTTTCAAATATTAGGAATTCTTGTTTATACAGCTCAAAATTTGTGCAGAAAGCCTGTAAGTGAGGACTGTACTGCTTATGTTTACAATTGAGGCCGCATTACTCTGGCGACTTTTGTATGACTCTGTTCAAATCCTGACGGTTCCAGTACAAATTTGTAAGAAAACTCTCTAGTTGTGGTAAAACTCTTCAAATACGCAATTTGAGTTTCCAGAAATGATTAAAACCTTGGAAGAACCCCTTGAAATTAAAGTAAATAGATTCTTCCTACATTTCCTGCCGTTTGTAATCACAGACATTACCAGTGGAAAGCCGTGAAATGACCAGCAAACTGATAATATTTACAACTCTGGGCACTTTAGGGAGCGTTTTCACTTGAATTTGCTTTCAAATATTAGGAATTCTTGTTTATACAGCTCAAAATTTTTGTAGAAAGCCTGTAAGTGAGGTGTAAACTGCATATGTTTACAATTGAGGCCCCATTACTCTGGCGACTTTTGTATGACTCTGTTAAAATCATGAGGGTTCCAGTACATATTTGTAAGAAAACTCTCTAGTTGTGGTAAAACTCTAAAAATACACAATTAGTGTTTCCAGAAATGATTAAAAACTTGGAAGAACCCCTTGAAATTAAAGTAAATAGATTCTTCCTACATTTCCTGCCGTTTGTAATCACAGACATTACCAGTGGAAAGCCGTGAAATGACCAGCAAACTGATAATATTTACAACTCTGGGCACTTTAGGGAGCGTTTTCACTTGAATTTGCTTTCAAATATTAGGAATTCTTGTTTATACAGCTCAAAATTTGTCCAGAAAGCCTGTAAGTGAGGACTGAACTGCTTATGTTTACAATTGAGGCCGCATTAATCTGGCGAATTTTGTATGACTCTGTTAAAATCCTGACGGTTCCAGTACAAATTTGTAAGAAAACTCTCTAGGTGTGGTAAAACTCTTCAAATACGTAATTAGAGTTTCCAGAAATGATTAAAACCTTGGAAGAACCCCTTGAAATTAAAGTAAATAGATTCTTCCTACATTTCCTGCCGTTTGTAATCACAGACATTACCAATGGAAAGCCGTGAAATGACCAGCAAACTGATAATATTTAAAACTCCGGGCACTTTAGGGAGTGTTTTCACTTGAATTTGCTTTCAAATATTAGGAATTCTTGTTTATACGGCTCAAAATTTGTGTAGAAAGCCTGTAAGTGAGGACTGTACTGCTTATGTTTACAATTGAGGCCGCATTACTCTGGCGACTTTTGTATGACTGTTAAAATCCTGACGGTTCCAGTACAAATTTGTAAGAAAACTCTCTAGTTGTGGTAAAACTCTTCAAATACGCAATTTGAGTTTCCAGAAATGATTAAAACCTTGGAAGAACCCCTTGAAATTAAAGTAAATAGATTCTTCCTACATTTCCTGCCGTTTGTAATCACAGACATTACCAGTGGAAAGCCGTGAAATGACCAGCAAACTGATAATATTTAAAACTCCGGGCACTTTAGGGAGTGTTTTCACTTGAATTTGCTTTCAAATATTAGGAATTCTTGTTTATACGGCTCAAAATTTGTGTGGAAAGCCTGTAAGTGAGGACTGTACTGCTTATGTTTACAATTGAGGCCGCATTACTCGGGCGACTTTTGTATGACTGTTAAAATCCTGACGGTTCCCGTACATATTTGTAAGAAAACTCTCTAGTTGTGGTAAAACTCTTAAAATACGTAATTAGAATTTCCAGAAATGATTAACACCTTGGAAGAACCCCTTGAAATTAAAGTAAATAGATTCTTCCTACATTTCCTGCCGTTTGTAATCACAGACATTACCAGTGGAAAGCCGTGAAATGACCAGCAAACTGATAATATTTACAACTCTGAGCACTTTAGGGAGCGTTTTCACTTGAATTTGCTTTGAAATATTAGGAATTCTTGTTTATACAGCTCAAAATTTGTGTAGAAAGCCTGTAAGTGAGGACTGTACTGCTTATGTTTACAATTGAGGCCGCATTACTCTGGCGACTTTTGTATGACTCTGTTAAAATCCTTACGGTTCCAGTACAAATTTGTAAGAAAACTCTCTAGTTGTGGTAAAACTCTTAAAATACGCAATTAGAGTTTCCAGAAGTGATTATAACCTTGGAAGAACCCCTTGAAATTAAAGTAAATAGATTCTTCCTACATTTCCTGCCGTTTGTAATCGCAGACATTACCAGTGGAAAGCCGTGAAATGACCAGCAAACTGATAATATTTACAACTCTGGGCACTTGAGGGAGCGTTTTCACTTGAATTAGCTTTCAAATATTAGGAATTCTTGTTTATACAGCTCAAAATTTGTGCAGAAAGCCTGTAAGTGAGGACTGAACTGCTTATGTTTACAATTGAGGCCGCATTACTCTGGCGACTTTTGTATGACTCTGTTCAAATCCTGACGGTTCCAGTACAAATTTGTAAGAAAACTCTCTAGGTGTGGTAAAACTCTTAAAATACGTAAGTAGAGTTTCCAGAAATGATTAAAACCTTGGAAGAACCCCTTGAAAATAAGTAAATAGATTCTTCCTACATTTCCTGCCGTTTGTAATCACAGACATTACCAATGGAAAGCCGTGAAATGACCAGCAAACTGATAATATTTACAACTCCGGGCACTTTAGGGAGCGTTTTCACTTGAATTTGCTTTCAAATATTAGGAATTCTTGTTTATACAGCTCAAAATTTGTGCAGAAAGCCTGTAAGTGAGGACTGAACTGCTTATGTTTACAATTGAGGCCACATTACTCTGGCGACTTTTGTATGACTCTGTTAAAATCCTGACGGTTCCAGTACAAATTTGTAAGAAAACTCTCTAGGTGTGGTAAAACTCTTAAAATACGTAATTAGAGTTTCCAGAAATGATTAAAACCTTGGAAGAACCCCTTGAAATTAAAGTAAATAGATTCTTCCTACATTTCCTGCCGTTTGTAATCACAGACATTACCAATGGAAAGCCGTGAAATGACCAGCAAACTGATAATATTTACAACTCTGGGCACTTGAGGGAGCGTTTTCACTTGAATTAGCTTTCAAATATTAGGAATTCTTGTTTATACAGCTCAAAATTTGTGCAGAAAGCCTGTAAGTGAGTACTGAACTGCTTATGTTTACAATTGAGGCCGCATTACTCTGGCGACTTTTGTATGACTCTGTTCAAATCCTGACGGTTCCAGTACAAATTTGTAAGAAAACTCTCTAGGTGTGGTAAAACTCTTAAAATACGTAATTAGAGTTTCCAGAAATGATTAAAACCTTGGAAGAACCACTTGAAATTAAAGTAAATAGATTCTTTCTACATTTCCTGCCGTTTGTAATCACAGACATTACCAGTGGAAAGCCGTGAAATGACCAGCAAACTGATAATATTTACAACTCTGGGCACTTTAGGGAGCGTTTTCACTTGAATTTGCTTTCAAATATTAGGAATTCTTGTTTATACAGCTCATAATTTTTGTAGAAAGCCTGTAAGTGAGGTTTAAACTGCGTATGTTTACAATTGAGGCCGCATTACTCTGGCGAATTTTGTATGACTCTGTTAAAATCATGACGGTTCCAGTACATATTTGTAAGAAAACTCTCTAGTTGTGGTAAAACTCTAAAAATACACAATTAGTGTTTCCAGAAATGATTAAAAACTTGGAAGAACCCCTTGAAATTAAAGTAAATAGATTCTTCCTACATTTCCTTCCGTTTGTAATCACAGACATTACCAGTGGAAAGCCGTGAAATGACCAGCAAACTGATAATATTTACAACTCTGGGCACTTTAGGGAGCGTTTTCACTTGAATTTGCTTTCAAATATTAGGAATTCTTGTTTATACAGCTCAAAATTTGTGCAGAAAGCCTGTAAGTGAGGACTGAACTGCTTATGTTTACAATTGAGGCCGCATTACTCTGGCGACTTTTGTATGACTCTGTTAAAATCCTGACGGTTCCAGTACAAATTTGTAAGAAAACTCTCTAGGTGTGGTAAAACTCTTAAAATACGTAATTAGAGTTTCCAGAAATGATTAAAACCTTGGAAGAACCCCTTGAAATTAAAGTAAATAGATTATTCCTACATTTCCTGCCGTTTGTAATCACAGACATTACCAATGGAAAGCCGTGAAATGACCAGCAAACTGATAATATTTACAACTCCGGGCACTTTAGGGAGCGTTTTCACTTGAATTTGCTTTCAAATATTAGGAATTCTTGTTTATACAGCTCAAAATTTGTGCAGAAAGCCTGTAAGTGAGGACTGAACTGCTTATGTTTACAATTGAGGCCGCATTACTCTGGCGACTTTTGTATGACTCTGTTAAAATCCTGACGGTTCCAGTACAAATTTGTAAGAAAACTCTCTAGGTGTGGTTAAACTCTTAAAATACATAATTAGAGTTTCCAGAAATGATTAAAACCTTGGAAGAACCCCTTGAAATTAAAGTAAATAGATTCTTCCTACATTTCCTGCCGTTTGTAATCACAGACATTACCAATGGAAAGCCGTGAAATGACCAGCAAACTGATAATATTTACAACTCCGGGCACTTTAGGGAGCGTTTTCACTTGAATTTGCTTTCAAATATTAGGAATTCTTGTTTATACAGCTCAAAATTTGTGCAGAAAGCCTGTAAGTGAGGACTGTACTGCTTATGTTTACAATTGAGGCCGCATTACTCTGGCGACTTTTGTATGACTCTGTTCAAATCCTGACGGTTCCAGTACAAATTTGTAAGAAAACTCTCTAGTTGTGGTAAAACTCTTCAAATACGCAATTTGAGTTTCCAGAAATGATTAAAACCTTGGAAGAACCCCTTGAAATTAAAGTAAATAGATTCTTCCTACATTTCCTGCCGTTTGTAATCACAGACATTACCAGTGGAAAGCCGTGAAATGACCAGCAAACTGATAATATTTACAACTCTGGGCACTTTAGGGAGCGTTTTCACTTGAATTTGCTTTCAAATATTAGGAATTCTTGTTTATACAGCTCAAAATTTTTGTAGAAAGCCTGTAAGTGAGGTGTAAACTGCATATGTTTACAATTGAGGCCCCATTACTCTGGCGACTTTTGTATGACTCTGTTAAAATCATGACGGTTCCAGTACATATTTGTAAGAAAACTCTCTAGTTGTGGTAAAACTCTAAAAATACACAATTAGTGTTTCCAGAAATGATTAAAAACTTGGAAGAACCCCTTGAAATTAAAGTAAATAGATTCTTCCTACATTTCCTGCCGTTTGTAATCACAGACATTACCAGTGGAAAGCCGTGAAATGACCAGCAAACTGATAATATTTACAACTCTGGGCACTTTAGGGAGCGTTTTCACTTGAATTTGCTTTGAAATATTAGGAATTCTTGTTTATACAGCTCAAAATTTGTGCAGAAAGCCTGTAAGTGAGGACTGAACTGCTTATGTTTACAATTGAGGCCGCATTACTCTGGCGAATTTTGTATGACTCTGTTAAAATCCTGACGGTTCCAGTACAAATTTGTAAGAAAACTCTCTAGGTGTGGTAAAACTCTTAAAATACGTAATTAGAGTTTCCAGAAATGATTAAAACCTTGGAAGAACCCCTTGAAATTAAAGTAAATAGATTCTTCCTACATTTCCTGCCGTTTGTAATCACAGACATTACCAATGGAAAGCCGTGAAATGACCAGCAAACTGATAATATTTAAAACTCCGGGCACTTTAGGGAGTGTTTTCACTTGAATTTGCTTTCAAATATTAGGAATTCTTGTTTATACGGCTCAAAATTTGTGTAGAAAGCCTGTAAGTGAGGAATGTACTGCTTATGTTTACAATTGAGGCCGCATTACTCTGGCGACTTTTGTATGACTGTTAAAATCCTGACGGTTCCAGTACATATTTGTAAGAAAACACTCTAGTTGTGGTAAAACTCTTAAAATACGTAATTAGAGTTTCCAGAAATGATTAACACCTTGGAAGAACCCCTTGAAATTAAAGTAAATAGATTCTTCCTACATTTCCTGCCGTTTGTAATCGCAGACATTACCAGTGGAAAGCCGTGAAATGACCAGCAAACTGATAATATTTACAACTCTGGGCACTTGAGGGAGCGTTTTCACTTGAATTAGCTTTCAAATATTAGGAATTCTTGTTTATACAGCTCAAAATTTGTGCAGAAAGCCTGTAAGTGAGTACTGAACTGCTTATGTTTACAATTGAGGCCGCATTACTCTGGCGACTTTTGTATGACTCTGTTCAAATACTGACGGTTCCAGTACAAATTTGTAAGAAAACTCTGTAGGTGTGGTAAAACTCTTAAAATACGTAATTAGAGTTTCCAGAAATGATTAAAACCTTGGAAGAACCCCTTGAAATTAAAGTAAATAGATTCTTTCTACATTTCCTGCCGTTTGTAATCACAGACATTACCAGTGGAAAGCCGTGAAATGACCAGCAAACTGATAATATTTACAACTCTGGAGACTTTAGGGAGCGTTTTCACTTGAATTTGCTTTCAAATATTAGGAATTCTTGTTTATACAGCTCAAAATTTGTGTAGAAAGCCTGTAAGTGAGGACTGTACTGCTTATGTTTACAATTGAGGCCGCATTACTCTGGCGACTTTTGTATGACTCTGTTAAAATCCTTACGGTTCCAGTACAAATTTGTAAGAAAACTCTCTAGTTGTGGTAAAACTCTTAAAATACGCAATTTGAGTTTCCAGAAGTGATTAAAACCTTGGAAGAACCCCTTGAAATTAAAGTAAATAGATTCTTCCTACATTTCCTGCCGTTTGTAATCGCAGACATTACCAGTGGAAAGCCGTGAAATGACCAGCAAACTGATAATATTTACAACTCTAGGCACTTGAGGGAGCGTTTTCACTTGAATTAGCTTTCAAATATTAGGAATTCTTGTTTATACAGCTCAAAATTTGTGCAGAAAGCCTGTAAGTGAGTACTGAACTGCTTATGTTTACAATTGAGGCCACATTACTCTGGCGACTTTTGTATGACTCTGTTCAAATCCTGACGGTTCCAGTACAAATTTGTAAGAAAACTCTCTAGGTGTGGTAAAACTCTTAAAATACGTAATTAGAGTTTCCAGAAATGATTAAAACCTTGGAAGAACCCCTTGAAATTAAAGTAAATAGATTCTTTCTACATTTCCTGCCGTTTGTAATCACAGACATTACCAGTGGAAAGCCGTGAAATGACCAGCAAACTGATAATATTTACAACTCTGGGCACTTTAGGGAGCGTTTTCACTTGAATTTGCTTTCAAATATTAGGAATTCTTGTTTATACAGCTCATAATTTTTGTAGAAAGCCTGTAAGTGAGGTTTAAACTGCGTATGTTTACAATTGAGGCCGCATTACTCTGGCGAATTTTGTATGACTCTGTTAAAATCCTGACGGTTCCAGTACAAATTTGTAAGAAAACTCTCTAGGTGTGGTAAAACTCTTAAAATACGTAATTAGAGTTTCCAGAAATGATTAAAACCTTGGAAGAACCCCTTGAAATTAAAGTAAATAGATTCTTCCTACATTTCCTGCCGTTTGTAATCACAGACATTACCAATGGAAAGCCGTGAAATGACCAGCAAACTGATAATATTTAAAACTCCGGGCACTTTAGGGAGTGTTTTCACTTGAATTTGCTTTCAAATATTAGGAATTCTTGTTTATACGGCTCAAAATTTGTGTGGAAAGCCTGTAAGTGAGGACTGTACTGCTTATGTTTACAATTGAGGCCGCATTACTCGGGCGACTTTTGTATGACTGTTAAAATCCTGACGGTTCCCGTACATATTTGTAAGAAAACTCTCTAGTTGTGGTAAAACTCTTAAAATACGTAATTAGAATTTCCAGAAATGATTAACACCTTGGAAGAACCCCTTGAAATTAAAGTAAATAGATTCTTCCTACATTTCCTGCCGTTTGTAATCACAGACATTACCAGTGGAAAGCCGTGAAATGACCAGCAAACTGATAATATTTACAACTCTGAGCACTTTAGGGAGCGTTTTCACTTGAATTTGCTTTGAAATATTAGGAATTCTTGTTTATACAGCTCAAAATTTGTGTAGAAAGCCTGTAAGTGAGGACTGTACTGCTTATGTTTACAATTGAGGCCGCATTACTCTGGCGACTTTTGTATGACTCTGTTAAAATCCTTACGGTTCCAGTACAAATTTGTAAGAAAACTCTCTAGTTGTGGTAAAACTCTTAAAATACGCAATTAGAGTTTCCAGAAGTGATTATAACCTTGGAAGAACCCCTTGAAATTAAAGTAAATAGATTCTTCCTACATTTCCTGCCGTTTGTAATCGCAGACATTACCAGTGGAAAGCCGTGAAATGACCAGCAAACTGATAATATTTACAACTCTGGGCACTTGAGGGAGCGTTTTCACTTGAATTAGCTTTCAAATATTAGGAATTCTTGTTTATACAGCTCAAAATTTGTGCAGAAAGCCTGTAAGTGAGTACTGAACTGCTTATGTTTACAATTGAGGCCGCATTACTCTGGCGACTTTTGTATGACTCTGTTCAAATCCTGACGGTTCCAGTACAAATTTGTAAGAAAACTCTCTAGGTGTGGTAAAACTCTTAAAATACGTAAGTATAGTTTCCAGAAATGATTAAAACCTTGGAAGAACCCCTTGAAATTAAAGTAAATAGATTCTTCCTACATTTCCTGCCGTTTGTAATCACAGACATTACCAATGGAAAGCCGTGAAATGACCAGCAAACTGATAATATTTACAACTCCGGGCACTTTAGGGAGCGTTTTCACTTGAATTTGCTTTCAAATATTAGGAATTCTTGTTTATACAGCTCAAAATTTGTGCAGAAAGCCTGTAAGTGAGGACTGAACTGCTTATGTTTACAATTGAGGCCGCATTACTCTGGCGACTTTTGTATGACTCTGTTAAAATCCTGACGGTTCCAGTACAAATTTGTAAGAAAACTCTCTAGGTGTGGTAAAACTCTTAAAATACGTAATTAGAGTTTCCAGAAATGATTAAAACCTTGGAAGAACCCCTTGAAATTAAAGTAAATAGATTCTTCCTACATTTCCTGCCGTTTGTAATCACAGACATTACCAATGGAAAGCCGTGAAATGACCAGCAAACTGATAATATTTACAACTCCGGGCACTTTAGGGAGCGTTTTCACTTGAATTTGCTTTCAAATATTAGGAATTCTTGTTTATACAGCTCAAAATTTGTGCAGAAAGCCTGTAAGTGAGGACTGTACTGCTTATGTTTACAATTGAGGCCGCATTACTCTGGCGACTTTTGTATGACTCTGTTCAAATCCTGACGGTTCCAGTACAAATTTGTAAGAAAACTCTCTAGTTGTGGTAAAACTCTTCAAATACGCAATTTGAGTTTCCAGAAATGATTAAAACCTTGGAAGAACCCCTTGAAATTAAAGTAAATAGATTCTTCCTACATTTCCTGCCGTTTGTAATCACAGACATTACCAGTGGAAAGCCGTGAAATGACCAGCAAACTGATAATATTTACAACTCTGGGCACTTTAGGGAGCGTTTTCACTTGAATTTGCTTTCAAATATTAGGAATTCTTGTTTATACAGCTCAAAATTTGTGCAGAAAGCCTGTAAGTGAGGACTGAACTGCTTATGTTTACAATTGAGGCCTCATTACTCTGGCGAATTTTGTATGACTCTGTTAAAATCCTGACGGTTCCAGTACAAATTTGTAAGAAAACTCTCTAGGTGTGGTAAAACTCTTAAAATACGTAATTAGAGTTTCCAGAAATGATTAAAACCTTGGAAGAACCCCTTGAAATTAAAGTAAATAGATTCTTCCTACATTTCCTGCCGTTTGTAATCACAGACATTACCAATGGAAAGCCGTGAAATGACCAGCAAACTGATAATATTTAAAACTCCGGGCACTTTAGGGAGTGTTTTCACTTGAATTTGCTTTCAAATATTAGGAATTCTTGTTTATACGGCTCAAAATTTGTGTAGAAAGCCTGTAAGTGAGGACTGTACTGCTTATGTTTACAATTGAGGCCGCATTACTCTGGCGACTTTTGTATGACTGTTAAAATCCTGACGGTTCCAGTACAAATTTGTAAGAAAACTCTCTAGTTGTGGTAAAACTCTTCAAATACGCAATTTGAGTTTCCAGAAATGATTAAAACCTTGGAAGAACCCCTTGAAATTAAAGTAAATAGATTCTTCCTACATTTCCTGCCGTTTGTAATCACAGACATTACCAGTGGAAAGCCGTGAAATGACCAGCAAACTGATAATATTTAAAACTCCGGGCACTTTAGGGAGTGTTTTCACTTGAATTTGCTTTCAAATATTAGGAATTCTTGTTTATACGGCTCAAAATTTGTGTGGAAAGCCTGTAAGTGAGGACTGTACTGCTTATGTTTACAATTGAGGCCGCATTACTCGGGCGACTTTTGTATGACTGTTAAAATCCTGACGGTTCCCGTACATATTTGTAAGAAAACTCTCTAGTTGTGGTAAAACTCTTAAAATACGTAATTAGAATTTCCAGAAATGATTAACACCTTGGAAGAACCCCTTGAAATTAAAGTAAATAGATTCTTCCTACATTTCCTGCCGTTTGTAATCACAGACATTACCAGTGGAAAGCCGTGAAATGACCAGCAAACTGATAATATTTACAACTCTGAGCACTTTAGGGAGCGTTTTCACTTGAATTTGCTTTGAAATATTAGGAATTCTTGTTTATACAGCTCAAAATTTGTGTAGAAAGCCTGTAAGTGAGGACTGTACTGCTTATGTTTACAATTGAGGCCGCATTACTCTGGCGACTTTTGTATGACTCTGTTAAAATCCTTACGGTTCCAGTACAAATTTGTAAGAAAACTCTCTAGTTGTGGTAAAACTCTTAAAATACGCAATTAGAGTTTCCAGAAGTGATTATAACCTTGGAAGAACCCCTTGAAATTAAAGTAAATAGATTCTTCCTACATTTCCTGCCGTTTGTAATCGCAGACATTACCAGTGGAAAGCCGTGAAATGACCAGCAAACTGATAATATTTACAACTCTGGGCACTTGAGGGAGCGTTTTCACTTGAATTAGCTTTCAAATATTAGGAATTCTTGTTTATACAGCTCAAAATTTGTGCAGAAAGCCTGTAAGTGAGTACTGAACTGCTTATGTTTACAATTGAGGCCGCATTACTCTGGCGACTTTTGTATGACTCTGTTCAAATCCTGACGGTTCCAGTACAAATTTGTAAGAAAACTCTCTAGGTGTGGTAAAACTCTTAAAATACGTAAGTAGAGTTTCCAGAAATGATTAAAACCTTGGAAGAACCCCTTGAAAATAAGTAAATAGATTCTTCCTACATTTCCTGCCGTTTGTAATCACAGACATTACCAATGGAAAGCCGTGAAATGACCAGCAAACTGATAATATTTACAACTCCGGGCACTTTAGGGAGCGTTTTCACTTGAATTTGCTTTCAAATATTAGGAATTCTTGTTTATACAGCTCAAAATTTGTGCAGAAAGCCTGTAAGTGAGGACTGAACTGCTTATGTTTACAATTGAGGCCGCATTACTCTGGCGACTTTTGTATGACTCTGTTAAAATCCTGACGGTTCCAGTACAAATTTGTAAGAAAACTCTCTAGGTGTGGTAAAACTCTTAAAATACGTAATTAGAGTTTCCAGAAATGATTAAAACCTTGGAAGAACCCCTTGAAATTAAAGTAAATAGATTCTTCCTACATTTCCTGCCGTTTGTAATCACAGACATTACCAATGGAAAGCCGTGAAATGACCAGCAAACTGATAATATTTACAACTCCGGGCACTTTAGGGAGCGTTTTCACTTGAATTTGCTTTCAAATATTAGGAATTCTTGTTTATACAGCTCAAAATTTGTGTAGAAAGCCTGTAAGTGAGGACTGTACTGCTTATGTTTACAATTGAGGCCGCATTACTCTGGCGACTTTTGTATGACTCTGTTCAAATCCTGACGGTTCCAGTACAAATTTGTAAGAAAACTCTCTAGTTGTGGTAAAACTCTTCAAATACGCAATTTGAGTTTCCAGAAATGATTAAAACCTTGGAAGAACCCCTTGAAATTAAAGTAAATAGATTCTTCCTACATTTCCTGCCGTTTGTAATCACAGACATTACCAGTGGAAAGCCGTGAAATGACCAGCAAACTGATAATATTTACAACTCTGGGCACTTTAGGGAGCGTTTTCACTTGAATTTGCTTTCAAATATTAGGAATTCTTGTTTATACAGCTCAAAATTTTTGTAGAAAGCCTGTAAGTGAGGTGTAAACTGCATATGTTTACAATTGAGGCCCCATTACTCTGGCGACTTTTGTATGACTCTGTTAAAATAATGATGGTTCCAGTACATATTTGTAAGAAAACTCTCTAGTTGTGGTAAAACTCTAAAAATACACAATTAGTGTTTCCAGAAATGATTAAAAACTTGGAAGAACCCCTTGAAATTAAAGTAAATAGATTCTTCCTACATTTCCTGCCGTTTGTAATCACAGACATTACCAGTGGAAAGCCGTGAAATGACCAGCAAACTGATAATATTTACAACTCTGGGCACTTTAGGGAGCGTTTTCACTTGAATTTGCTTTCAAATATTAGGAATTCTTGTTTATACAGCTCAAAATTTGTGCAGAAAGCCTGTAAGTGAGGACTGAACTGCTTATGTTTACAATTGAGGCCGCATTACTCTGGCGAATTTTGTATGACTCTGTTAAAATCCTGACGGTTCCAGTACAAATTTGTAAGAAAACTCTCTAGGTGTGGTAAAACTCTTAAAATACGTAATTAGAGTTTCCAGAAATGATTAAAACCTTGGAAGAACCCCTTGAAATTAAAGTAAATAGATTCTTCCTACATTTCCTGCCGTTTGTAATCACAGACATTACCAATGGAAAGCCGTGAAATGACCAGCAAACTGATAATATTTAAAACTCCGGGCACTTTAGGGAGTGTTTTCACTTGAATTTGCTTTCAAATATTAGGAATTCTTGTTTATACGGCTCAAAATTTGTGTAGAAAGCCTGTAAGTGAGGAATGTACTGCTTATGTTTACAATTGAGGCCGCATTACTCTGGCGACTTTTGTATGACTGTTAAAATCCTGACGGTTCCAGTACAAATTTGTAAGAAAACTCTCTAGTTGTGGTAAAACTCTTCAAATACGCAATTTGAGTTTCCAGAAATGATTAAAACCTTGGAAGAACCCCTTGAAATTAAAGTAAATAGATTCTTCCTACATTTCCTGCCGTTTGTAATCACAGACATTACCAGTGGAAAGCCGTGAAATGACCAGCAAACTGATAATATTTACAACTCTGGGCACTTTAGGGAGCGTTTTCACTTGAATTTGCTTTCAAATATTAGGAATTCTTGTTTATACAGCTCAAAATTTTTGTAGAAAGCCTGTAAGTGAGGTGTAAACTGCATATGTTTACAATTGAGGCCCCATTACTCTGGCGACTTTTGTATGACTCTGTTAAAATCCTTACGGTTCCAGTACAAATTTGTAAGAAAACTCTCTAGTTGTGGTAAAACTCTTAAAATACGCAATTAGAGTTTCCAGAAGTGATTATAACCTTGGAAGAACCCCTTGAAATTAAAGTAAATAGATTCTTCCTACATTTCCTGCCGTTTGTAATCGCAGACATTACCAGTGGAAAGCCGTGAAATGACCAGCAAACTAATAATATTTACAACTCTGGGCACTTGAGGGAGCGTTTTCACTTTAATTAGCTTTCAAATATTAGGAATTCTTGTTTATACAGCTCAAAATTTGTGCAGAAAGCCTGTAAGTGAGTACTGAACTGCTTATGTTTACAATTGAGGCCGCATTACTCTGGCGACTTTTGTATGTCTCTGTTCAAATCCTGACGGTTCCAGTACAAATTTGTAAGAAAACTCTCTAGGTGTGGTAAAACTCTTAAAATACGTAATTAGAGTTTCCAGAAATGATTAAAACCTTGGAAGAACCCCTTGAAATTAAAGTAAATAGATTCTTTCTACATTTCCTGCCGTTTGTAATCACAGACATTACCAGTGGAAAGCCGTGAAATGACCAGCAAACTGATAATATTTACAACTCTGGAGACTTTAGGGAGCGTTTTCACTTGAATTTGCTTTCAAATATTAGGAATTCTTGTTTATACAGCTCAAAATTTGTGTAGAAAGCCTTTAAGTGAGGACTGTACTGCTTATGTTTACAATTGAGGCCGCATTACTCTGGCGACTTTTGTATGACTCTGTTAAAATCCTTACGGTTCCAGTACAAATTTGTAAGAAAACTCTCTAGTTGTGGTAAAACTCTTAAAATACGCAATTTGAGTTTCCAGAAGTGATTAAAACCTTGGAAGAACCCCTTGAAATTAAAGTAAATAGATTCTTCCTACATTTCCTGCCGTTTGTAATCGCAGACATTACCAGTGGAAAGCCGTGAAATGACCAGCAAACTGATAATATTTACAACTCTGGGCACTTGAGGGAGCGTTTTCACTTGAATTAGCTTTCAAATATTAGGAATTCTTGTTTATACAGCTCAAAATTTGTGTAGAAAGCCTGTAAGTGAGGACTGAACTGCTTATGTTTACAATTGAGGCCGCATTACTCTGGCGACTTTTGTATGACTCTGTTCAAATCCTGACGGTTCCAGTACAAATTTGTAAGAAAACTCTCTAGGTGTGGTAAAACTCTTAAAATACGTAATTAGAGTTTCCAGAAATGATTAAAACCTTGGAAGAACCCCTTGAAATTAAAGTAAATAGATTCTTTCTACATTTCCTGCCGTTTGTAATCACAGACATTACCAGTGGAAAGCCGTGAAATGACCAGCAAACTGATAATATTTACAACTCTGGGCACTTTAGGGAGCGTTTTCACTTGAATTTGCTTTCAAATATTAGGAATTCTTGTTTATACAGCTCATAATTTTTGTAGAAAGCCTGTAAGTGAGGTTTAAACTGCGTATGTTTACAATTGAGGCCGCATTACTCTGGCGAATTTTGTATGACTCTGTTAAAATCCTGACGGTTCCAGTACAAATTTGTAAGAAAACTCTCTAGGTGTGGTAAAACTCTTAAAATACGTAATTAGAGTTTCCAGAAATGATTAAAACCTTGGAAGAACCCCTTGAAATTAAAGTAAATAGATTCTTCCTACATTTCCTGCCGTTTGTAATCACAGACATTACCAATGGAAAGCCGTGAAATGACCAGCAAACTGATAATATTTAAAACTCCGGGCACTTTAGGGAGTGTTTTCACTTGAATTTGCTTTCAAATATTAGGAATTCTTGTTTATACGGCTCAAAATTTGTGTAGAAAGCCTGTAAGTGAGGACTGTACTGCTTATGTTTACAATTGAGGCCGCATTACTCTGGCGACTTTTGTATGACTCTGTTAAAATCCTTACGGTTCCAGTACAAATTTGTAAGAAAACTCTCTAGTTGTGGTAAAACTCTTAAAATACGCAATTAGAGTTTCCAGAAGTGATTATAACCTTGGAAGAACCCCTTGAAATTAAAGTAAATAGATTCTTCCTACATTTCCTGCCGTTTGTAATCGCAGACATTACCAGTGGAAAGCCGTGAAATGACCAGCAAACTGATAATATTTACAACTCTGGGCACTTGAGGGAGCGTTTTCACTTGAATTAGCTTTCAAATATTAGGAATTCTTGTTTATACAGCTCAAAATTTGTGCAGAAAGCCTGTAAGTGAGGACTGAACTGCTTATGTTTACAATTGAGGCCGCATTACTCTGGCGACTTTTGTATGACTCTGTTCAAATCCTGACGGTTCCAGTACAAATTTGTAAGAAAACTCTCTAGGTGTGGTAAAACTCTTAAAATACGTAATTAGAGTTTCCAGAAGTGATTAAAACCTTGGAAGAACCCCTTGAAATTAAAGTAAATAGATTCTTTCTACATTTCCTGCCGTTTGTAATCACAGACATTACCAGTGGAAAGCCGTGAAATGACCAGCAAACTGATAATATTTACAACTCTGGGCACTTTAGGGAGCGTTTTCACTTGAATTTGCTTTCAAATATTAGGAATTCTTGTTTATACAGCTCATAATTTTTGTGGAAAGCCTGTAAGTGAGGTTTAAACTGCGTATGTTTACAATTGAGGCCGCATACTCTGGCGACTATTGTATGACTCTGTTAAAATCCTTACGGTTCCAGTACATATTTGTAAGAAAACTCTCTGGTTGTGGTAAAAGTCTTAAAATACGCAATTAGAGTTTCCAGAAATAATTAAAATCTTGGAAGAACCCCTTGAAATTAAAGTAAATAGATTCTTCCTACACTTCCTGCCGTTTGTAATCACAGGCATTACCAATGGAAAGCCGTGAAATGACCAGCAAACTGATAATATTTAAAACTCCGGGCACTTCAGGGAGCGTTTTCACTTGAATTTGCTTTCAAATATTAGGAATTCTTGTTTATACAGCTCAAAATTTGTGTAGAAAGCCTGTAAGTGAGGACTGTACTGCTTATGTTTAAAATTGAGGCCGCATTACTCTGGCGACTTTTGTATGACTGTTAAAATCCTGACGGTTCCAGTACATATTTGTAAGAAAACTCTCTAGTTGTGGTAAAACTCTTAAAATACGTAATTAGAGTTTCCAGAAATGATTAACACCTTGGAAGAACCCCTTGAAATTAAAGTATATAGATACTTCCTACATTTCCTGCCGTTTGTAATCACAGACATTACCAGTGGAAAGCCGTGAAATGACCAGCAAACTGATAATATTTACAACTCTGAGCACTTTAGGGAGCGTTTTCACTTGAATTTGCTTTGAAATATTAGGAATTCTTGTTTATACAGCTCAAAATTTGTGTAGAAAGCCTGTAAGTGAGGACTGTACTGCTTATGTTTACAATTGAGGCCGCATTACTCTGGCGACTTTTGTATGACTCTGTTAAAATCCTTAGGGTTCCAGTACAAATTTGTAAGAAAACTCTCTAGTTGTGGTAAAACTCTTAAAATACGCAATTAGAGTTTCCAGAAGTGATTAAAACCTTGGAAGAACCCCTTGAAATTAAAGTAAATAGATTCTTCCTACATTTCCTGCCGTTTGTAATCGCAGACATTACCAGTGGAAAGCCGTGAAATGACCAGCTAACTGATAATATTTACAACTCTGGGCACTTGAGGGAGCGTTTTCACTTGAATTAGCTTTCAAATATTAGGAATTCTTGTTTATACAGCTCAAAATTTGTGCAGAAAGCCTGTAAGTGAGTACTGAACTGCTTATGTTTACAATTGAGGCCGCATTACTCTGGCGACTTTTGTATGACTCTGTTCAAATCCTGACGGTTCCAGTACAAATTTGTAAGAAAACTCTCTAGGTGTGGTAAAACTCTTAAAATACGTAATTAGAGTTTCCAGAAATGATTAAAACCTTGGAAGAACCCCTTGAAATTAAAGTAAATAGATTCTTTCTACATTTCCTGCCGTTTGTAATCACAGACATTACCAGTGGAAAGCCGTGAAATGACCAGCAAACTGATAATATTTACAACTCTGGGCACTTTAGGGAGCGTTTTCACTTGAATTTGCTTTCAAATATTAGGAATTCTTGTTTATACAGCTCATAATTTTTGTAGAAAGCCTGTAAGTGAGGTTTAAACTGCGTATGTTTACAATTGAGGCCGCATACTCTGGCGACTATTGTATGACTCTGTTAAAATCCTTACGGTTCCAGTACATATTTGTAAGAAAACTCTCTGGTTGTGGTAAAACTCTTAAAATACGTAATTAGAGTTTCCAGAAATGATTAGCACCTTGGAAGAACCCCTTGAAATTAAAGTAAATAGATTCTTCCTACATTTCCTGCCGTTTGTAATCACAGACATTACCAGTGGAAAGCCGTGAAATGACCAGCAAACTGATAATATTTACAACTCTGAGCACTTTAGGGAGCGTTTTCACTTGAATTTGAATTGAAATATTAGGAATTCTTGTTTATACAGCTCAAAATTTGTGTAGAAAGCCTGTAAGTGAGGACTGTACTGCTTATGTTTACAACTGAGGCCGCATTACTCTGGCGACTTTTGTATGACTCTGTTAAAATCCTGACCGTTCCAGTACATATTTGTAAGAAAACTCTCTAGTTGTGGTAAAACTCTTAAAATACGTAATTAGAGTTTCCAGAAATGATTAAAAACTTGGAAGAACGCCTTGAAATTAAAGTAAATACATTCTTCCTACATTTCCTGCCGTTTGTAATCACAGACATTACCAGTGGAAAGCCGTGAAATGACCAGCAAACTGATAACATTTACAACTCTGTGAACTTTAGGGAGCGTTTTCACTTGAATTTGCTTTGAAATATTAGGAATTCTTGTTTATACAGCTCAAAATTTGTGTAGAAAGCCTGTAAGTGAGGACTGTACTGCTTATGTTTACAATTGAGGCCGCATTACTCTGGCGACTTTTGTATGACTGTTAAAATCCTGACGGTTCCAGTACATATTTGTAAGAAAACTCTCTAGTTGTGGTAAAACTCTTAAAATACGTAATTAGAGTTTCCAGAAATGATTAACACCTTGGAAGAACCCCTTGAAATTAAAGTATATAGATTCTTCCTACATTTCCTGCCGTTTGTAATCACAGACATTACCAGTGGAAAGCCGTGAAATGACCAGCAAACTGATAATATTTACAACTCTGAGCACTTTAGGGAGCGTTTTCACTTGAATTTGCTTTCAAATATTAGGAATTCTTGTTTATACAGCTCAAAATTTGTGTAGAAAGCCTGTAAGTGAGGACTGTACTGCTTATGTTTACAATTGAGGCCGCATTACTCTGGCGACTTTTGTATGACTCTGTTAAAATCCTTACGGTTCCAGTACAAATTTGTAAGAAAACTCTCTAGTTGTGGTAAAACTCTTAAAATACGCAATTAGAGTTTCCAGAAGTGATTAAAACCTTGGAAGAACCCCTTGAAATTAAAGTAAATAGATTCTTCCTACATTTCCTGCCGTTTGTAATCGCAGACATTACCAGTGGAAAGCCGTGAAATGACCAGCAAACTGATAATATTTACAACTCTGGGCACTTGAGGGAGCGTTTTCACTTGAATTAGCTTTCAAATATTAGGAATTCTTGTTTATACAGCTCAAAATTTGTGCAGAAAGCCTGTAAGTGAGTACTGAACTGCTTATGTTTACAATTGAGGCCGCATTACTCTGGCGACTTTTGTATGACTCTGTTCAAATCCTGACGGTTCCAGTACAAATTTGTAAGAAAACTCTCTAGGTGTGGTAAAACTCTTAAAATACGTAATTAGAGTTTCCAGAAATGATTAAAACCTTGGAAGAACCCCTTGAAATTAAAGTAAATAGATTCTTCCTACATTTCCTGCCGTTTGTAATCACAGACATTACCAGTGGAAAGCCGTGAAATGACCAGCAAACTGATAATATTTACAACTCTGGAGACTTTAGGGAGCGTTTTCACTTGAATTTGCTTTCAAATATTAGGAATTCTTGTTTATACAGCTCAAAATTTGTGTAGAAAGCCTTTAAGTGAGGACTGTACTGCTTATGTTTACAATTGAGGCCGCATTACTCTGGCGACTTTTGTATGACTCTGTTAAAATCCTTACGGTTCCAGTACAAATTTGTAAGAAAACTCTCTAGTTGTGGTAAAACTCTTAAAATACGCAATTTGAGTTTCCAGAAGTGATTAAAACCTTGGAAGAACCCCTTGAAATTAAAGTAAATAGATTCTTCCTACATTTCCTGCCGTTTGTAATCGCAGACATTACCAGTGGAAAGCCGTGAAATGACCAGCAAACTGATAATATTTACAACTCTGGGCACTTGAGGGAGCGTTTTCACTTGAATTAGCTTTCAAATATTAGGAATTCTTGTTTATACAGCTCAAAATTTGTGCAGAAAGCCTGTAAGTGAGTACTGAACTGCTTATGTTTACAATTGAGGCCGCATTACTCTGGCGACTTTTGTATGACTCTGTTCAAATCCTGACGGTTCCAGTACAAATTTGTAAGAAAACTCTCTAGGTGTGGTAAAACTCTTAAAATACGTAATTAGAGTTTCCAGAAATGATTAAAACCTTGGAAGAACCCCTTGAAATTAAAGTAAATAGATTCTTTCTACATTTCCTGCCGTTTGTAATCACAGACATTACCAGTGGAAAGCCGTGAAATGACCAGCAAACTGATAATATTTACAACTCTGGGCACTTTAGGGAGCGTTTTCACTTGAATTTGCTTTCAAATATTAGGAATTCTTGTTTATACAGCTCATAATTTTTGTAGAAAGCCTGTAAGTGAGGTTTAAACTGCGTATGTTTACAATTGAGGCCGCATTACTCTGGCGAATTTTGTATGACTCTGTTAAAATCCTGACGTTTCCAGTACAAATTTGTAAGAAAACTCTCTAGGTGTGGTAAAACTCTTAAAATACGTAATTAGAGTTTCCAGAAATGATTAAAACCTTGGAAGAACCCCTTGAAATTAAAGTAAATAGATTCTTCCTACATTTCCTGCCGTTTGTAATCACAGACATTACCAATGGAAAGCCGTGAAATGACCAGCAAACTGATAATATTTAAAACTCCGGGCACTTTAGGGAGTGTTTTCACTTGAATTTGCTTTCAAATATTAGGAATTCTTGTTTATACGGCTCAAAATTTGTGTAGAAAGCCTGTAAGTGAGGACTGTACTGCTTATGTTTACAATTGAGGCCGCATTACTCTGGCGACTTTTGTATGACTCTGTTAAAATCCTTACGGTTCCAGTACAAATTTGTAAGAAAACTCTCTAGTTGTGGTAAAACTCTTAAAATACGCAATTAGAGTTTCCAGAAGTGATTATAACCTTGGAAGAACCCCTTGAAATTAAAGTAAATAGATTCTTCCTACATTTCCTGCCGTTTGTAATCGCAGACATTACCAGTGGAAAGCCGTGAAATGACCAGCAAACTGATAATATTTACAACTCTGGGCACTTGAGGGAGCGTTTTCACTTGAATTAGCTTTCAAATATTAGGAATTCTTGTTTATACAGCTCAAAATTTGTGCAGAAAGCCTGTAAGTGAGGACTGAACTGCTTATGTTTACAATTGAGGCCGCATTACTCTGGCGACTTTTGTATGACTCTGTTCAAATCCTGACGGTTCCAGTACAAATTTGTAAGAAAACTCTCTAGGTGTGGTAAAACTCTTAAAATACGTAATTAGAGTTTCCAGAAGTGATTAAAACCTTGGAAGAACCCCTTGAAATTAAAGTAAATAGATTCTTTCTACATTTCCTGCCGTTTGTAATCACAGACATTACCAGTGGAAAGCCGTGAAATGACCAGCAAACTGATAATATTTACAACTCTGGGCACTTTAGGGAGCGTTTTCACTTGAATTTGCTTTCAAATATTAGGAATTCTTGTTTATACAGCTCATAATTTTTGTGGAAAGCCTGTAAGTGAGGTTTAAACTGCGTATGTTTACAATTGAGGCCGCATACTCTGGCGACTATTGTATGACTCTGTTAAAATCCTTACGGTTCCAGTACATATTTGTAAGAAAACTCTCTGGTTGTGGTAAAAGTCTTAAAATACGCAATTAGAGTTTCCAGAAATAATTAAAATCTTGGAAGAACCCCTTGAAATTAAAGTAAATAGATTCTTCCTACACTTCCTGCCGTTTGTAATCACAGGCATTACCAATGGAAAGCCGTGAAATGACCAGCAAACTGATAATATTTAAAACTCCGGGCACTTCAGGGAGCGTTTTCACTTGAATTTGCTTTCAAATATTAGGAATTCTTGTTTATACAGCTCAAAATTTGTGTAGAAAGCCTGTAAGTGAGGACTGTACTGCTTATGTTTACAATTGAGGCCGCATTACTCTGGCGACTTTTGTATGACTGTTAAAATCCTGACGGTTCCAGTACATATTTGTAAGAAAACTCTCTAGTTGTGGTAAAACTCTTAAAATACGTAATTAGAGTTTCCAGAAATGATTAACACCTTGGAAGAACCCCTTGAAATTAAAGTATATAGATACTTCCTACATTTCCTGCCGTTTGTAATCACAGACATTACCAGTGGAAAGCCGTGAAATGACCAGCAAACTGATAATATTTACAACTCTGAGCACTTTAGGGAGCGTTTTCACTTGAATTTGCTTTGAAATATTAGGAATTCTTGTTTATACAGCTCAAAATTTGTGCAGAAAGCCTGTAAGTGAGGACTGTACTGCTTATGTTTACAATTGAGGCCGCATTACTCTGGCGACTTTTGTATGACTCTGTTAAAATCCTTAGGGTTCCAGTACAAATTTGTAAGAAAACTCTCTAGTTGTGGTAAAACTCTTAAAATACGCAATTAGAGTTTCCAGAAGTGATTAAAACCTTGGAAGAACCCCTTGAAATTAAAGTAAATAGATTCTTCCTACATTTCCTGCCGTTTGTAATCGCAGACATTACCAGTGGAAAGCCGTGAAATGACCAGCTAACTGATAATATTTACAACTCTGGGCACTTGAGGGAGCGTTTTCACTTGAATTAGCTTTCAAATATTAGGAATTCTTGTTTATACAGCTCAAAATTTGTGCAGAAAGCCTGTAAGTGAGTACTGAACTGCTTATGTTTACAATTGAGGCCGCATTACTCTGGCGACTTTTGTATGACTCTGTTCAAATCCTGACGGTTCCTGTACAAATTTGTAAGAAAACTCTCTAGGTGTGGTAAAACTCTTAAAATACGTAATTAGAGTTTCCAGAAATGATTAAAACCTTGGAAGAACCCCTTGAAATTAAAGTAAATAGATTCTTTCTACATTTCCTGCCGTTTGTAATCACAGACATTACCAGTGGAAAGCCGTGAAATGACCAGCAAACTGATAATATTTACAACTCTGGGCACTTTAGGGAGCGTTTTCACTTGAATTTGCTTTCAAATATTAGGAATTCTTGTTTATACAGCTCATAATTTTTGTAGAAAGCCTGTAAGTGAGGTTTAAACTGCGTATGTTTACAATTGAGGCCGCATACTCTGGCGACTATTGTATGACTCTGTTAAAATCCTTACGGTTCCAGTACATATTTGTAAGAAAACTCTCTGGTTGTGGTAAAACTCTTAAAATACGTAATTAGAGTTTCCAGAAATGATTAGCACCTTGGAAGAACCCCTTGAAATTAAAGTAAATAGATTCTTCCTACATTTCCTGCCGTTTGTAATCACAGACATTACCAGTGGAAAGCCGTGAAATGACCAGCAAACTGATAATATTTACAACTCTGAGCACTTTAGGGAGCGTTTTCACTTGAATTTGAATTGAAATATTAGGAATTCTTGTTTATACAGCTCAAAATTTGTGTAGAAAGCCTGTAAGTGAGGACTGTACTGCTTATGTTTACAACTGAGGCCGCATTACTCTGGCGACTTTTGTATGACTCTGTTAAAATCCTGACCGTTCCAGTACATATTTGTAAGAAAACTCTCTAGTTGTGGTAAAACTCTTAAAATACGTAATTAGAGTTTCCAGAAATGATTAAAAACTTGGAAGAACGCCTTGAAATTAAAGTAAATACATTCTTCCTACATTTCCTGCCGTTTGTAATCACAGACATTACCAGTGGAAAGCCGTGAAATGACCAGCAAACTGATAACATTTACAACTCTGTGAACTTTAGGGAGCGTTTTCACTTGAATTTGCTTTGAAATATTAGGAATTCTTGTTTATACAGCTCAAAATTTGTGTAGAAAGCCTGTAAGTGAGGACTGTACTGCATATGTTTACAATTGAGGCCGCATTACTCTGGCGACTTTTGTATGACTGTTAAAATCCTGACGGTTCCAGTACATATTTGTAAGAAAAATCTCTAGTTGTGGTAAAACTCTTAAAATACGTAATTAGAGTTTCCAGAAATGATTAACACCTTGGAAGAACCCCTTGAAATTAAAGTATATAGATTCTTCCTACATTTCCTGCCGTTTGTAATCACAGACATTACCAGTGGAAAGCCGTGAAATGACCAGCAAACTGATAATATTTACAACTCTGAGCACTTTAGGGAGCGTTTTCACTTGAATTTGCTTTGAAATATTAGGAATTCTTGTTTATACAGCTCAAAATTTGTGTAGAAAGCCTGTAAGTGAGGACTGTACTGCTTATGTTTACAATTGAGGCCGCATTACTCTGGCGACTTTTGTATGACTCTGTTAAAATCCTTACGGTTCCAGTACAAATTTGTAAGAAAACTCTCTAGTTGTGGTAAAACTCTTAAAATACGCAATTAGAGTTTCCAGAAGTGATTAAAACCTTGGAAGAACCCCTTGAAATTAAAGTAAATAGATTCTTCCTACATTTCCTGCCGTTTGTAATCGCAGACATTACCAGTGGAAAGCCGTGAAATGACCAGCAAACTGATAATATTTACAACTCTGGGCACTTGAGGGAGCGTTTTCACTTGAATTAGCTTTCAAATATTAGGAATTCTTGTTTATACAGCTCAAAATTTGTGCAGAAAGCCTGTAAGTGAGTACTGAACTGCTTATGTTTACAATTGAGGCCGCATTACTCTGGCGACTTTTGTATGACTCTGTTCAAATCCTGACGGTTCCAGTACAAATTTGTAAGAAAACTCTCTAGGTGTGGTAAAACTCTTAAAATACGTAATTAGAGTTTCCAGAAATGATTAAAACCTTGGAAGAACCCCTTGAAATTAAAGTAAATAGATTCTTCCTACATTTCCTGCCGTTTGTAATCACAGACATTACCAGTGGAAAGCCGTGAAATGACCAGCAAACTGATAATATTTACAACTCTGGGCACTTTAGGGAGCGTTTTCACTTGAATTTGCTTTCAAATATTAGGAATTCTTGTTTATACAGCTCATAATTTTTGTAGAAAGCCTGTAAGTGAGGTTTAAACTGCGTATGTTTACAATTGAGGCCGCATACTCTGGCGACTATTGTATGACTCTGTTAAAATCCTTATGGTTCCAGTACATATTTGTAAGAAAACTCTCTGGTTGTGGTAAAACTCTTAAAATACGTAATTAGAGTTTCCAGAAATGATTAGCACCTTGGAAGAACCCCTTGAAATTAAAGTAAATAGATTCTTCCTACATTTCCTGCCGTTTGTAATCACAGACATTACCAGTGGAAAGCCGTGAAATGACCAGCAAACTGATAATATTTACAACTCTGAGCACTTTAGGGAGCGTTTTCACTTGAATTTGAATTGAAATATTAGGAATTCTTGTTTATACAGCTCAAAATTTGTGTAGAAAGCCTGTAAGTGTGGACTGTACTGCTTATGTTTACAATTGAGGCCGCATTACTCTGGCGACTTTTGTATGACTCTGTTAAAATCCTGACCGTTCCAGTACATATTTGTAAGAAAACTCTCTAGTTGTGGTAAAACTCTTAAAATACGTAATTAGAGTTTCCAGAAATGATTAAAAACTTGGAAGAACGCCTTGAAATTAAAGTAAATACATTCTTCCTACATTTCCTGCCGTTTGTAATCACAGACATTACCAGTGGAAAGCCGTGAAATGACCAGCAAACTGATAACATTTACAACTCTGTGAACTTTAGGGAGCGTTTTCACTTGAATTTGCTTTGAAATATTAGGAATTCTTGTTTATACAGCTCAAAATTTGTGTAGAAAGCCTGTAAGTGAGGACTGTACTGCTTATGTTTACAATTGAGACTGCATTACTCTGGCGACTTTTGTATGACTCTGTTAAAATCATGACGGTTCCAGTACATATTTGTAAGAAAACTCTCTAGTTGTGGTAAAACTCTTAAAATACGTAATTAGAGTTTCCAGAAATGATTAAAACCTTGGAAGAACCCCTTGAAATTAAAGTAAATAGATTCTTCCTACATTTCCTGCCGTTTGTAATCACAGGCATTACCAATGGAAAGCCGTGAAATGACCAGCAAACTGATAATATTTACAACTCTGGGCACTTGAGGGAGCGTTTTCACTTGAATTTGCTTTCAAATATTAGGAATTCTTGTTTATACAGCTCAAAATTTGTGTAGAAAGCCTGTAAGTGAGGACTGAACTGCTTATGTTTACAATTGAGGCGGCAATACTCTGGCGACTTTTGTTTGACTCTGTTAAAATCCTGACGGTTCCAGTACAAATTTGTAAGAAAAATCTCTAGGTGTGGTAAAACTCTTAAAATACGTAATTAGAGTTTCCAGAAATGATTAAAACCTTGGAAGAACCCCTTGAAATTAAAGTAAATAGATTCTTCCTACATTTCCTGCCGTTTGTAATCACAGACACTACCAATGGAAAGCCTTGAAATGACCAGCAAACTGATAATATTTAAAACTCCGGGCACTTTAGGGAGCGTTTTCACTTGAATTTGCTTTCAAATATTAGGAATTCTTGTTTATACGGCTTAAAATTTGTGTAGAAAGCCTGTAAGTGAGGACTGTACTGCTTATGTTTACAATTGAGGCCGCATTACTCTGGCGACTTTTGTATGACTCTGTTAAAATCCTGACGGTTCCAGTACATATTTGTAAGAAAACTCTCTAGTTGTGGTAAAACTCTTAAAATAAGTAATTAGAGTTTCCAGAAATGATTAAAAACTTGGAAGAACCCCTTGAAATTAAAGTAAATAGATTCTTCCTACATTTCCTGCCGTTTGTAATCACAGACATTACCAGTGGAAAGCCGTGAAATGACCAGCAAACTGATAATATTTACAACTCTGAGCACTTTAGGGAGCGTTTTCACTTGAATTTGCTTTCAAATATTAGGAATTCTTGTTTATACAGCTCAAAATTTGTGCAGAAAGCCTGTAAGTGAGGACTGAACTGCTTATGTTTACAATTGAGGCCGCATTACTCTGGCGACTTTTGTATGACTCTGTTAATATCCTGACGGTTCCAGTACAAATTTGTAAGAAAACTCTCTAGGTGTGGTAAAACTCTTAAAATACGTAAGGAGAGTTTCCAGAAATGATTAAAACCTTGGAAGAACCCCTTGAAATTAAAGTAAATAGATTCTTCCTACATTTCCTGCCGTTTGTAATCACAGACATTACCAATGGAAAGCCGTGAAATGACCAGCAAACTGATAATATTTACAACTCCGGGCACTTTAGGGAGCGTTTTCACTTGAATTTGCTTTCAAATATTAGGAATTCTTGTTTATACAGCTCAAAATTTGTGCAGAAAGCCTGTAAGTGAGGACTGAACTGCTTATGTTTACAATTGAGGCCGCATTACTCTGGCGACTTTTGTATGACTCTGTTAAAATCCTGACGGTTCCAGTACAAATTTGTAAGAAAACTCTCTAGGTGTGGTAAAACTCTTAAAATACGTAATTAGAGTTTCCAGAAATGATTAAAACCTTGGAAGAACCCCTTGAAATTAAAGTAAATAGATTCTTCCTACATTTCCTGCCGTTTGTAATCACAGACATTACCAATGGAAAGCCGTGAAATGACCAGCAAACTGATAATATTTACAACTCCGGGCACTTTAGGGAGCGTTTTCACTTGAATTTGCTTTCAAATATTAGGAATTCTTGTTTATACAGCTCAAAATTTGTGCAGAAAGCCTGTGAGGACTGTACTGCGTATGTTTACAATTGAGGCCGCATTACTCTGGCGACTTTTGTATGACTCTGTTAAAATCCTTACGGTTCCAGTACATATTTGTAAGAAAACTCTCTAGTTGTGGTAAAACTCTAAAAATACACAATTAATGTTTCCAGAAATGATTAAAAACTTGGAAGAACCCCTTGAAATTAAAGTAAATAGATTCTTCCTACATTTCCTGCCGTTTGTAATCACAGACATTACCAGTGGAAAGCCGTGAAATGACCAGCAAACTGATAATATTTACAACTCTGGGCACTTTAGGGAGCGTTTTCACTTGAATTTGCTTTCAAATATTAGGAATTCTTGTTTATACAGCTCATAATTTTTGTAGAAAACCTGTAAGTGAGGTTTAAACTGCGTATGTTTACAATTGAGGCCGCATACTCTGGCGACTATTGTATGACTCTGTTAAAATCCTTACGGTTCCAGTAAATATTTGTAAGAAAACTCTCTGGTTGTGGTAAAAGTCTTAAAATACGCAATTAGAGTTTCCAGAAATAATTAAAATCTTGGAAGAACCCCTTGAAATTAAAGTAAATAGATTCTTCCTACACTTCCTGCCGTTTGTAATCACAGGCATTACCAATGGAAAGCCGTGAAATGACCAGCAAACTGATAATATTTAAAACTCCGGGCACTTCAGGGAGCGTTTTCACTTGAATTTGCTTTCAAATATTAGGAATTCTTGTTTATACAGCTCAAAATTTGTGTAGAAAGCCTGTAAGTGAGGACTGTACTGCTTATGTTTACAATTGAGGCCGCATTACTCTGGCGACTTTTGTATGACTGTTAAAATCCTGACGGTTCCAGTACATATTTGTAAGAAAACTCTCTAGTTGTGGTAAAACTCTTAAAATACGTAATTAGAGTTTCCAGAAATGATTAACACCTTGGAAGAACCCCTTGAAATTAAAGTAAATAGATTCTTCCTACATTTCCTGCCGTTTGTAATCACAGACATTACCAGTGGAAAGCCGTGAAATGACCAGCAAACTGATAATATTTACAACTCTGAGCACTTTAGGGAGCGTTTTCACTTGAATTTGCTTTGAAATATTAGGAATTCTTGTTTATACAGCTCAAAATTTGTGTAGAAAGCCTGTAAGTGAGGACTGTACGGCTTATGTTTACAATTGAGACTGCATTACTCTGGCGACTTTTGTATGACTCTGTTAAAATCATGACGGTTCCAGTACATATTTGTAAGAAAACTCTCTAGTTGTGGTAAAACTCTTAAAATACGTAATTAGAGTTTCCAGAAATGATTAAAACCTTGGAAGAACCCCTTGAAATTAAAGTAAATAGATTCTTCCTACATTTCCTGCCGTTTGTAATCACAGGCATTACCAATGGAAAGCCGTGAAATGACCAGCAAACTGATAATATTTACAACTCTGGGCACTTGAGGGAGCGTTTTCACTTGAATTTGCTTTCAAATATTAGGAATTCTTGTTTATACAGCTCAAAATTTGTGTAGAAAGCCTGTAAGTGAGGACTGTACTGCTTATGTTTACAATTGAGGCCACATTACTCTGGCGACTTTTGTATGACTGTTAAAATCCTGACGGTTCCAGTACATATTTGTAAGAAAACTCTCTAGTAGTGGTAAAACTCTTAAAATACGTAATTAGAGTTTCCAGAAATGATTAAAAACTTGGAAGAACCCCTTGAAATTAAAGTAAATAGATTCTTCCTACATTTCCTGCCGTTTGTAATCACAGACATTACCAATGGAAAGCCGTGAAATGACCAGCAAACTGATAATATTTACAACTCCGGGCACTTTAGGGAGCGTTTTCACTTGAATTTGCTTTCAAATATTAGGAATTCTTGTTTATACAGCTCAAAATTTGTGCAGAAAGCCTGTAAGTGAGGACTGAACTGCTTATGTTTACAATTGAGGCCGCATTACTCTGGCGACTTTTGTATGACTCTGTTAAAATCCTGACGGTTCCAGTACAAATTTGTAAGAAAACTCTCTAGGTGTGGTAAAACTCTTAAAATACGTAATTAGAGTTTCCAGAAATGATTAAAACCTTGGAAGAACCCCTTGAAATTAAAGTAAATAGATTCTTCCTACATTTCCTGCCGTTTGTAATCACAGACATTACCAATGGAAAGCCGTGAAATGACCAGCAAACTGATAATATTTACAACTCTGGGCACTTGAGGGAGCGTTTTCACTTGAATTAGCTTTCAAATATTAGGAATTCTTGTTTATACGGCTCAAAATTTGTGCAGAAAGCCTGTAAGTGAGTACTGAACTGCTTATGTTTACAATTGAGGCCGCATTACTCTGGCGACTTTTGTATGACTCTGTTAAAATCCTGACGGTTCCAGTACAAATTTGTAAGAAAACTCTCTAGGTGTGGTAAAACTCTTAAAATACGTAATTAGAGTTTCCAGAAATGATTAAAACCTTGGAAGAACCCCTTGAAATTAAAGTAAATAGATTCTTTCTACATTTCCTGCCGTTTGGAATCACAGACATTACCAGTGGAAAGCCGTGAAATGACCAGCAAAATGATAATATTTACAACTCTGGGCACTTGAGGGAGCGTTTTCACTTGAATTTGCTTTCAAATATTAGGAATTCTTGTTTATACAGCTCAAAATTTGTGTAGAAAGCCTGTAAGTGAGGACTGTACTGCTTATGTTTACAATTGAGGCCACATTACTCTGGCGACTTTTGTATGACTCTGTTAAAATCCTGACGGTTCCAGTACATATTTGTAAGAAAACTCTCTACTTGTGGTAAAACTCTTAAAATACGTAATTAGAGTTTCCAGAAGTGATTAAAAACTTGGAAGAACCCCTTGAAATTAAAGTATATAGATTCTTCCTACATTTCCTGCCGTTTGTAATCACAGACATTACCAGTGGAAAGCCGTGAAATGACCAGCAAACTGATAATATTTACAACTCCGGGCACTTTAGGGAGCGTTTTCACTTGAATTTGCTTTCAAATATTAGGAATTCTTGTTTATACAGCTCAAAATTTGTGCAGAAAGCCTGTAAGTGAGGACTGTACTGCTTATGTTTACAATTGAGGCCACATTACTCTGGCGACTTTTGTATGACTCTGTTAAAATCATGACGGTTCCAGTACAAATTTGTAAGAAAACTCTCTACTTGTGGTAAAACTCTTAAAATACGTAATTAGAGTTTCCAGAAGTGATTAAAAACTTGGAAGAACCCCTTGAAATAAAAGTATATAGATTCTTCCTACATTTCCTGCCGTTTGTAATCGCAGACATTACCAGTGGAAAGCCGTGAAATGACCAGCAAACTGATAATATTTACAACTCCGGGCACTTTAGGGAGCGTTTTCACTTGAATTTGCTTTCAAATATTAGGAATTCTTGTTTATACAGCTCAAAATTTGTGCAGAAAGCCTGTAAGTGAGGACTGTACTGCTTATGTTTACAATTGAGGCCGCATTACTCTGGCGACTTTTGTATGACTCTGTTAAAATCCTTACGGTTCCAGTACAAATTTGTAAGAAAACTCTCTAGTTGTGGTAAAACTCTTAAAATACGCAATTAGAGTTTCCAGAAGTGATTAAAACCTTGGAAGAACCCCTTGAAATTAAAGTAAATAGATTCTTCCTACATTTCCTGCCGTTTGTAATCACAGACATTACCAGTGGAAAGCCGTGAAATGACCAGCAAACTGATAATATTTACAACTGTGGGCACTTGAGGGAGCGTTTTCACTTGAATTTGCTTTCAAATATTAGGAATTCTTGTTTATACAGCTCAAAATTTGTGTAGAAAGCCTGTAAGTGAGGACTGAACTGCTTATGTTTACAATTGAGGCGGCATTACTCTGGCGACTTTTGTTTGACTCTGTTAAAATCCTGACGGTTCCAGTACAAATTTGTAAGACAAATCTCTAGGTGTGGTAAAACTCTTAAAATACGTAATTAGAGTTTCCAGAAATGATTAAAACCTTGGAAGAACCCCTTGAAATTAAAGTAAATAGATTCTTCCTACATTTCCTGCCGTTTGTAATCACAGACACTACCAATGGAAAGCCTTGAAATGACCAGCAAACTGATAATATTTACAACTCCGGGCACTTTAGGGAGCGTTTTCACTTGAATTTGCTTTCAAATATTAGGAATTCTTGTTTATACGGCTTAAAATTTGTGTAGAAAGCCTGTAAGTGAGGACTGTACTGCTTATGTTTACAATTGAGGCCGCATTACTCTGGCGACTTTTGTATGACTGTTAAAATCCTGACGGTTCCAGTACATATTTGTAAGAAAACTCTCTAGTTGTGGTAAAACTCTTAAAATACGTAATTAGAGTTTCCAGAAATGATTAAAACCTTGGAAGAACCCCTTGAAATTAAAGTAAATAGATTCTTCCTACATTTCCTGCCGTTTGTAATCACAGGCATTACCAATGGAAAACCGTGAAATGACCAGCAAACTGATAATATTTACAACTCTGGGCACTTGAGGGAGCGTTTTCACTTGAATTTGCTTTCAAATATTAGGAATTCTTGTTTATACAGCTCAAAATTTGTGTAGAAAGCCTGTAAGTGAGGACTGTACTGCTTATGTTTACAATTGAGGCCGCATTACTCTGGCGACTTTTGTATGACTCTGTTAAAATCCTGACCGTTCCAGTCATATTTGTAAGAAAACTCTCTAGTTGTGGTAAAACTCTTAAAATACGTAATTAGAGTTTCCAGAAATGATTAAAAACTTGGAAGAACCCCTTGAAATTAAAGTAAATAGATTCTTCCTACATTTCCTGCCGTTTGTAATCACAGACATTACCAATGGAAAGCCGTGAAATGACCAGCAAACTGATAATATTTACAACTCCGGGCACTTTAGGGAGCGTTTTCACTTGAATTTGCTTTCAAATATTAGGAATTCTTGTTTATACAGCTCAAAATTTGTGCAGAAAGCCTGTAAGTGAGGACTGAACTGCTTATGTTTACAATTGAGGCCGCATTACTCTGGCGACTTTTGTATGACTCTGTTAAAATCCTGACGGTTCCAGTACAAATTTGTAAGAAAACTCTCTAGGTGTGGTAAAACTCTTAAAATACGTAATTAGAGTTTCCAGAAATGATTAAAACCTTGGAAGAACCCCTTGAAATTAAAGTAAATAGATTCTTCCTACATTTCCTGCCGTTTGTAATCACAGACATTACCAGTGGAAAGCCGTGAAATGACCAGCAAAATGATAATATTTACAACTCTGGGCACTTGAGGGAGCGTTTTCACTTGAATTTGCTTTCAAATATTAGGAATTCTTGTTTATACAGCTCAAAATTTGTGTAGAAAGCCTGTAAGTGAGGACTGTACTGCTTATGTTTACAATTGAGGCCACATTACTCTGGCGACTTTTGTATGACTCTGTTAAAATCCTGACGGTTCCAGTACATATTTGTAAGAAAACTCTCTACTTGTGGTAAAACTCTTAAAATACGTAATTAGAGTTTCCAGAAGTGATTAAAAACTTGGAAGAACCCCTTGAAATTAAAGTATATAGATTCTTCCTACATTTCCTGCCGTTTGTAATCACAGACATTACCAGTGGAAAGCCGTGAAATGACCAGCAAACTGATAATATTTACAACTGCGGGCACTTTAGGGAGCGTTTTCACTTGAATTTGCTTTCAAATATTAGGAATTCTTGTTTATACAGCTCAAAATTTGTGCAGAAAGCCTGTAAGTGAGGACTGTACTGCTTATGTTTACAATTGAGGCCACATTACTCTGGCGACTTTTGTATGACTCTGTTAAAATCATGACGGTTCCAGTACAAATTTGTAAGAAAACTCTCTACTTGTGGTAAAACTCTTAAAATACGTAATTAGAGTTTCCAGAAGTGATTAAAAACTAGGAAGAACCCCTTGAAATAAAAGTATATAGATTCTTCCTACATTTCCTGCCGTTTGTAATCGCAGACATTACCAGTGGAAAGCCGTGAAATGACCAGCAAACTGATAATATTTACAACTCCGGGCACTTTAGGGAGCGTTTTCACTTGAATTTGCTTTCAAATATTAGGAATTCTTGTTTATACAGCTCAAAATTTGTGCAGAAAGCCTGTAAGTGAGGACTGTACTGCTTATGTTTACAATTGAGGCCGCATTACTCTGGCGACTTTTGTATGACTCTGTTAAAATCCTTACGGTTCCAGTACAAATTTGTAAGAAAACTCTCTAGTTGTGGTAAAACTCTTAAAATACGCAATTAGAGTTTCCAGAAGTGATTAAAACCTTGGAAGAACCCCTTGAAATTAAAGTAAATAGATTCTTCCTACATTTCCTGCCGTTTGTAATCACAGACATTACCAGTGGAAAGCCGTGAAATGACCAGCAAACTGATAATATTTACAACTGTGGGCACTTGAGGGAGCGTTTTCACTTGAATTTGCTTTCAAATATTAGGAATTCTTGTTTATACAGCTCAAAATTTGTGTAGAAAGCCTGTAAGTGAGGACTGAACTGCTTATGTTTACAATTGAGGCGGCATTACTCTGGCGACTTTTGTTTGACTCTGTTAAAATCCTGACGGTTCCAGTACAAATTTGTAAGACAAATCTCTAGGTGTGGTAAAACTCTTAAAATACGTAATTAGAGTTTCCAGAAATGATTAAAACCTTGGAAGAACCCCTTGAAATTAAAGTAAATAGATTCTTCCTACATTTCCTGCCGTTTGTAATCACAGACACTACCAATGGAAAGCCTTGAAATGACCAGCAAACTGATAATATTTACAACTCCGGGCACTTTAGGGAGCGTTTTCACTTGAATTTGCTTTGAAATATTAGGAATTCTTGTTTATACAGCTCAAAATTTGTGTAGAAAGCCTGTAAGTGAGGACTGTACGGCTTATGTTTACAATTGAGACTGCATTACTCTGGCGACTTTTGTATGACTCTGTTAAAATCATGACGGTTCCAGTACATATTTGTAAGAAAACTCTCTAGTTGTGGTAAAACTCTTAAAATACGTAATTAGAGTTTCCAGAAATGATTAAAACCTTGGAAGAACCCCTTGAAATTAAAGTAAATAGATTCTTCCTACATTTCCTGCCGTTTGTAATCACAGGCATTACCAATGGAAAGCCGTGAAATGACCAGCAAACTGATAATATTTACAACTCTGGGCACTTGAGGGAGCGTTTTCACTTGAATTTGCTTTCAAATATTAGGAATTCTTGTTTATACAGCTCAAAATTTGTGTAGAAAGCCTGTAAGTGAGGACTGTACTGCTTATGTTTACAATTGAGGCCACATTACTCTGGCGACTTTTGTATGACTGTTAAAATCCTGACGGTTCCAGTACATATTTGTAAGAAAACTCTCTAGTAGTGGTAAAACTCTTAAAATACGTAATTAGAGTTTCCAGAAATGATTAAAAACTTGGAAGAACCCCTTGAAATTAAAGTAAATAGATTCTTCCTACATTTCCTGCCGTTTGTAATCACAGACATTACCAATGGAAAGCCGTGAAATGACCAGCAAACTGATAATATTTACAACTCCGGGCACTTTAGGGAGCGTTTTCACTTGAATTTGCTTTCAAATATTAGGAATTCTTGTTTATACAGCTCAAAATTTGTGCAGAAAGCCTGTAAGTGAGGACTGAACTGCTTATGTTTACAATTGAGGCCGCATTACTCTGGCGACTTTTGTATGACTCTGTTAAAATCCTGACGGTTCCAGTACAAATTTGTAAGAAAACTCTCTAGGTGTGGTAAAACTCTTAAAATACGTAATTAGAGTTTCCAGAAATGATTAAAACCTTGGAAGAACCCCTTGAAATTAAAGTAAATAGATTCTTCCTACATTTCCTGCCGTTTGTAATCACAGACATTACCAATGGAAAGCCGTGAAATGACCAGCAAACTGATAATATTTACAACTCTGGGCACTTGAGGGAGCGTTTTCACTTGAATTAGCTTTCAAATATTAGGAATTCTTGTTTATACGGCTCAAAATTTGTGCAGAAAGCCTGTAAGTGAGTACTGAACTGCTTATGTTTACAATTGAGGCCGCATTACTCTGGCGACTTTTGTATGACTCTGTTAAAATCCTGACGGTTCCAGTACAAATTTGTAAGAAAACTCTCTAGGTGTGGTAAAACTCTTAAAATACGTAATTAGAGTTTCCAGAAATGATTAAAACCTTGGAAGAACCCCTTGAAATTAAAGTAAATAGATTCTTTCTACATTTCCTGCCGTTTGGAATCACAGACATTACCAGTGGAAAGCCGTGAAATGACCAGCAAAATGATAATATTTACAACTCTGGGCACTTGAGGGAGCGTTTTCACTTGAATTTGCTTTCAAATATTAGGAATTCTTGTTTATACAGCTCAAAATTTGTGTAGAAAGCCTGTAAGTGAGGACTGTACTGCTTATGTTTACAATTGAGGCCACATTACTCTGGCGACTTTTGTATGACTCTGTTAAAATCCTGACGGTTCCAGTACATATTTGTAAGAAAACTCTCTACTTGTGGTAAAACTCTTAAAATACGTAATTAGAGTTTCCAGAAGTGATTAAAAACTTGGAAGAACCCCTTGAAATTAAAGTATATAGATTCTTCCTACATTTCCTGCCGTTTGTAATCACAGACATTACCAGTGGAAAGCCGTGAAATGACCAGCAAACTGATAATATTTACAACTCCGGGCACTTTAGGGAGCGTTTTCACTTGAATTTGCTTTCAAATATTAGGAATTCTTGTTTATACAGCTCAAAATTTGTGCAGAAAGCCTGTAAGTGAGGACTGTACTGCTTATGTTTACAATTGAGGCCACATTACTCTGGCGACTTTTGTATGACTCTGTTAAAATCATGACGGTTCCAGTACAAATTTGTAAGAAAACTCTCTACTTGTGGTAAAACTCTTAAAATACGTAATTAGAGTTTCCAGAAGTGATTAAAAACTTGGAAGAACCCCTTGAAATAAAAGTATATAGATTCTTCCTACATTTCCTGCCGTTTGTAATCGCAGACATTACCAGTGGAAAGCCGTGAAATGACCAGCAAACTGATAATATTTACAACTCCGGGCACTTTAGGGAGCGTTTTCACTTGAATTTGCTTTCAAATATTAGGAATTCTTGTTTATACAGCTCAAAATTTGTGCAGAAAGCCTGTAAGTGAGGACTGTACTGCTTATGTTTACAATTGAGGCCGCATTACTCTGGCGACTTTTGTATGACTCTGTTAAAATCCTTACGGTTCCAGTACAAATTTGTAAGAAAACTCTCTAGTTGTGGTAAAACTCTTAAAATACGCAATTAGAGTTTCCAGAAGTGATTAAAACCTTGGAAGAACCCCTTGAAATTAAAGTAAATAGATTCTTCCTACATTTCCTGCCGTTTGTAATCACAGACATTACCAGTGGAAAGCCGTGAAATGACCAGCAAACTGATAATATTTACAACTGTGGGCACTTGAGGGAGCGTTTTCACTTGAATTTGCTTTCAAATATTAGGAATTCTTGTTTATACAGCTCAAAATTTGTGTAGAAAGCCTGTAAGTGAGGACTGAACTGCTTATGTTTACAATTGAGGCGGCATTACTCTGGCGACTTTTGTTTGACTCTGTTAAAATCCTGACGGTTCCAGTACAAATTTGTAAGACAAATCTCTAGGTGTGGTAAAACTCTTAAAATACGTAATTAGAGTTTCCAGAAATGATTAAAACCTTGGAAGAACCCCTTGAAATTAAAGTAAATAGATTCTTCCTACATTTCCTGCCGTTTGTAATCACAGACACTACCAATGGAAAGCCTTGAAATGACCAGCAAACTGATAATATTTACAACTCCGGGCACTTTAGGGAGCGTTTTCACTTGAATTTGCTTTCAAATATTAGGAATTCTTGTTTATACGGCTTAAAATTTGTGTAGAAAGCCTGTAAGTGAGGACTGTACTGCTTATGTTTACAATTGAGGCCGCATTACTCTGGCGACTTTTGTATGACTGTTAAAATCCTGACGGTTCCAGTACATATTTGTAAGAAAACTCTCTAGTTGTGGTAAAACTCTTAAAATACGTAATTAGAGTTTCCAGAAATGATTAAAACCTTGGAAGAACCCCTTGAAATTAAAGTAAATAGATTCTTCCTACATTTCCTGCCGTTTGTAATCACAGGCATTACCAATGGAAAACCGTGAAATGACCAGCAAACTGATAATATTTACAACTCTGGGCACTTGAGGGAGCGTTTTCACTTGAATTTGCTTTCAAATATTAGGAATTCTTGTTTATACAGCTCAAAATTTGTGTAGAAAGCCTGTAAGTGAGGACTGTACTGCTTATGTTTACAATTGAGGCCGCATTACTCTGGCGACTTTTGTATGACTCTGTTAAAATCCTGACCGTTCCAGTACATATTTGTAAGAAAACTCTCTAGTTGTGGTAAAACTCTTAAAATACGTAATTAGAGTTTCCAGAAATGATTAAAAACTTGGAAGAACCCCTTGAAATTAAAGTAAATAGATTCTTCCTACATTTCCTGCCGTTTGTAATCACAGACATTACCAATGGAAAGCCGTGAAATGACCAGCAAACTGATAATATTTACAACTCCGGGCACTTTAGGGAGCGTTTTCACTTGAATTTGCTTTCAAATATTAGGAATTCTTGTTTATACAGCTCAAAATTTGTGCAGAAAGCCTGTAAGTGAGGACTGAACTGCTTATGTTTACAATTGAGGCCGCATTACTCTGGCGACTTTTGTATGACTCTGTTAAAATCCTGACGGTTCCAGTACAAATTTGTAAGAAAACTCTCTAGGTGTGGTAAAACTCTTAAAATACGTAATTAGAGTTTCCAGAAATGATTAAAACCTTGGAAGAACCCCTTGAAATTAAAGTAAATAGATTCTTCCTACATTTCCTGCCGTTTGTAATCACAGACATTACCAGTGGAAAGCCGTGAAATGACCAGCAAAATGATAATATTTACAACTCTGGGCACTTGAGGGAGCGTTTTCACTTGAATTTGCTTTCAAATATTAGGAATTCTTGTTTATACAGCTCAAAATTTGTGTAGAAAGCCTGTAAGTGAGGACTGTACTGCTTATGTTTACAATTGAGGCCACATTACTCTGGCGACTTTTGTATGACTCTGTTAAAATCCTGACGGTTCCAGTACATATTTGTAAGAAAACTCTCTACTTGTGGTAAAACTCTTAAAATACGTAATTAGAGTTTCCAGAAGTGATTAAAAACTTGGAAGAACCCCTTGAAATTAAAGTATATAGATTCTTCCTACATTTCCTGCCGTTTGTAATCACAGACATTACCAGTGGAAAGCCGTGAAATGACCAGCAAACTGATAATATTTACAACTGCGGGCACTTTAGGGAGCGTTTTCACTTGAATTTGCTTTCAAATATTAGGAATTCTTGTTTATACAGCTCAAAATTTGTGCAGAAAGCCTGTAAGTGAGGACTGTACTGCTTATGTTTACAATTGAGGCCACATTACTCTGGCGACTTTTGTATGACTCTGTTAAAATCATGACGGTTCCAGTACAAATTTGTAAGAAAACTCTCTACTTGTGGTAAAACTCTTAAAATACGTAATTAGAGTTTCCAGAAGTGATTAAAAACTAGGAAGAACCCCTTGAAATAAAAGTATATAGATTCTTCCTACATTTCCTGCCGTTTGTAATCACAGACATTACCAGTGGAAAGCCGTGAAATGACCAGCAAACTGATAATATTTACAACTCCGGGCACTTTAGGGAGCGTTTTCACTTGAATTTGCTTTCAAATATTAGGAATTCTTGTTTATACAGCTCAAAATTTGTGCAGAAAGCCTGTAAGTGAGGACTGTACTGCTTATGTTTACAATTGAGGCCGCATTACTCTGGCGACTTTTGTATGACTCTGTTAAAATCCTTACGGTTCCAGTACAAATTTGTAAGAAAACTCTCTAGTTGTGGTAAAACTCTTAAAATACGCAATTAGAGTTTCCAGAAGTGATTAAAACCTTGGAAGAACCCCTTGAAATTAAAGTAAATAGATTCTTCCTACATTTCCTGCCGTTTGTAATCACAGACATTACCAGTGGAAAGCCGTGAAATGACCAGCAAACTGATAATATTTACAACTGTGGGCACTTGAGGGAGCGTTTTCACTTGAATTTGCTTTCAAATATTAGGAATTCTTGTTTATACAGCTCAAAATTTGTGTAGAAAGCCTGTAAGTGAGGACTGAACTGCTTATGTTTACAATTGAGGCGGCATTACTCTGGCGACTTTTGTTTGACTCTGTTAAAATCCTGACGGTTCCAGTACAAATTTGTAAGAAAAATCTCTAGGTGTGGTAAAACTCTTAAAATACGTAATTAGAGTTTCCAGAAATGATTAAAACCTTGGAAGAACCCCTTGAAATTAAAGTAAATAGATTCTTCCTACATTTCCTGCCGTTTGTAATCACAGACACTACCAATGGAAAGCCTTGAAATGACCAGCAAACTGATAATATTTAAAACTCCGGGCACTTTAGGGAGCGTTTTCACTTGAATTTGCTTTCAAATATTAGGAATTCTTGTTTATACAGCTCAAAATTTGTGTAGAAAGCCTGTAAGTGAGGACTGTACTGCTTATGTTTACAATTGAGGCCGCATTACTCTGGCGACTTTTGTATGACTCTGTTAAAATCCTGACGGTTCCAGTACAAATTTGTAAGAAAACTCTCTAGTTGTGGTAAAACTCTTAAAATACGCAATTAGAGTTTCCAGAAGTGATTAAAACCTTGGAAGAACCCCTTGAAATTAAAGTAAATAGATTCTTCCTACATTTCCTGCCGTTTGTAATCACAGACATTACCAGTGGAAAGCCGTGAAATGACCAGCAAACTGATAATATTTACAACTCTGGGCACTTGAGGGAGCGTTCTCACTTGAATTAGCTTTCAAATATTAGGAATTCTTGTTTATACAGCTCAAAATTTGTGCAGAAAGCCTGTAAGTGAGTACTGAACTGCTTATGTTTACAATTGAGGCCCCATTACTCTGGCGACTTTTGTATGACTCTGTTAAAATCCTGACGGTTCCAGTACAAATTTGTAAGAAAACTCTCTAGGTGTGGTAAAACTCTTAAAATACGCAATTAGAGTTTCCAGAAGTGATTAAAACCTTGGAAGAACCCCTTGAAATTAAAGTAAATAGATTCTTCCTACATTTCCTGCCGTTTGTAATCACAGACATTACCAGTGGAAAGCCGTGAAATGACCAGCAAACTGATAATATTTACAACTCTGGGCACTTTAGGGAGCGTTTTCACTTGAATTTGCTTTCAAATATTAGGAATTCTTGTTTATACAGCTCATAATTTTTGTAGAAAGCCTGTAAGTGAGGTTTAAACTGCGTATGTTTACAATTGAGGCCGCATTACTCTGGCGACTATTGTATGACTCTGTTAAAATCCTTACGGTTCCAGTACAAATTTGTAAGAAAACTCTCTGGTTGTGGTAAAAGTCTTAAAATACGCAATTAGAGTTTCCAGAAATGATTAAAATCTTGGAAGAACCCCTTGAAATTAAAGTAAATAGATTCTTCCTACATTTCCTGCCGTTTGTAATCACAGGCATTACCAATGGAAAGCCGTGAAATGACCAGCAAACTGATAATATTTACAACTCTGGGCACTTTAGGGAGCGTTTTCACTTGAATTTGCTTTCAAATATTAGGAATTCTTGTTTATACAGCTCAAAATTTGTGTAGAAAGCCTGTAAGTGAGGACTGTACTGCTTATGTTTACAATTGAGGCCACATTACTCTGGCGACTTTTGTATGACTGTTAAAATCCTGACGGTTCCAGTACATATTTGTAAGAAAACTCTCTAGTTGTGGTAAAACTCTTAAAATACGTAATTAGAGTTTCCAGAAATGATTAAAAACTTGGAAGAACCCCTTGAAATTAAAGTAAATAGATTCTTCCTACATTTCCTGCCGTTTGTAATCACAGACATTACCAGTGGAAAGCCGTGAAATGACCAGCAAACTGATAATATTTACAACTCCGGGCACTTTAGGGAGCGTTTTCACTTGAATTTGCTTTCAAATATTAGGAATTCTTGTTTATACAGCTCAAAATTTGTGCAGAAAGCCTGTAAGCGAGGACTGAACTGCTTATGTTTACAATTGAGGCCGCATTACTCTGGCGACTTTTGTATGACTCTGTTAATATCCTGACGGTTCCAGTACAAATTTGTAAGAAAACTCTCTAGGTGTGGTAAAACTCTTAAAATACGTAAGTAGAGTTTCCAGAAATGATTAAAACCTTGGAACAACCCCTTGAAATTAAAGTAAATAGATTCTTCCTACATTTCCTGCCGTTTGTAATCACAGACATTACCAATGGAAAGCCGTGAAATGACCAGCAAACTGATAATATTTACAACTCCGGGCACTTTAGGGAGCGTTTTCACTTGAATTTGCTTTCAAATATTAGGAATTCTTGTTTATACAGCTCAAAATTTGTGCAGAAAGCCTGTAAGTGAGGACTGAACTGCTTATGTTTACAATTGAGGCCGCATTACTCTGGCGACTTTTGTATGACTCTGTTAAAATCCTGACGGTTCCAGTACAAATTTGTAAGAAAACTCTCTAGTTGTGGTAAAACTCTTAAAATACGCAATTAGAGTTTCCAGAAGTGATTAAAACCTTGGAAGAACCCCTTGAAATTAAAGTAAATAGATTCTTCCTACATTTCCTGCCGTTTGTAATCACAGACATTACCAGTGGAAAGCCGTGAAATGACCAGCAAACTGATAATATTTACAACTGTGGGCACTTGAGGGAGCGTTTTCACTTGAATTTGCTTTCAAATATTAGGAATTCTTGTTTATACAGCTCAAAATTTGTGCAGAAAGCCTGTAAGTGAGGACTGAACTGCTTATGTTTACAATTGAGGCCACATTACTCTGGCGAATTTTGTATGACTCTGTTAAAATCCTGACGGTTCCAGTACAAATTTGTAAGAAAACTCTCTAGGTGTGGTAAAACTCTTAAAATACGTAATTAGAGTTTCCAGAAATGATTAAAACCTTGGAAGAACCCCTTGAAATTAAAGTAAATAGATTCTTCCTACATTTCCTGCCGTTTGTAATCACAGACATTACCAATGGAAAGCCGTGAAATGACCAGCAAACTGATAATATTTAAAACTCCGGGCACTTTAGGGAGCGTTTTCACTTGAATTTGCTTTCAAATATTAGCTATTCTTGTTTATACAGCTCAAAATTTGTGTAGAAAGCCTGTAAGTGAGGACTGTACTGCTTATGTTTACAATTGAGGCCGCATTACTCTGGCGACTTTTGTATGACTGTTAAAATCCTGATGGTTCCAGTACATATTTGTAAGAAAAATCTCTAGTTGTGGTAAAACTCTTAAAATACGTAATTAGAGTTTCCAGAAATGATTAACACCTTGGAAGAACCCCTTGAAATTAAAGTAAATAGATTCTTCCTACATTTCCTGCCGTTTGTAATCACAGACATTACCAGTGGAAAGCCGTGAAATGACCAGCAAACTGATAATATTTACAACTCTGAGCACTTTAGGGAGCGTTTTCACTTGAATTTGCTTTGAAATATTAGGAATTCTTGTTTATACAGCTCAAAATTTGTGTAGAAAGCCTGTAAGTGAGGACTGTACTGCTTATGTTTACAATTGAGGCCGCATTACTCTGGCGACTTTTGTATGACTCTGTTAAAATCCTGACGGTTCCAGTACAAATTTGTAAGAAAACTCTCTAGTTGTGGTAAAACTCTTAAAATACGCAATTAGAGTTTCCAGAAGTGATTAAAACCTTGGAAGAACCCCTTGAAATTAAAGTAAATAGATTCTTCCTACATTTCCTGCCGTTTGTAATCGCAGACATTACCAGTGGAAAGCCGTGAAATGACCAGCAAACTGATAATATTTACAACTCTGGGCACTTGAGGGATCGGTTTCACTTGAATTAGCTTTCAAATATTAGGAATTCTTGTTTATACAGCTCAAAATTTGTGCAGAAAGCCTGTAAGTGAGTACTGAACTGCTTATGTTTACAATTGAGGCCGCATTACTCTGGCGACTTTTGTATGACTCTGTTCAAATCCTGACGGTTCCAGTACAAATTTGTAAGAAAACTCTCTAGGTGCGGTAAAACTCTTAAAATACGTAATTAGAGTTTCCAGAAAAGATTAAAACCTTGGAAGAACCCCTTGAAATTAAAGTAAATAGATTCTTTCTACATTTCCTGCCGTTTGTAATCACAGACATTACCAGTGGAAAGCCGTGAAATGACCAGCAAACTGATAATATTTACAACTCTGAGCACTTTAGGGAGCGTTTTCACTTGAATTTGCTTTCAAATATTAGGAATTCTTGTTTATACAGCTCATAATTTTTGTAAAAAGCCTGTAAGTGAGGTTTAAACTGCGTATGTTTACAATTGAGGCCGCATACTCTGGCGACTATTGTATGACTCTGTTAAAATCCTGACGGTTCCAGTACAAATTTGTAAGAAAACTCTCTAGTTGTGGTAAAACTCTTAAAATACGCAATTAGAGTTTCCAGAAGTGATTAAAACCTTGGAAGAACCCCTTGAAATTAAAGTATATAGATTCTTCCTACATTTCCTGCCGTTTGTATTCACAGACATTACCAGTGGAAAGCCGTGAAATGACCAGCAAACTGATAATATTTACAACTGTGGGCACTTGAGGGAGCGTTTTCACTTGAATTTGCTTTCAAATATTAGGAATTCTTGTTTATACAGCTCAAAATTTGTGCAGAAAGCCTGTAAGTGAGGACTGAACTGCTTATGTTTACAATTGAGGCCACATTACTCTGGCGAATTTTGTATGACTCTGTTAAAATCCTGACGGTTCCAGTACAAATTTGTAAGAAAACTCTCTAGGTGTGGTAAAACTCTTAAAATACGTAATTAGAGTTTCCAGAAATGATTAAAACCTTGGAAGAACCCCTTGAAATTAAAGTAAATAGATTCTTCCTACATTTCCTGCCGTTTGTAATCACAGACATTACCAATGGAAAGCCGTGAAATGACCAGCAAACTGATAATATTTAAAACTCCGGGCACTTTAGGGAGCGTTTTCACTTGAATTTGCTTTCAAATATTAGGAATTCTTGTTTATACGGCTCAAAATTTGTGTAGAAAGCCTGTAAGTGAGGACTGTACTGCTTATGTTTACAATTGAGGCCGCATTACTCTGGCGACTTTTGTATGACTGTTAAAATCCTGATGGTTCCAGTACATATTTGTAAGAAAACTCTCTAGTTGTGGTAAAACTCTTAAAATACGTAATTAGAGTTTCCAGAAATGATTAACACCTTGGAAGAACCCCTTGAAATTAAAGTAAATAGATTCTTCCTACATTTCCTGCCGTTTGTAATCACAGACATTACCAGTGGAAAGCCGTGAAATGACCAGCAAACTGATAATATTTACAACTCTGAGCACTTTAGGGAGCGTTTTCACTTGAATTTGCTTTGAAATATTAGGAATTCTTGTTTATACAGCTCAAAATTTGTGTAGAAAGCCTGTAAGTGAGGACTGTACTGCTTATGTTTACAATTGAGGCCGCATTACTCTGGCGACTTTTGTATGACTCTGTTAAAATCCTGACGGTTCCAGTACAAATTTGTAAGAAAACTCTCTAGTTGTGGTAAAACTCTTAAAATACGCAATTAGAGTTTCCAGAAGTGATTAAAACCTTGGAAGAACCCCTTGAAATTAAAGTAAATAGATTCTTCCTACATTTCCTGCCGTTTGTAATCGCAGACATTACCAGTGGAAAGCCGTGAAATGACCAGCAAACTGATAATATTTACAACTCTGGGCACTTGAGGGAGCGTTTTCACTTGAATTAGCTTTCAAATATTAGGAATTCTTGTTTATACAGCTCAAAATTTGTGCAGAAAGCCTGTAAGTGAGTACTGAACTGCTTATGTTTACAATTGAGGCCGCATTACTCTGGCGACTTTTGTATGACTCTGTTCAAATCCTGACGGTTCCAGTACAAATTTGTAAGAAAACTCTCTAGGTGTGGTAAAACTCTTAAAATACGTAATTAGAGTTTCCAGAAATGATTAAAACCTTGGAAGAACCCCTTGAAATTAAAGTAAATAGATTCTTTCTACATTTCCTGCCGTTTGTAATCACAGACATTACCAGTGGAAAGCCGTGAAATGACCAGCAAACTGATAATATTTACAACTCTGAGCACTTTAGGGAGCGTTTTCACTTGAATTTGCTTTCAAATATTAGGAATTCTTGTTTATTCAGCTCTTAATTTTTGTAGAAAGCCTGTAAGTGAGGTTTAAACTGCGTATGTTTACAATTGAGGCCGCATACTCTGGCGACTATTGTATGACTCTGTTAAAATCCTTACGGTTCCAGTACATATTTGTAAGAAAACTCTCTGGTTGTGGTAAAACTCTTAAAATACGTAATTAGAGTTTCCAGAAATGATTAACACCTTGGAAGAACCCCTTGAAATTAAAGTAAATAGATTCTTCCTACATTTCCTGCCGTTTGTAATCACAGACATTACCAGTGGAAAGCCGTGAAATGACCAGCAAACTGATAATATTTACAACTCTGAGCACTTTAGGGAGCGTTTTCACTTGAATTTGAATTGAAATATTAGGAATTCTTGTTTATACAGCTCAAAATTTGTGTAGAAAGCCTGTAAGTGAGGACTGTACTGCTTATGTTGACAATTGAGGCCGCATTACTCTGGCGACTTTTGTATGACTCTGTTAAAATCCTGACCGTTCCAGTACATATTTGTAAGAAAACTCTCTAGTTGTGGTAAAACTCTTAAAATACGTAATTAGAGTTTCCAGAAATGATTAAAAACTTGGAAGAACGCCTTGAAATTAAAGTAAATACATTCTTCCTACATTTCCTGCCGTTTGTAATCACAGACATTACCAGTGGAAAGCCATGAAATGACCAGCAAACTGATAACATTTACAACTCTGTGAACTTTAGGGAGCGTTTTCACTTGAATTTGCTTTGAAATATTAGGAATTCTTGTTTATACAGCTCAAAATTTGTGTAGAAAGCCTGTAAGTGAGGACTGTACTGCTTATGTTTACAATTGAGGCCACATTACTCTGGCGACTTTTGTATGACTGTTAAAATCCTGACGGTTCCAGTACATATTTGTAAGAAAACTCTCTAGTTGTGGTAAAACTCTTAAAATACGTAATTAGAGTTTCCAGAAATGATTAAAAACTTGGAAGAACCCCTTGAAATTAAAGTAAATAGATTCTTCCTACATTTCCTGCCGTTTGTAATCACAGACATTACCAATGGAAAGCCGTGAAATGACCAGCAAACTGATAATATTTACAACTCCGGGCACTTTAGGGAGCGTTTTCACTTGAATTTGCTTTCAAATATTAGGAATTCTTGTTTATACAGCTCAAAATTTGTGCAGAAAGCCTGTAAGTGAGGACTGAACTGCTTATGTTTACAATTGAGGCCGCATTACTCTGGCGACTTTTGTATGACTCTGTTAAAATCCTGACGGTTCCAGTACAAATTTGTAAGAAAACTCTCTAGGTGTGGTAAAACTCTTAAAATACGTAATTAGAGTTTCCAGAAATGATTAAAACCTTGGAAGAACCCCTTGAAATTAAAGTAAATAGATTCTTCCTACATTTCCTGCCGTTTGTAATCACAGACATTACCAATGGAAAGCCGTGAAATGACCAGCAAACTGATAATATTTACAACTCTGGGCACTTGAGGGAGCGTTTTCACTTGAATTTGCTTTCAAATATTAGGAATTCTTGTTTATACAGCTCAAAATTTGTGCAGAAAGCCTGTAAGTGAGTACTGAACTGCTTATGTTTACAATTGAGGCCACATTACTCTGGCGACTTTTGTATGACTCTGTTAAAATCATGACGGTTCCAGTACATATTTGTAAGAAAACTCTCTAGGTGTGGTAAAACTCTTAAAACACGCAATTAGAGTTTCCAGAAGTGATTAAAACCTTGGAAGAACCCCTTGAAATTAAAGTAAATAGATTCTTCCTACATTTCCTGCCGTTTGTAATCACAGACATTACCAGTGGAAAGCCGTGAAATGACCAGCAAACTGATAATATTTACAACTGTGGGCACTTGAGGGAGCGTTTTCATTTGAATTTGCTTTCAAATATTAGGAATTCTTGTTTATACAGCTCAAAATTTGTGTAGAAAGCCTGTAAGTGAGGACTGAACTGCTTATGTTTACAATTGAGGCGGCATTACTCTGGCGACTTTTGTTTGACTCTGTTAAAATCCTGACGGTTCCAGTACAAATTTGTAAGACAAATCTCTAGGTGTGGTAAAACTCTTAAAATACGTAATTAGAGTTTCCAGAAATGATTAAAACCTTGGAAGAACCCCTTGAAATTAAAGTAAATAGATTCCTCCTACATTTCCTGCCGTTTGTAATCACAGACACTACCAATGGAAAGCCTTGAAATGACCAGCAAACTGATAATATTTAAAACTCCGGGCACTTTAGGGAGCGTTTTCACTTGAATTTGCTTTCAAATATTAGGAATTCTTGTTTATACGGCTTAAAATTTGTGTAGAAAGCCTGTAAGTGAGGACTGTACTGCTTATGTTTACAATTGAGGCCGCATTACTCTGGCGACTTTTGTATGACTGTTAAAATCCTGACGGTTCCAGTACATATTTGTAAGAAAACTCTCTAGTTGTGGTAAAACTCTTAAAATAAGTAATTAGAGTTTCCAGAAATGATTAAAAACTTGGAAGAACCCCTTGAAATTAAAGTAAATAGATTCTTCCTACATTTCCTGCCGTTTGTAATCACAGACATTACCAGTGGAAAGCCGTGAAATGACCAGCAAACTGATAATATTTACAACTCTGAGCACTTTAGGGAGCGTTTTCACTTGAATTTGCTTTCAAATATTAGGAATTCTTGTTTATACAGCTCAAAATTTGTGCAGAAAGCCTGTAAGTGAGGACTGAACTGCTTATGTTTACAATTGAGGCCGCATTACTCTGGCGACTTTTGTATGACTCTGTTAATATCCTGACGGTTCCAGTACAAATTTGTAAGAAAACTCTCTAGGTGTGGTAAAAGTCTTAAAATACGCAATTAGAGTTTCCAGAAATAATTAAAATCTTGGAAGAACCCCTTGAAATTAAAGTAAATAGATTCTTCCTACACTTCCTGCCGTTGGTAATCACAGGCATTACCAATGGAAAGCCGTGAAATGACCAGCAAACTGATAATATTTAAAACTCCGGGCACTTCAGGGAGCGTTTTCACTTGAATTTGCTTTCAAATATTAGGAATTCTTGTTTATACAGCTCAAAATTTGTGTAGAAAGCCTGTAAGTGAGGACTGTACTGCTTATGTTTACAATTGAGGCCGCATTACTCTGGCGACTTTTGTATGACTGTTAAAATCCTGACGGTTCCAGTACATATTTGTAAGAAAACTCTCTAGTTGTGGTAAAACTCTTAAAATACGTAATTAGAGTTTCCAGAAATGATTAACACCTTGGAAGAACCCCTTGAAATTAAAGTAAATAGATTCTTCCTACATTTCCTGCCGTTTGTAATCACAGACATTACCAGTGGAAAGCCGTGAAATGACCAGCAAACTGATAATATTTACAACTCTGAGCACTTTAGGGAGCGTTTTCACTTGAATTTGCTTTGAAATATTAGGAATTCTTGTTTATACAGCTCAAAATTTGTGTAGAAAGCCTGTAAGTGAGGACTGTACTGCTTATGTTTACAATTGAGGCCGCATTACTCTGGCGACTTTTGTATGACTCTGTTAAAATCCTTACGGTTCCAGTACAAATTTGTAAGAAAACTCTCTAGTTGTGGTAAAACTCTTAAAATACGCAATTAGAGTTTCCAGAAGTGATTAAAACCTTGGAAGAACCCCTTGAAATTAAAGTAAATAGATTCTTCCTACATTTCCTGCCGTTTGTAATCACAGACATTACCAGTGGAAAGCCGTGAAATGACCAGCATACTGATAATATTTAAAACTCCGGGCACTTCAGGGAGCGTTTTCACTTGAATTTGCTTTCAAATATTAGGAATTCTTGTTTATACAGCTCAAAATTTGTGTAGAAAGCCTGTAAGTGAGGACTGTACTGCTTATGTTTACAATTGAGGCCACATTACTCTGGCGACTTTTGTATGACTCTGTTAAAATCCTGACCGTTCCAGTACATATTTGTAAGAAAACTCTCTAGTTGTGGTAAAACTCTTAAAATACGTAATTAGAGTTTCCAGAAATGATTAAAAACTTGGAAGAACGCCTTGAAATTAAAGTAAATACATTCTTCCTACATTTCCTGCCGTTTGTAATCACAGACATTACCAGTGGAAAGCCGTGAAATGACCAGCAAACTGATAACATTTACAACTCTGTGAACTTTAGGGAGCGTTTTCACTTGAATTTGCTTTGAAATATTAGGAATTCTTGTTTATACAGCTCAAAATTTGTGTAGAAAGCCTGTAAGTGAGGACTGTACTGCTTATGTTTACAATTGAGACTGCATTACTCTGGCGACTTTTGTATGACTCTGTTAAAATCATGACGGTTCCAGTACATATTTGTAAGAAAACTCTCTAGTTGTGGTAAAACTCTTAAAATACGTAATTAGAGTTTCCAGAAATGATTAAAACCTTGGAAGAACCCCTTGAAATTAAAGTAAATAGATTCTTCCTACATTTCCTGCCGTTTGTAATCACAGGCATTACCAATGGAAAGCCGTGAAATGACCAGCAAACTGATAATATTTACAACTCTGGGCACTTGAGGGAGCGTTTTCACTTGAATTTGCTTTCAAATATTAGGAATTCTTGTTTATACAGCACAAAATTTGTGTAGAAAGCCTGTAAGTGAGGACTGTACTGCTTATGTTTACAATTGAGGCCACATTACTCTGGCGACTTTTGTATGACTGTTAAAATCCTGACGGTTCCAGTACATATTTGTAAGAAAACTCTCTAGTTGTGGTAAAACTCTTAAAATACGCAATTAGAGTTTCCAGAAATGATTAAAAACTTGGAAGAACCCCTTGAAATTAAAGTAAATAGATTCTTCCTACATTTCCTGCCGTTTGTAATCACAGACATTACCAATGGAAAGCCGTGAAATGACCAGCAAACTGATAATATTTACAACTCCGGGCACTTTAAGGAGCGTTTTCACTTGAATTTGCTTTCAAATATTAGGAATTCTTGTTTATACAGCTCAAAATTTGTGCAGAAAGCCTGTAAGTGAGGACTGAACTGCTTATGTTTACAATTGAGGCCGCATTACTCTGGCGACTTTTGTATGACTCTGTTAAAATCCTGACGGTTCCAGTACAAATTTGTAAGAAAACTCTCTAGGTGTGGTAAAACTCTTAAAATACGTAATTAGAGTTTCCAGAAATGATTAAAACCTTGGAAGAACCCCTTGAAATTAAAGTAAATAGATTCTTCCTACATTTCCTGCCGTTTGTAATCACAGACATTACCAATGGAAAGCCGTGAAATGACCAGCAAACTGATAATATTTACAACTCTGGGCACTTGAGGGAGCGTTTTCACTTGAATTAGCTTTCAAATATTAGGAATTCTTGTTTATACGGCTCAAAATTTGTGCAGAAAGCCTGTAAGTGAGTACTGAACTGCTTATGTTTACAATTGAGGCCGCATTACTCTGGCGACTTTTGTATGACTCTGTTAAAATCCTGACGGTTCCAGTACAAATTTGTAAGAAAACTCTCTAGGTGTGGTAAAACTCTTAAAATACGTAATTAGAGTTTCCAGAAATGATTAAAACCTTGGAAGAACCCCTTGAAATTAAAGTAAATAGATTCTTTCTACATTTCCTGCCGTTTGTAATCACAGACATTACCAGTGGAAAGCCGTGAAATGACCAGCAAAATGATAATATTTACAACTGTGGGCACTTGAGGGAGCGTTTTCACTTGAATTTGCTTTCAAATATTAGGAATTCTTGTTTATACAGCTCAAAATTTGTGTAGAAAGCCTGTAAGTGAGGACTGTAGTGCTTATGTTTACAATTGAGGCCACATTACTCTGGGGACTTTTGTATGACTCTGTTAAAATCCTGACGGTTCCAGTACATATTTGTAAGAAAACTCTCTACTTGTGGTAAAACTCTTAAAATACGTAATTAGAGTTTCCAGAAGTGATTAAAAACTTGGAAGAACCCCTTGAAATTAAAGTATATAGATTCTTCCTACATTTCCTGCCGTTTGTAATCACAGACATTACCAGTGGAAAGCCGTGAAATGACCAGCAAACTGATAATATTTACAACTCCGGGCACTTTAGGGAGCGTTTTCACTTGAATTTGCTTTCAAATATTAGGAATTCTTGTTTATACAGCTCAAAATTTGTGCAGAAAGCCTGTAAGTGAGGACTGTACTGCTTATGTTTACAATTGAGGCCACATTACTCTGGCGACTTTTGTATGACTCTGTTAAAATCATGACGGTTCCAGTACAAATTTGTAAGAAAACTCTCTACTTGTGGTAAAACTCTTAAAATACGTAATTAGAGTTTCCAGAAGTGATTAAAAACTTGGAAGAACGCCTTGAAATTAAAGTAAATACATTCTTCCTACATTTCCTGCCGTTTGTAATCACAGACATTACCAGTGGAAAGCCGTGAAATGACCAGCAAACTGATAACATTTACAACTCTGTGAACTTTAGGGAGCGTTTTCACTTGAATTTGCTTTGAAATATTAGGAATTCTTGTTTATACAGCTCAAAATTTGTGTAGAAAGCCTGTAAGTGAGGACTGTACTGCTTATGTTTACAATTGAGACTGCATTACTCTGGCGACTTTTGTATGACTCTGTTAAAATCATGACGGTTCCAGTACATATTTGTAAGAAAACTCTCTAGTTGTGGTAAAACTCTTAAAATACGTAATTAGAGTTTCCAGAAATGATTAAAACCTTGGAAGAACCCCTTGAAATTAAAGTAAATAGATTCTTCCTACATTTCCTGCCGTTTGTAATCACAGGCATTACCAATGGAAAGCCGTGAAATGACCAGCAAACTGATAATATTTACAACTCTGGGCACTTGAGGGAGCGTTTTCACTTGAATTAGCTTTCAAATATTAGGAATTCTTGTTTATACGGCTCAAAATTTGTGCAAAAAGCCTGTAAGTGAGTTCTGAACTGCTTATGTTTACAATTGAGGCCGCATTACTCTGGCGACTTTTGTATGACTCTGTTAAAATCCTGACGGTTCCAGTACAAATTTGTAAGAAAACTCTCTAGGTGTGGTAAAACTCTTAAAATACGTAATTAGAGTTTCCAGAAATGATTAAAACCTTGGAAGAACCCCTTGAAATTAAAGTAAATAGATTCTTTCTACATTTCCTGCCGTTTGTAATCACAGACATTACCAGTGGAAAGCCGTGAAATGACCAGCAAAATGATAATATTTACAACTGTGGGCACTTGAGGGAGCGTTTTCACTTGAATTTGCTTTCAAATATTAGGAATTCTTGTTTATACAGCTCAAAATTTGTGTAGAAAGCCTGTAAGTGAGGACTGTAGTGCTTATGTTTACAATTGAGGCCACATTACTCTGGGGACTTTTGTATGACTCTGTTAAAATCCTGACGGTTCCAGTACATATTTGTAAGAAAACTCTCTACTTGTGGTAAAACTCTTAAAATACGTAATTAGAGTTTCCAGAAGTGATTAAAAACTTGGAAGAACCCCTTGAAATTAAAGTATATAGATTCTTCCTACATTTCCTGCCGTTTGTAATCACAGACATTACCAGTGGAAAGCCGTGAAATGAGCAGCAAACTGATAATATTTACAACTCCGGGCACTTTAGGGAGCGTTTTCACTTGAATTTGCTTTCAAATATTAGGAATTCTTGTTTATACAGCTCAAAATTTGTGCAGAAAGCCTGTAAGTGAGGACTGTACTGCTTATGTTTACAATTGAGGCCACATTACTCTGGCGACTTTTGTATGACTCTGTTAAAATCATGACGGTTCCAGTACAAATTTGTAAGAAAACTCTCTACTTGTGGTAAAACTCTTAAAATACGTAATTAGAGTTTCCAGAAGTGATTAAAAACTTGGAAGAACCCCTTGAAATAAAAGTATATAGATTCTTCCTACATTTCCTGCCGTTTGTAATCACAGACATTACCAGTGGAAAGCCGTGAAATGACCAGCAAACTGATAATATTTACAACTCCGGGCACTTTAGGGAGCGTTTTCACTTGAATTTGCTTTCAAATATTAGGAATTCTTGTTTATACAGCTCAAAATTTGTGCAGAAAGCCTGTAAGTGAGGACTGTACTGCTTATGTTTACAATTGAGGCCGCATTACTCTGGCGACTTTTGTATGACTCTGTTAAAATCCTTACGGTTCCAGTACAAATTTGTAAGAAAACTCTCTAGTTGTGGTAAAACTCTTAAAATACGCAATTAGAGTTTCCAGAAGTGATTAAAACCTTGGAAGAACCCCTTGAAATTAAAGTAAATAGATTCTTCCTACATTTCCTGCCGTTTGTAATCACAGACATTACCAGTGGAAAGCCGTGAAATGACCAGCATACTGATAATATTTAAAACTCCGGGCACTTCAGGGAGCGTTTTCACTTGAATTTGCTTTCAAATATTAGGAATTCTTGTTTATACAGCTCAAAATTTGTGTAGAAAGCCTGTAAGTGAGGACTGTACTGCTTATGTTTACAACTGAGGCCACATTACTCTGGCGACTTTTGTATGACTCTGTTAAAATCCTGACCGTTCCAGTACATATTTGTAAGAAAACTCTCTAGTTGTGGTAAAACTCTTAAAATACGTAATTAGAGTTTCCAGAAATGATTAAAAACTTGGAAGAACGCCTTGAAATTAAAGTAAATACATTCTTCCTACATTCCCTGCTGTTTGTAATCACAGACATTACCAGTGGAAAGCCGTGAAATGACCAGCAAACTGATAACATTTACAACTCTGTGAACTTTAGGGAGCGTTTTCACTTGAATTTGCTTTGAAATATTAGGAATTCTTGTTTATACAGCTCAAAATTTGTGTAGAAAGCCTGTAAGTGAGGACTGTACTGCTTATGTTTACAATTGAGGCCGCATTACTCTGGCGACTTTTGTATGACTGTTAAAATCCTGACGGTTCCAGTACATATTTGTAAGAAAACTCTCTAGTTGTGGTAAAACTCTTAAAATACGTAATTAGAGTTTCCAGAAGTGATTAAAACCTTGGAAGAACCCCTTGAAATTAAAGTAAATAGATTCTTCCTACATTTCCTGCCGTTTGTAATCACAGACATTACCAGTGGAAAGCCGTGAAATGACCAGCATACTGATAATATTTAAAACTCCGGGCACTTCAGGGAGCGTTTTCACTTGAATTTGCTTTCAAATATTAGGAATTCTTGTTTATACAGCTCAAAATTTGTGTAGAAAGCCTGTAAGTGAGGACTGTACTGCTTATGTTTACAACTGAGGCCACATTACTCTGGCGACTTTTGTATGACTCTGTTAAAATCCTGACCGTTCCAGTACATATTTGTAAGAAAACTCTCTAGTTGTGGTAAAACTCTTAAAATACGTAATTAGAGTTTCCAGAAATGATTAAAAACTTGGAAGAACGCCTTGAAATTAAAGTAAATACATTCTTCCTACATTTCCTGCCGTTTGTAATCACAGACATTACCAGTGGAAAGCCGTGAAATGACCAGCAAACTGATAACATTTACAACTCTGTGAACTTTAGGGAGCGTTTTCACTTGAATTTGCTTTGAAATATTAGGAATTCTTGTTTATACAGCTCAAAATTTGTGTAGAAAGCCTGTAAGTGAGGACTGTACTGCTTATGTTTACAATTGAGACTGCATTACTCTGGCGACTTTTGTATGACTCTGTTAAAATCACGACGGTTCCAGTACATATTTGTAAGAAAACTCTCTAGTTGTGGTAAAACTCTTAAAATACGTAATTAGAGTTTCCAGAAATGATTAAAACCTTGGAAGAACCCCTTGAAATTAAAGTAAATAGATTCTTCCTACATTTCCTGCCGTTTGTAATCACAGGCATTACCAATGGAAAGCCGTGAAATGACCAGCAAAATGATAATATTTACAACTCTGGGCACTTGAGGGAGCGTTTTCACTTGAATTTGCTTTCAAATATTAGGAATTCTTGTTTATACAGCTCAAAATTTGTGTAGAAAGCCTGTAAGTGAGGACTGTACTGCTTATGTTTACAATTGAGGCCACATTACTCTGGCGACTTTTGTATGACTGTTAAAATCCTGACGGTTCCAGTACATATTTGTAAGAAAATTCTCTAGTTGTGGTAAAACTCTTAAAATACGTAATTAAAGTTTCCAGAAATGATTAAAAACTTGGAAGAACCCCTTGAAATTAAAGTAAATAGATTCTTCCTACATTTCCTGCCGTTTGTAATCACAGACATTACCAATGGAAAGCCGTGAAATGACCAGCAAACTGATAATATTTACAACTCCGGGCACTTTAGGGAGCGTTTTCACTTGAATTTGCTTTCAAATATTAGGAATTCTTGTTTATACAGCTCAAAATTTGTGCAGAAAGCCTGTAAGTGAGGACTGAACTGCTTATGTTTACAATTGAGGCCGCATTACTCTGGCGACTTTTGTATGACTCTGTTAAAATCCTGACGGTTCCAGTACAAATTTGTAAGAAAACTCTCTAGGTGTGGTAAAACTCTTAAAATACGTAATTAGAGTTTCCAGAAATGATTAAAACCTTGGAAGAACCCCTTGAAATTAAAGTAAATAGATTCTTCCTACATTTCCTGCCGTTTGTAATCACAGACATTACCAATGGAAAGCCGTGAAATGACCAGCAAACTGATAATATTTATAACTCTGGGCACTTGAGGGAGCGTTTTCACTTGAATTAGCTTTCAAATATTAGGAATTCTTGTTTATACGGCTCAAAATTTGTGCAGAAAGCCTGTAAGTGAGTACTGAACTGCTTATGTTTACAATTGAGGCCGCATTACTCTGGCGACTTTTGTATGACTCTGTTAAAATCCTGACGGTTCCAGTACAAATTTGTAAGAAAACTCTCTAGGTGTGGTAAAACTCTTAAAATACGTAATTAGAGTTTCCAGAAATGATTAAAACCTTGGAAGAACCCCTTGAAATTAAAGTAAATAGATTCTTTCTACATTTCCTGCCGTTTGTAATCACAGACATTACCAGTGGAAAGCCGTGAAATGACCAGCAAAATGATAATATTTACAACTCTGGGCACTTGAGGGAGCGTTTTCACTTGAATTTGCTTTCAAATATTAGGAATTCTTGTTTATACAGCTCAAAATTTGTGTAGAAAGCCTGTAAGTGAGGACTGTACTGCATATGTTTACAATTGAGGCCACATTACTCTGGCGACTTTTGTATGACTCTGTTAAAATCCTGACGGTTCCAGTACATATTTGTAAGAAAAATCTCTAGTTGTGGTAAAACTCTTAAAATACGTAATTAGAGTTTCCAGAAGTGATTAAAAACTTGGAAGAACCCCTTGAAATTAAAGTATATAGATTCTTCCTACATTTCCTGCCGTTTGTAATCACAGACATTACCAGTGGAAAGCCGTGAAATGACCAGCAAACTGATAATATTTACAACTCCGGGCACTTTAGGGAGCGTTTTCACTTGAATTTGCTTTCAAATATTAGGAATTCTTGTTTATACAGCTCAAAATTTGTGCAGAAAGCCTGTAAGTGAGGACTGTACTGCTTATGTTTACAATTGAGGCCACATTACTCTGGCGACTTTTGTATGACTCTGTTAAAATCATGACGGTTCCAGTACAAATTTGTAAGAAAACTCTCTACTTGTGGTAAAACTCTTAAAATACGTAATTAGAGTTTCCAGAAGTGATTAAAAACTTGGAAGAACCCCTTGAAATAAAAGTATATAGATTCTTCCTACATTTCCTGCCGTTTGTAATCACAGACATTACCAGTGGAAAGCCGTGAAATGACCAGCAAACTGATAATATTTACAACTCCGGGCACTTTAGGGAGCGTTTTCACTTGAATTTGCTTTCAAATATTAGGAATTCTTGTTTATACAGCTCAAAATTTGTGCAGAAAGCCTGTAAGTGAGGACTGTACTGCTTATGTTTACAATTGAGGCCGCATTACTCTGGCGACTTTTGTATGACTCTGTTAAAATCCTTACGGTTCCAGTACAAATTTGTAAGAAAACTCTCTAGTTGTGGTAAAACTCTTAAAATACGCAATTAGAGTTTCCAGAAGTGATTAAAACCTTGGAAGAACCCCTTGAAATTAAAGTAAATAGATTCTTCCTACATTTCCTGCATTTTGTAATCACAGACATTACCAGTGGAAAGCCGTGAAATGACCAGCAAACTGATAATATTTACAACTGTGGGCACTTGAGGGAGCGTTTTCACTTGAATTTGCTTTCAAATATTAGGAATTCTTGTTTATACAGCTCAAAATTTGTGTAGAAAGCCTGTAAGTGAGGACTGAACTGCTTATGTTTACAATTGAGGCGGCATTACTCTGGCGACTTTTGTTTGACTCTGTTAAAATCCTGACGGTTCCAGTACAAATTTGTAAGAAAAATCTCTAGGTGTGGTAAAACTCTTAAAATACGTAATTAGAGTTTCCAGAAATGATTAAAACCTTGGAAGAACCCCTTGAAATTAAAGTAAATAGATTCTTCCTACATTTCCTGCCGTTTGTAATCACAGGCATTACCAATGGAAAACCGTGAAATGACCAGCAAACTGATAATATTTACAACTCTGGGCACTTGAGGGAGCGTTTTCACTTGAATTTGCTTTCAAATATTAGGAATTCTTGTTTATACAGCTCAAAATTTGTGTAGAAAGCCTGTAAGTGAGGACTGTACTGCTTATGTTTACAATTGAGGCCGCATTACTCTGGCGACTTTTGTATGACTCTGTTAAAATCCTGACCGTTCCAGTACATATTTGTAAGAAAACTCTCTAGTTGTGGTAAAACTCTTAAAATACGTAATTAGAGTTTCCAGAAATGATTAAAAACTTGGAAGAACCCCTTGAAATTAAAGTAAATAGATTCTTCCTACATTTCCTGCCGTTTGTAATCACAGACATTACCAATGGAAAGCCGTGAAATGACCAGCAAACTGATAATATTTACAACTCCGGGCACTTTAGGGAGCGTTTTCACTTGAATTTGCTTTCAAATATTAGGAATTCTTGTTTATACAGCTCAAAATTTGTGCAGAAAGCCTGTAAGTGAGGACTGAACTGCTTATGTTTACAATTGAGGCCGCATTACTCTGGCGACTTTTGTATGACTCTGTTAAAATCCTGACGGTTCCAGTACAAATTTGTAAGAAAACTCTCTAGTTGTGGTAAAACTCTTAAAATACGTAATTAGAGTTTCCAGAAATGATTAAAACCTTGGAAGAACCCCTTGAAATTAAAGTAAATAGATTCTTCCTACATTTCCTGCCGTTTGTAATCACAGACATTACCAATGGAAAGCCGTGAAATGACCAGCAAACTGATAATATTTACAACTCTGGGCACTTGAGGGAGCGTTTTCACTTGAATTAGCTTTCAAATATTAGGAATTCTTGTTTATACAGCTCAAAATTTGTGTAGAAAGCCTGTAAGTGAGGACTGTACTGCTTATGTTTACAATTGAGGCCGCATTACTCTGGCGACTTTTGTATGACTCTGTTAAAATCCTGACGGTTCCAGTACAAATTTGTAAGAAAACTCTCTAGGTGTGGTAAAACTCTTAAAATATGTAATTAGAGTTTCCAGAAATGATTAACACCTTGGAAGAACCCCTTGAAATTAAAGTAAATAGATTCTTCCTACATTTCCTGCCGTTTGTAATCACAGACATTACCAGTGGAAAGCCGTGAAATGACCAGCAAACTGATAATATTTACAACTCTGAGCACTTTAGGGAGCGTTTTCACTTGAATTTGCTTTGAAATATTAGGAATTCTTGTTTATACAGCTCAAAATTTGTGTAGAAAGCCTGTAAGTGAGGACTGTACTGCTTATGTTTACAATTGAGGCCGCATTACTCTGGCGACTTTTGTATGACTCTGTTAAAATCCTTACGGTTCCAGTACAAATTTGTAAGAAAACTCTCTAGTTGTGGTAAAACTCTTAAAATACGCAATTAGAGTTTCCAGAAGTGATTAAAACCTTGGAAGAACCCCTTGAAATTAAAGTAAATAGATTCTTCCTACATTTCCTGCCGTTTGTAATCACAGACATTACCAGTGGAAAGCCGTGAAATGACCAGCATACTGATAATATTTAAAACTCCGGGCACTTCAGGGAGCGTTTTCACTTGAATTTGCTTTCAAATATTAGGAATTCTTGTTTATACAGCTCAAAATTTGTGTAGAAAGCCTGTAAGAGAGGACTGTACTGCTTATGTTTACAATTGAGGCCACATTACTCTGGCGACTTTTGTATGACTCTGTTAAAATCCTGACCGTTCCAGTACATATTTGTAAGAAAACTCTCTAGTTGTGGTAAAACTCTTAAAATACGTAATTAGAGTTTCCAGAAATGATTAAAAACTTGGAAGAACGACTTGAAATTAAAGTAAATACATTCTTCCTACATTTCCTGCCGTTTGTAATCACAGACATTACCAGTGGAAAGCCGTGAAATGACCAGCAAACTGATAACATTTACAACTCTGTGAACTTTAGGGAGCGTTTTCACTTGAATTTGCTTTGAAATATTAGGAATTCTTGTTTATACAGCTCAAAATTTGTGTAGAAAGCCTGTAAGTGAGGACTGTACTGCTTATGTTTACAATTGAGACTGCATTACTCTGGCGACTTTTGTATGACTCTGTTAAAATCATGACGGTTCCAGTACATATTTGTAAGAAAACTCTCTAGTTGTGGTAAAACTCTTAAAATACGTAATTAGAGTTTCCAGAAATGATTAAAACCTTGGAAGAACCCCTTGAAATTAAAGTAAATAGATTCTTCCTACATTTCCTGCCGTTTGTAATCACAGGCATTACCAATGGAAAGCCGTGAAATGACCAGCAAACTGATAATATTTACAACTCTGGGCACTTGAGGGAGCGTTTTCACTTGAATTTGCTTTCAAATATTAGGAATTCTTGTTTATACAGCTCAAAATTTGTGTAGAAAGCCTGTAAGTGAGGACTGTACTGCTTATGTTTACAATTGAGGCCACATTACTCTGGCGACTTTTGTATGACTGTTAAAATCCTGACGGTTCCAGTACATATTTGTAAGAAAACTCTCTAGTTGTGGTAAAACTCTTAAAATACGTAATTAAAGTTTCCAGAAATGATTAAAAACTTGGAAGAACCCCTTGAAATTAAAGTAAATAGATTCTTCCTACATTTCCTGCCGTTTGTAATCACAGACATTACCAATGGAAAGCCGTGAAATGACCAGCAAACTGATAATATTTACAACTCCGGGCACTTTAGGGAGCGTTTTCACTTGAATTTGCTTTCAAATATTAGGAATTCTTGTTTATACAGCTCAAAATTTGTGCAGAAAGCCTGTAAGTGAGGACTGAACTGCTTATGTTTACAATTGAGGCCGCATTACTCTGGCGACTTTTGTATGACTCTGATAAAATCCTGACGGTTCCAGTACAAATTTGTAAGAAAACTCTCTAGGTGTGGTAAAACTCTTAAAATACGTAATTAGAGTTTCCAGAAATGATTAAAACCTTGGAAGAACCCCTTGAAATTAAAGTAAATAGATTCTTCCTACATTTCCTGCCGTTTGTAATCACAGACATTACCAATGGAAAGCCGTGAAATGACCAGCAAACTGATAATATTTACAACTCTGGGCACTTGAGGGAGCGTTTTCACTTGAATTAGCTTTCAAATATTAGGAATTCTTGTTTATACGGCTCAAAATTTGTGCAGAAAGCCTGTAAGTGAGTACTGAACTGCTTATGTTTACAATTGAGGCCGCATTACTCTGGCGACTTTTGTATGACTCTGTTAAAATCCTGACGGTTCCAGTACAAATTTGTAAGAAAACTCTCTAGGTGTGGTAAAACTCTTAAAATACGTAATTAGAGTTTCCAGAAATGATTAAAACCTTGGAAGAACCCCTTGAAATTAAAGTAAATAGATTCTTTCTACATTTCCTGCCGTTTGTAATCACAGACATTACCAGTGGAAAGCCGTGAAATGACCAGCAAAATGATAATATTTACAACTCTGGGCACTTGAGGGAGCGTTTTCACTTGAATTTGCTTTCAAATATTAGGAATTCTTGTTTATACAGCTCAAAATTTGTGTAGAAAGCCTGTAAGTGAGGACTGAACTGCTTATGTTTACAATTGAGGCCACATTACTCTGGCGACTTTTGTTTGACTCTGTTAAAATCCTGACGGTTCCAGTACATATTTGTAAGAAAACTCTCTACTTGTGGTAAAACTCTTAAAATACGTAATTAGAGTTTCCAGAAGTGATTAAAAACTTGGAAGAACCCCTTGAAATTAAAGTATATAGATTCTTCCTATATTTCCTGCCGTTTGTAATCACAGACATTACCAGTGGAAAGCCGTGAAATGACCAGCAAACTGATAATATTTACAACTCCGGGCACTTTAGGGAGCGTTTTCACTTGAATTTGCTTTCAAATATTAGGAATTCTTGTTTATACAGCTCAAAATTTGTGCAGAAAGCCTGTAAGTGAGGACTGTACTGCTTATGTTTACAATTGAGGCCACATTACTCTGGCGACTTTTGTATGACTCTGTTAACATCATGACGGTTCCAGTACAAATTTGTAAGAAAACTCTCTACTTGTGGTAAAACTCTTAAAATACGTAATTAGAGTTTCCAGAAGTGATTAAAAACTTGGAAGAACCCCTTGAAATAAAAGTATATAGATTCTTCCTACATTTCCTGCCGTTTGTAATCACAGACATTACCAGTGGAAAGCCGTGAAATGACCAGCAAACTGATAATATTTACAACTCTGGGCACTTGAGGGAGCGTTTTCACTTGAATTTGCTTTCAAATATTAGGAATTCTTGTTTATACAGCTCAAAATTTGTGCAGAAAGCCTGTAAGTGAGGACTGTACTGCTTATGTTTACAATTGAGGCCGCATTACTCTGGCGACTTTTGTATGACTCTGTTAAAATCCTTACGGTTCCAGTACAAATTTGTAAGAAAACTCTCTAGTTGTGGTAAAACTCTTAAAATACGCAATTAGAGTTTCCAGAAGTGATTAAAACCTTCGAAGAACCCCTTGAAATTAAAGTAAATAGATTCTTCCTACATTTCCTGCATTTTGTAATCACAGACATTACCAGTGGAAAGCCGTGAAATGACCAGCAAACTGATAATATTTACAACTGTGGGCACTTGAGGGAGCGTTTTCACTTGAATTTGCTTTCAAATATAAGGAATTCTTGTTTATACAGCTCAAAATTTGTGTAGAAAGCCTGTAAGTGAGGACTGAACTGCTTATGTTTACAATTGAGGCGGCATTACTCTGGCGACTTTTGTTTGACTCTGTTAAAATCCTGACGGTTCCAGTACAAATTTGTAAGAAAAATCTCTAGGTGTGGTAAAACTCTTAAAATACGTAATTAGAGTTTCCAGAAATGATTAGAACCTTGGAAGAACAACTTGAAATTAAAGTAAATAGATTCTTCCTACATTTGCTGCCGTTTGTAATCACAGGCATTACCAATGGAAAACCGTGAAATGACCAGCAAACTGATAATATTTACAACTCTGGGCACTTGAGGGAGCGTTTTCACTTGAATTTGCTTTCAAATATTAGGAATTCTTGTTTATACAGCTCAAAATTTGTGTAGAAAGCCTGTAAGTGAGGACTGTACTGCTTATGTTTACAATTGAGGCCGCATTACTCTGGCGACTTTTGTATGACTCTGTTAAAATCCTGACCGTTCCAGTACATATTTGTAAGAAAACTCTCTAGTTGTGGTAAAACTCTTAAAATACGTAATTAGAGTTTCCAGAAATGATTAAAAACTTGGAAGAACCCCTTGAAATTAAAGTAAATAGATTCTTCCTACATTTCCTGCCGTTTGTAATCACAGACATTACCAATGGAAAGCCGTGAAATGACCAGCAAACTGATAATATTTACAACTCCGGGCACTTTAGGGAGCGTTTTCACTTGAATTTTCTTTCAAATATTAGGAATTCTTGTTTATACAGCTCAAAATTTGTGCAGAAAGCCTGTAAGTGAGGACTGAACTGCTTATGTTTACAATTGAGGCCGCATTACTCTGGCGACTTTTGTATGACTCTGTTAAAATCCTTACGGTTCCAGTACAAATTTGTAAGAAAACTCTCTAGTTGTGGTAAAACTCTTAAAATACGCAATTAGAGTTTCCAGAAGTGATTAACACCTTGGAAGAACCCCTTGAAATTAAAGTAAATAGATTCTTCCTACATTTCCTGCCGTTTGTAATCACAGACATTACCAGTGGAAAGCCGTGAAATGACCAGCAAACTGATAATATTTACAACTCTGAGCACTTTAGGGAGCGTTTTCACTTGAATTTGCTTTGAAATATTAGGAATTCTTGTTTATACAGCTCAAAATTTGTGTAGAAAGCCTGTAAGTGAGGACTGTACTGCTTATGTTTACAATTGAGGCCGCATTACTCTGGCGACTTTTGTATGACTCTGTTAAAATCATGACGGTTCCAGTACAAATTTGTAAGAAAACTCTCTAGTTGTGGTAAAACTCTTAAAATACGCAATTAGAGTTTCCAGAAGTGATTAAAACCTTGGAAGAACCCCTTGAAATTAAAGTAAATAGATTCTTCCTACATTTCCTGCCGTTTGTAATCACAGACATTACCAGTGGAAAGCCGTGAAATGACCAGCAAACTGATAATATTTAAAACTCCGGGCACTTCAGGGAGCGTTTTCACTTGAATTTGCTTTCAAATATTAGGAATTCTTGTTTATACAGCTCAAAATTTGTGTAGAAAGCCTGTAAGTGAGGACTGTACTGCTTATGTTTACAATTGAGGCCGCATTACTCTGGCGACTTTTGTATGACTGTTAAAATCCTGATGGTTCCAGTACATATTTGTAAGAAAACTCTCTAGTTGTGGTAAAACTCTTAAAATACGTAATTAGAGTTTCCAGAAATGATTAACACCTTGGAAGAACCCCTTGAAATTAAAGTAAATAGATTCTTCCTACATTTCCTGCCGTTTGTAATCACAGACATTACCAGTGGAAAGCCGTGAAATGACCAGCAAACTGATAATATTTACAACTCTGAGCACTTTAGGGAGCGTTTTCACTTGAATTTGCTTTGAAATATTAGGAATTCTTGTTTATACAGCTCAAAATTTGTGTAGAAAGCCTGTAAGTGAGGACTGTACTGCTTATGTTTACAATTGAGGCCGCATTACTCTGGCGACTTTTGTATGACTCTGTTAAAATCCTTACGGTTCCAGTACAAATTTGTAAGAAAACTCTCTAGTTGTGGTAAAACTCTTAAAATACGCAATTAGAGTTTCCAGAAGTGATTAAAACCTTGGAAGAACCCCTTGAAATTAAAGTAAATAGATTCTTCCTACATTTCCTGCCGTTTGTAATCACAGACATTACCAGTGGAAAGCCGTGAAATGACCAGCATACTGATAATATTTAAAACTCCGGGCACTTCAGGGAGCGTTTTCACTTGAATTTGCTTTCAAATATTAGGAATTCTTGTTTATACAGCTCAAAATTTGTGTAGAAAGCCTGTAAGTGAGGACTGTACTGCTTATGTTTACAATTGAGGCCACATTATTCTGGCGACTTTTGTATGACTCTGTTAAAATCCTGACCGTTCCAGTACATATTTGTAAGAAAACTCTCTAGTTGTGGTAAAACTCTTAAAATACGTAATTAGAGTTTCCAGAAATGATTAAAAACTTGGAAGAACGCCTTGAAATTAAAGTAAATACATTCTTCCTACATTTCCTGCCGTTTGTAATCACAGACATTACCAGTGGAAAGCCGTGAAATGACCAGCAAACTGATAACATTTACAACTCTGTGAACTTTAGGGAGCGTTTTCACTTGAATTTGCTTTGAAATATTAGGAATTCTTGTTTATACAGCTCAAAATTTGTGTAGAAAGCCTGTAAGTGAGGACTGTACTGCTTATGTTTACAATTGAGACTGCATTACTCTGGCGACTTTTGTATGACTCTGTTAAAATCCTGACGGTTCCAGTACATATTTGTAAGAAAACTCTCTAGTTGTGGTAAAACTCTTAAAATACGTAATTAGAGTTTCCAGAAATGATTAAAACCTTGGAAGAACCCCTTGAAATTAAAGTAAATAGATTCTTCCTACATTTCCTGCCGTTTGTAATCACAGGCATTACCAATGGAAAGCCATGAAATGACCAGCAAACTGATAATATTTACAACTCTGGGCACTTGAGGGAGCGTTTTCACTTGAATTTGCTTTCAAATATTAGGAATTCTTGTTTATACAGCTCAAAATTTGTGTAGAAAGCCTGTAAGTGAGGACTGTACTGCTTATGTTTACAATTGAGGCCACATTACTCTGGCGACTTTTGTATGACTCTGTTAAAATCCTGACGGTTCCAGTACATATTTGTAAGAAAACTCTCTACTTGTGGTAAAACTCTTAAAATACGTAATTAGAGTTTCCAGAAGTGATTAAAAACTTGGAAGAACCCCTTGAAATTAAAGTATATAGATTCTTCCTACATTTCCTGCCGTTTGTAATCACAGACATTACCAGTGGAAAGCCGTGAAATGAGCAGCAAACTGATAATATTTACAACTCCGGGCACTTTAGGGAGCGTTTTCACGTGAATTTGCTTTCAAATATTAGGAATTCTTGTTTATACAGCTCAAAATTTGTGCAGAAAGCCTGTAAGTGAGGACTGTACTGCTTATGTTTACAATTGAGGCCACATTACTCTGGCGACTTTTGTATGACTCTGTTAAAATCAAGACGGTTCAAGTACAAATTTGTAAGAAAACTCTCTACTTGTGGTAAAACTCTTAAAATACGTAATTAGAGTTTCCAGAAATGATTAACACCTTGGAAGAACCCCTTGAAATTAAAGTAAATAGATTCTTCCTACATTTCCTGCCGTTTGTAATCACAGACATTACCAGTGGAAAGCCGTGAAATGACCAGCAAACTGATAATATTTACAACTCTGAGCACTTTAGGGAGCGTTTTCACTTGAATTTGCTTTGAAATATTAGGAATTCTTGTTTATACAGCTCAAAATTTGTGTAGAAAGCCTGTAAGTGAGGACTGTACTGCTTATGTTTACAATTGAGGCCGCATTACTCTGGCGACTTTTGTATGACTCTGTTAAAATCCTTACGGTTCCAGTACAAATTTGTAAGAAAACTCTCTAGTTGTGGTAAAACTCTTAAAATACGCAATTAGAGTTTCCAGAAGTGATTAAAACCTTGGAAGAACCCCTTGAAATTAAAGTAAATAGATTCTTCCTACATTTCCTGCCGTTTGTAATCACAGACATTACCAGTGGAAAGCCGTGAAATGACCAGCATACTGATAATATTTAAAACTCCGGGCACTTCAGGGAGCGTTTTCACTTGAATTTGCTTTCAAATATTAGGAATTCTTGTTTATACAGCTCAAAATTTGTGTAGAAAGCCTGTAAGTGAGGCCTGTACTGCTTATGTTTACAATTGAGGCCACATTACTCTGGCGACTTTTGTATGACTCTGTTAAAATCCTGACCGTTCCAGTACATATTTGTAAGAAAACTCTCTAGTTGTGGTAAAACTCTTAAAATACGTAATTAGAGTTTCCAGAAATGATTAAAAACTTGGAAGAACGCCTTGAAATTAAAGTAAATACATTCTTCCTACATTTCCTGCCGTTTGTAATCACAGACATTACCAGTGGAAAGCCGTGAAATGACCAGCAAACTGATAACATTTACAACTCTGTGAACTTTAGGGAGCGTTTTCACTTGAATTTGCTTTGAAATATTAGGAATTCTTGTTTATACAGCTCAAAATTTGTGTAGAAAGCCTGTAAGTGAGGACTGTACTGCTTATGTTTACAATTGAGACTGCATTACTCTGGCGACTTTTGTATGACTCTGTTAAAATCATGACGGTTCCAGTACATATTTGTAAGAAAACTCTCTAGTTGTGGTAAAACTCTTAAAATACGTAATTAGAGTTTCCAGAAATGATTAAAACCTTGGAAGAACCCCTTGAAATTAAAGTAAATAGATTCTTCCTACATTTCCTGCCGTTTGTAATCACAGGCATTACCAATGGAAAGCCGTGAAATGACCAGCAAACTGAAAATATTTACAACTCTGGGCACTTGAGGGAGCGTTTTCACTTGAATTTGCTTTCAAATATTAGGAATTCTTGTTTATACAGCTCAAAATTTGTGTAGAAAGCCTGTAAGTGAGGACTGTACTGCTTATGTTTACAATTGAGGCCACATTACTCTGGCGACTTTTGTATGACTGTTAAAATCCTGACGGTTCCAGTACATATTTGTAAGAAAACTCTCTAGTTGTGGTAAAACTCTTAAAATACGTAATTAGAGTTTGCAGAAATGATTAAAAACTTGGAAGAACCCCTTGAAATTAAAGTAAATAGATTCTTCCTACATTTCCTGCCGTTTGTAATCACAGACATTACCAATGGAAAGCCGTGAAATGACCAGCAAACTGATAATATTTACAACTCCGGGCACTTTAGGGAGCGTTTTCACTTGAATTTGCTTTCAAATATTAGGAATTCTTGTTTATACAGCTCAAAATTTGTGCAGAAAGCCTGTAAGTGAGGACTGAACTGCTTATGTTTACAATTGAGGCCGCATTACTCTGGCGACTTTTGTATGACTCTGTTAAAATCCTGACGGTTCCAGTACAAATTTGTAAGAAAACTCTCTAGGTGTGGTAAAACTCTTAAAATACGTAATTAGAGTTTCCAGAAATCATTAAAACCTTGGAAGAACCCCTTGAAATTAAAGTAAATAGATTCTTCCTACATTTCCTGCCGTTTGTAATCACAGACATTACCAGTGGAAAGCCGTGAAATGACCAGCAAACTGATAATATTTACAACTCTGGGCACTTGAGGGAGCGTTTTCACTTGAATTAGCTTTCAAATATTAGGAATTCTTGTTTATACGGCTCAAAATTTGTGCAGAAAGCCTGTAAGTGAGTTCTGAACTGCTTATGTTTACAATTGAGGCCGCATTACTCTGGCGACTTTTGTATGACTCTGTTAAAATCCTGACGGTTCCAGTACAAATTTGTAAGAAAACTCTCTAGGTGTGGTAAAACTCTTAAAATACGTAATTAGAGTTTCCAGAAATGATTAAAACCTTGGAAGAACCCCTTGAAATTAAAGTAAATAGATTCTTTCTACATTTCCTGCCGTTTGTAATCACAGACATTACCAGTGGAAAGCCGTGAAATGACCAGCAAAATGATAATATTTACAACTCTGGGCACTTGAGGGAGCGTTTTCACTTGAATTTGCTTTCAAATATTAGGAATTCTTGTTTATACAGCTCAAAATTTGTGTAGAAAGCCTGTAAGTGAGGACTGTACTTCTTATGTTTACAATTGAGGCCACATTACTCTGGCGACTTTTGTATGACTCTGTTAAAATCCTGACGGTTCCAGTACATATTTGTAAGAAAACTCTCTACTTGTGGTAAAACTCTTAAAATACGTAATTAGAGTTTCCAGAAGTGATTAAAAACTTGGAAGAACCCCTTGAAATTAAAGTATATAGATTCTTCCTACATTTCCTGCCGTTTGTAATCACAGACATTACCAGTGGAAAGCCGTGAAATGACCAGCAAACTGATAATATTTACAACTCCGGGCACTTTAGGGAGCGTTTTCACTTGAATTTGCTTTCAAATATTAGGAATTCTTGTTTATACAGCTCAAAATTTGTGCAGAAAGCCTGTAAGTGAGGACTGTACTGCTTATGTTTACAATTGAGGCCACATTACTCTGGCGACTTTTGTATGACTCTGTTAAAATCATGACGGTTCCAGTACAAATTTGTAAGAAAACTCTCTACTTGTGGTAAAACTCTTAAAATACGTAATTAGAGTTTCCAGAAGTGATTAAAAACTTGGAAGAACCCCTTGAAATAAAAGTATATAGATTCTTCCTACATTTCCTGCCGTTTGTAATCACAGACATTACCAGTGGAAAGCCGTGAAATGACCAGCAAACTGATAATATTTACAACTCCGGGCACTTTAGGGAGCGTTTTCACTTGAATTTGCTTTCAAATATTAGGAATTCTTGTTTATACAGCTCAAAATTTGTGCAGAAAGCCTGTAAGTGAGGACTGTACTGCTTATGTTTACAATTGAGGCCGCATTACTCTGGCGACTTTTGTATGACTCTGTTAAAATCCTTACGGTTCCAGTACAAATTTGTAAGAAAACTCTCTAGTTGTGGTAAAACTCTTAAAATACGCAATTAGAGTTTCCAGAAGTGATTAAAACCTTGGAAGAACCCCTTGAAATTAAAGTAAATAGATTCTTCCTACATTTCCTGCATTTTGTAATCACAGACATTACCAGTGGAAAGCCGTGAAATGACCAGCAAACTGATAATATTTACAACTGTGGGCACTTGAGGGAGCGTTTTCACTTGAATTTGCTTTCAAATATTAGGAATTCTTGTTTATACAGCTCAAAATTTGTGTAGAAAGCCTGTAAGTGAGGACTGTACTGCTTATGTTTACAATTGAGGCCACATTACTCTGGCGACTTTTGTATGACTCTGTTAAAATCATGACGGTTCCAGTACAAATTTGTAAGAAAACTCTCTACTTGTGGTAAAACTCTTAAAATACGTAATTAGAGTTTCCAGAAGTGATTAAAAACTTGGAAGAACCCCTTGAAATAAAAGTATATAGATTCTTCCTACATTTCCTGCCGTTTGTAATCACAGACATTACCAGTGGAAAGCCGTGAAATGACCAGCAAACTGATAATATTTACAACTCCGGGCACTTTAGGGAGCGTTTTCACTTGAATTTGCTTTCAAATATTAGGAATTCTTGTTTATACAGCTCAAAATTTGTGCAGAAAGCCTGTAAGTGAGGACTGTACTCTTTATGTTTACAATTGAGGCCGCATTACTCTGGCGACTTTTGTATGACTCTGTTAAAATCCTTACGGTTCCAGTACAAATTTGTAAGAAAACTCTCTAGTTGTGGTAAAACTCTTAAAATACGCAATTAGAGTTTCCAGAAGTGATTAAAACCTTGGAAGAACCCCTTGAAATTAAAGTAAATAGATTCTTCCTACATTTCCTGCCGTTTGTAATCACAGACATTACCAGTGGAAAGCCGTGAAATGACCAGCAAACTGATAATATTTAAAACTCCGGGCACTTCAGGGAGCGTTTTCACTTGAATTTGCTTTCAAATATTAGGAATTCTTGTTTATACAGCTCAAAATTTGTGTAGAAAGCCTGTAAGTGAGGACTGTACTGCTTATGTTTACAATTGAGGCCGCATTACTCTGGCGACTTTTGTATGACTGTTAAAATCCTGACGGTTCCAGTACATATTTGTAAGAAAACTCTCTAGTTGTGGTAAAACTCTTAAAATACGTAATTAGAGTTTCCAGAAATGATTAACACCTTGGAAGAACCCCTTGAAATTAAAGTAAATAGATTCTTCCTACATTTCCTGCCGTTTGTAATCACAGACATTACCAGTGGAAAGCCGTGAAATGACCAGCAAACTGATAATATTTACAACTCTGAGCACTTTAGGGAGCGTTTTCACTTGAATTTGCTTTGAAATATTAGGAATTCTTGTTTATACAGCTCAAAATTTGTGTAGAAAGCCTGTAAGTGAGGACTGTACTGCTTATGTTTACAATTGAGGCAACATTACTCTGGCGACTTTTGTATGACTCTGTTAAAATCCTTACGGTTCCAGTACAAATTTGTAAGAAAACTCTCTAGTTGTGGTAAAACTCTTAAAATACGCAATTAGAGTTTCCAGAAGTGATTAAAACCTTGGAAGAACCCCTTGAAATTAAAGTAAATAGATTCTTCCTACATTTCCTGCCGTTTGTAATCACAGACATTACCAGTGGAAAGCCGTGAAATGACCAGCAAACTGATAACATTTACAACTCTGTGAACTTTAGGGAGCGTTTTCACTTGAATTTGCTTTGAAATATTAGGAATTCTTGTTTATACAGCTCAAAATTTGTGTAGAAAGCCTGTAAGTGAGGACTGTACTGCTTATGTTTACAATTGAGACTGCATTACTCTGGCGACTTTTGTATGACTCTGTTAAAATCATGACGGTTCCAGTACATATTTGTAAGAAAACTCTCTAGTTGTGGTAAAACTCTTAAAATACGTAATTAGAGTTTCCAGAAATGATTAAAACCTTGGAAGAACCCCTTGAAATTAAAGTAAATAGATTCTTCCTACATTTCCTGCCGTTTGTAATCACAGGCATTACCAATGGAAAGCCGTGAAATGACCAGCAAACTGATAATATTTACAACTCTGGGCACTTGAGGGAGCGTTTTCACTTGAATTTGCTTTCAAATATTAGGAATTCTTGTTTATACAGCTCAAAATTTGTGTAGAAAGCCTGTAAGTGAGGACTGTACTGCTTATGTTTACAATTGAGGCCACATTACTCTGGCGACTTTTGTATGACTGTTAAAATCCTGACGGTTCCAGTACATATTTGTAAGAAAACTCTCTAGTTGTGGTAAAACTCTTAAAATACGTAATTAGAGTTTGCAGAAATGATTAAAAACTTGGAAGAACCCCTTGAAATTAAAGTAAATAGATTCTTCCTACATTTCCTGCCGTTTGTAATCACAGACATTACCAATGGAAAGCCGTGAAATGACCAGCAAACTGATAATATTTACAACTCCGGGCACTTTAGGGAGCGTTTTCACTTGAATTTGCTTTCAAATATTAGGAATTCTTGTTTATACAGCTCAAAATTTGTGCAGAAAGCCTGTAAGTGAGGACTGAACTGCTTATGTTTACAATTGAGGCCGCATTACTCTGGCGACTTTTGTATGACTCTGTTAAAATCCTGACGGTTCCAGTACAAATTTGTAAGAAAACTCTCTAGGTGTGGTAAAACTCTTAAAATACGTAATTAGAGTTTCCAGAAATCATTAAAACCTTGGAAGAACCCCTTGAAATTAAAGTAAATAGATTCTTCCTACATTTCCTGCCGTTTGTAATCACAGACATTACCAGTGGAAAGCCGTGAAATGACCAGCAAAATGATAATATTTACAACTCTGGGCACTTGAGGGAGCGTTTTCACTTGAATTTGCTTTCAAATATTAGGAATTCTTGTTTATACGGCTCAAAATTTGTGTAGAAAGCCTGTAAGTGAGGACTGTACTGCTTATGTTTACAATTGAGGCCACATTACTCTGGCGACTTTTGTATGACTCTGTTAAAATCCTGACGGTTCCAGTACATATTTGTAAGAAAACTCTCTACATGTGGTAAAACTCTTAAAATACGTAATTAGAGTTTCCAGAAGTGATTAAAAACTTGGAAGAACCCCTTGAAATTAAAGTATATAGATTCTTCCTACATTTCCTGCCGTTTGTAATCACAGACATTACCAGTGGAAAGCCGTGAAATGACCAGCAAACTGATAATATTTACAACTCCGGGCACTTTAGGGAGCGTTTTCACTTGAATTTGCTTTCAAATATTAGGAATTCTTGTTTATACAGCTCAAAATTTGTGCAGAAAGCCTGTAAGTGAGGACTGTACTGCTTATGTTTACAATTGAGGCCACATTACTCTGGCGACTTTTGTATGACTCTGTTAAAATCATGACGGTTCCAGTACAAATTTGTAAGAAAACTCTCTACTTGTGGTAAAACTCTTAAAATACGTAATTAGAGTTTCCAGAAGTGATTAAAAACTTGGAAGAACCCCTTGAAATAAAAGTATATAGATTCTTCCTACATTTCCTGCCGTTTGTAATCACAGACATTACCAGTGGAAAGCCGTGAAATGACCAGCAAACTGATAATATTTACAACTCCGGGCACTTTAGGGAGCGTTTTCACTTGAATTTGCTTTCAAATATTAGGAATTCTTGTTTATACAGCTCAAAATTTGTGCAGAAAGCCTGTAAGTGAGGACTGTACTGCTTATGTTTACAATTGAGGCCGCATTACTCTGGCGACTTTTGTATGACTCTGTTAAAATCCTTACGGTTCCAGTACAAATTTGTAAGAAAACTCTCTAGTTGTGGTAAAACTCTTAAAATACGCAATTAGAGTTTCCAGAAGTGATTAAAACCTTGGAAGAACCCCTTGAAATTAAAGTAAATAGATTCTTCCTACATTTCCTGCCGTTTGTAATCACAGGCATTACCAATGGAAAGCCGTGAAATGACCAGCAAACTGATAATATTTACAACTCTGGGCACTTGAGGGAGCGTTTTCACTTGAATTTGCTTTCAAATATTAGGAATTCTTGTTTATACAGCTCAAAATTTGTGTAGAAAGCCTGTAAGTGAGGACTGTATTGCTTATGTTTACAATTGAGGCCACATTACTCTGGCGACTTTTGTATGACTGTTAAAATCCTGACGGTTCCAGTACATATTTGTAAGAAAACTCTCTAGTTGTGGTAAAACTCTTAAAATACGTAATTAGAGTTTGCAGAAATGATTAAAAACTTGGATGAACCCCTTGAAATTAAAGTAAATAGATTCTTCCTACATTTCCTGCCGTTTGTAATCACAGACATTACCAATGGAAAGCCGTGAAATGACCAGCAAACTGATAATATTTACAACTCCGGGCACTTTAGGGAGCGTTTTCACTTGAATTTGCTTTCAAATATTAGGAATTCTTGTTTATACAGCTCAAAATTTGTGCAGAAAGCCTGTAAGTGAGGACTGAACTGCTTATGTTTACAATTGAGGCCGCATTACTCTGGCGACTTTTGTATGACTCTGTTAAAATCCTGACTGTTCCAGTACAAATTTGTAAGAAAACTCTCTAGGTGTGGTAAAACTCTTAAAATACGTAATTAGAGTTTCCAGAAATCATTAAAACCTTGGAAGAACCCCTTGAAATTAAAGTAAATAGATTCTTCCTACATTTCCTGCCGTTTGTAATCACAGACATTACCAATGGAAAGCCGTGAAATGACCAGCAAACTGATAATATTTACAACTCTGGGCACTTGAGGGAGCGTTTTCACTTGAATTAGCTTTCAAATATTAGGAATTCTTGTTTATACGGCTCAAAATTTGTGCAGAAAGCCTGTAAGTGAGTTCTGAACTGCTTATGTTTACAATTGAGGCCGCATTACTCTGGCGACTTTTGTATGACTCTGTTAAAATCCTGACGGTTCCAGTACAAATTTGTAAGAAAACTCTCTAGGTGTGGTAAAACTCTTAAAATACGTAATTAGAGTTTCCAGAAATGATTAAAACCTTGGAAGAACCCCTTGAAATTAAAGTAAATAGATTCTTTCTACATTTCCTGCCGTTTGTAATCACAGACATTACCAGTGGAAAGCCGTGAAATGACCAGCAAAATGATAATATTTACAACTCTGGGCACTTGAGGGAGCGTTTTCACTTGAATTTGCTTTCAAATATTAGGAATTCTTGTTTATACAGCTCAAAATTTGTGTAGAAAGCCTGTAAGTGAGGACTGTACTGCTTATGTTTACAATTGAGGCCACATTACTCTGGCGACTTTTGTATGACTCTGTTAAAATCCTGACGGTTCCAGTACATATTTGTAAGAAAACTCTCTACATGTGGTAAAACTCTTAAAATACGTAATTAGAGTTTCCAGAAGTGATTAAAAACTTGGAAGAACCCCTTGAAATTAAAGTATATAGATTCTTCCTACATTTCCTGCCGTTTGTAATCACAGACATTACCAGTGGAAAGCCGTGAAATGACCAGCAAACTGATAATATTTACAACTCCGGGCACTTTAGGGAGCGTTTTCACTTGAATTTGCTTTCAAATATTAGGAATTCTTGTTTATACAGCTCAAAATTTGTGCAGAAAGCCTGTAAGTGAGGACTGTACTGCTTATGTTTACAATTGAGGCCACATTACTCTGGCGACTTTTGTATGACTCTGTTAAAATCATGACGGTTCCAGTACAAATTTGTAAGAAAACTCTCTACTTGTGGTAAAACTCTTAAAATACGTAATTAGAGTTTCCAGAAGTGATTAAAAACTTGGAAGAACCCCTTGAAATAAAAGTATATAGATTCTTCCTACATTTCCTGCCGTTTGTAATCACAGACATTACCAGTGGAAAGCCGTGAAATGACCAGCAAACTGATAATATTTACAACTCCGGGCACTTTAGGGAGCGTTTTCACTTGAATTTGCTTTCAAATATTAGGAATTCTTGTTTATACAGCTCAAAATTTGTGCAGAAAGCCTGTAAGTGAGGACTGTACTGCTTATGTTTACAATTGAGGCCGCATTACTCTGGCGACTTTTGTATGACTCTGTTAAAATCCTTACGGTTCCAGTACAAATTTGTAAGAAAACTCTCTAGTTGTGGTAAAACTCTTAAAATACGCAATTAGAGTTTCCAGAAGTGATTAAAACCTTGGAAGAACCCCTTGAAATTAAAGTAAATAGATTCTTCCTACATTTCCTGCATTTTGTAATCACAGACATTACCAGTGGAAAGCCGTGAAATGACCAGCAAACTGATAATATTTACAACTGTGGGCACTTGAGGGAGCGTTTTCACTTGAATTTGCTTTCAAATATTAGGAATTCTTGTTTATACAGCTCAAAATTTGTGTAGAAAGCCTGTAAGTGAGGACTGTACTGCTTATGTTTACAATTGAGGCCACATTACTCTGGCGACTTTTGTATGACTCTGTTAAAATCATGACGGTTCCAGTACAAATTTGTAAGAAAACTCTCTACTTGTGGTAAAACTCTTAAAATACGTAATTAGAGTTTCCAGAAGTGATTAAAAACTTGGAAGAACCCCTTGAAATAAAAGTATATAGATTCTTCCTACATTTCCTGCCGTTTGTAATCACAGACATTACCAGTGGAAAGCCGTGAAATGACCAGCAAACTGATAATATTTACAACTCCGGGCACTTTAGGGAGCGTTTTCACTTGAATTTGCTTTCAAATATTAGGAATTCTTGTTTATACAGCTCAAAATTTGTGCAGAAAGCCTGTAAGTGAGGACTGTACTGCTTATGTTTACAATTGAGGCCGCATTACTCTGGCGACTTTTGTATGACTCTGTTAAAATCCTTACGGTTCCAGTACAAATTTGTAAGAAAACTCTCTAGTTGTGGTAAAACTCTTAAAATACGCAATTAGAGTTTCCAGAAGTGATTAAAACCTTGGAAGAACCCCTTGAAATTAAAGTAAATAGATTCTTCCTACATTTCCTGCCGTTTGTAATCACAGACATTACCAGTGGAAAGCCGTGAAATGACCAGTAAACTGATAATATTTAAAACTCCGGGCACTTCAGGGAGCGTTTTCACTTGAATTTGCTTTCAAATATTAGGAATTCTTGTTTATACAGCTCAAAATTTGTGTAGAAAGCCTGTAAGTGAGGACTGTACTGCTTATGTTTACAATTGAGGCCGCATTACTCTGGCGACTTTTGTATGACTGTTAAAATCCTGACGGTTCCAGTACATATTTGTAAGAAAACTCTCTAGTTGTGGTAAAACTCTTAAAATACGTAATTAGAGTTTCCAGAAATGATTAACACCTTGGAAGAACCCCTTGAAATTAAAGTAAATAGATTCTTCCTACATTTCCTGCCGTTTGTAATCACAGACATTACCAGTGGAAAGCCGTGAAATGACCAGCAAACTGATAATATTTACAACTCTGAGCACTTTAGGGAGCGTTTTCACTTGAATTTGCTTTGAAATATTAGGAATTCTTGTTTATACAGCTCAAAATTTGTGTAGAAAGCCTGTAAGTGAGGACTGTACTGCTTATGTTTACAATTGAGGCCGCATTACTCTGGCGACTTTTGTATGACTCTGTTAAAATCCTTACGGTTCCAGTACAAATTTGTAAGAAAACTCTCTAGTTGTGGTAAAACTCTTAAAATACGCAATTAGAGTTTCCAGAAGTGATTAAAACCTTGGAAGAACCCCTTGAAATTAAAGTAAATAGATTCTTCCTACATTTCCTGCCGTTTGTAATCACAGACATTACCAGTGGAAAGCCGTGAAATGACCAGCAAACTGATAATATTTAAAACTCCGGGCACTTCAGGGAGCGTTTTCACTTGAATTTGCTTTCAAATATTAGGAATTCTTGTTTATACAGCTCAAAATTTGTGTAGAAAGCCTGTAAGTGAGGACTGTACTGCTTATGTTTACAATTGAGGCCGCATTACTCTGGCGACTTTTGTATGACTGTTAAAATCCTGATGGTTCCAGTACATATTTGTAAGAAAACTCTCTAGTTGTGGTAAAACTCTTAAAATACGTAATTAGAGTTTCCAGAAATGATTAACACCATGGAAGAACCCCTTGAAATTAAAGTAAATAGATTCTTCCTACATTTCCTGCCGTTTGTAATCACAGACATTACCAATGGAAAGCCGTGAAATGACCAGCAAACTGATAATATTTACAACTCTGGGCACTTGAGGGAGCGTTTTCACTTGAATTAGCTTTCAAATATTAGGAATTCTTGTTTATACAGCTCAAAATTTGTGCAGAAAGCCTGTAAGTGAGTACTGAACTGCTTATGTTTACAATTGAGGCCGCATTACTCTGGCGACTTTTGTATGACTCTGTTAAAATCCTGACGGTTCCAGTACAAATTTGTAAGAAAACTCTCTAGGTGTGGTAAAACTCTTAAAATACGTAATTAGAGTTTCCAGAAATGATTAAAACCTTGGAAGAACCCCTTGAAATTAAAGTAAATAGATTCTTTCTACATTTCCTGCCGTTTGTAATCACAGACATTACCAGTGGAAAGCCGTGAAATGACCAGCAAAATGATAATATTTACAACTCTGGGCACTTGAGGGAGCGTTTTCACTTGAATTTGCTTTCAAATATTAGGAATTCTTGTTTATACAGCTCAAAATTTGTGTAGAAAGCCTGTAAGTGAGGACTGTACTGCTTATGTTTACAATTGAGGCCACATTACTCTGGCGACTTTTGTATGACTCTGTTAAAATCCTGACGGTTCCAGTACATATTTGTAAGAAAACTCTCTACTTGTGGTAAAACTCTTAAAATACGTAATTAGAGTTTCCAGAAGTGATTAAAAACTTGGAAGAACCCCTTGAAATTAAAGTATATAGATTCTTCCTACATTTCCTGCCGTTTGTAATCACAGACATTACCAGTGGAAAGCCGTGAAATGACCAGCAAACTGATAATATTTACAACTCCGGGCACTTTAGGGAGCGTTTTCAATTGAATTTGCTTTCAAATATTACGAATTCTTGTTTATACAGCTCAAAATTTGTGCAGAAAGCCTGTAAGTGAGGACTGTACTGCTTATGTTTACAATTGAGGCCACATTACTCTGGCGACTTTTGTATGACTCTGTTAAAATCATGACGGTTCCAGTACAAATTTGTAAGAAAACTCTCTACTTGTGGTAAAACTCTTAAAATACGTAATTAGAGTTTCCAGAAGTGATTAAAAACTTGGAAGAACCCCTTGAAATAAAAGTATATAGATTCTTCCTACATTTCCTGCCGTTTGTAATCACAGACATTACCAGTGGAAGGCCGTGAAATGACCAGCAAACTGATAATATTTACAACTCCGGGCACTTTAGGGAGCGTTTTCACTTGAATTTGCTTTCAAATATTAGGAATTCTTGTTTATACAGCTCAAAATTTGTGCAGAAAGCCTGTAAGTGAGGACTGTACTGCTTATGTTTACAATTGAGGCCGCATTACTCTGGCGACTTTTGTATGACTCTGTTAATATCCTTACGGTTCCAGTACAAATTTGTAAGAAAACTCTCTAGTTGTGGTAAAACTCTTAAAATACGCAATTAGAGTTTCCAGAAGTGATTAAAACCTTGGAAGAACCCCTTGAAATTAAAGTAAATAGATTCTTCCTACATTTCCTGCCGTTTGTAATCACACACATTACCAGTGGAAAGCCGTGAAATGACCAGCAAACTGATAATATTTAAAACTCCGGGCACTTCAGGGAGCGTTTTCACTTGAATTTGCTTTCAAATATTAGGAATTCTTGTTTATACAGCTCAAAATTTGTGTAGAAAGCCTGTAAGTGAGGACTGTACTGCTTATGTTTACAATTGAGGCCGCATTACTCTGGCGACTTTTGTATGACTGTTAAAATCCTGATGGTTCCAGTACATATTTGTAAGAAAACTCTCTAGTTGTGGTAAAACTCTTAAAATACGTAATTAGAGTTTCCAGAAATGATTAACACCTTGGAAGAACCCCTTGAAATTAAAGTAAATAGATTCTTCCTACATTTCCTGCCGTTTGTAATCACAGACATTACCAGTGGAAAGCCGTGAAATGACCAGCATACTGATAATATTTAAAACTCCGGGCACTTCAGGGAGCGTTTTCACTTGAATTTGCTTTCAAATATTAGGAATTCTTGTTTATACAGCTCAAAATTTGTGTAGAAAGCCTGTAAGTGAGGACTGTACTGCTTATGTTTACAATTGAGACCACATTACTCTGGCGACTTTTGTATGACTCTGTTAAAATCCTTACGGTTCCAGTACAAATTTGTAAGAAAACTCTCTAGTTGTGGTAAAACTCTTAAAATACGCAATTAGAGTTTCCAGAAGTGATTAAAACCTTGGAAGAACCCCTTGAAATTAAAGTAAATAGATTCTTCCTACATTTCCTGCCGTTTGTAATCACAGACATTACCAGTGGAAAGCCGTGAAATGACCAGCATACTGATAATATTTAAAACTCCGGGCACTTCAGGGAGCGTTTTCACTTGAATTTGCTTTCAAATATTAGGAATTCTTGTTTATACAGCTCAAAATTTGTGTAGAAAGCCTGTAAGTGAGGACTGTACTGCTTATGTTTACAATTGAGACCACATTACTCTGGCGACTTTTGTATGACTCTGTTAAAATCCTGACCGTTCCAGTACATATTTGTAAGAAAACTCTCTAGTTGTGGTAAAACTCTTAAAATACGTAATTAGAGTTTCCAGAAATGATTAAAAACTTGGAAGAACGCCTTGAAATTAAAGTAAATACATTCTTCCTACATTTCCTGCCGTTTGTAATCACAGACATTACCAGTGGAAAGCCGTGAAATGACCAGCAAACTGATAATATTTAAAACTCCGGGCACTTCAGGGAGCGTTTTCACTTGAATTTGCTTTCAAATATTAGGAATTCTTGTTTATACAGCTCAAAATTTGTGTAGAAAGCCTGTAAGTGAGGACTGTACTGCTTATGTTTACAATTGAGGCCGCATTACTCTGGCGACTTTTGTATGACTGTTAAAATCCTGATGGTTCCAGTACATATTTGTAAGAAAACTCTCTAGTTGTGGTAAAACTCTTAAAATACGTAATTAGAGTTTCCAGAAATGATTAACACCTTGGAAGAACCCCTTGAAATTAAAGTAAATAGATTCTTCCTACATTTCCTGCCGTTTGTAATCACAGACATTACCAGTGGAAAGCCGTGAAATGACCAGCAAACTGATAATATTTACAACTCTGAGCACTTTAGGGAGCGTTTTCACTTGAATTTGCTTTGAAATATTAGGAATTCTTGTTTATACAGCTCAAAATTTGTGTAGAAAGCCTGTAAGTGAGGACTGTACTGCTTATGTTTACAATTGAGGCCGCATTACTCTGGCGACTTTTGTATGACTCTGTTAAAATCCTTACGGTTCCAGTACAAATTTGTAAGAAAACTCTCTAGTTGTGGTAAAACTCTTAAAATACGCAATTAGAGTTTCCAGAAGTGATTAAAACCTTGGAAGAACCCCTTGAAATTAAAGTAAATAGATTCTTCCTACATTTCCTGCCGTTTGTAATCACAGACATTACCAGTGGAAAGCCGTGAAATGACCAGCATACTGATAATATTTAAAACTCCGGGCACTTCAGGGAGCGTTTTCACTTGAATTTGCTTTCAAATATTAGGAATTCTTGTTTATACAGCTCAAAATTTGTGTAGAAAGCCTGTAAGTGAGGACTGTACTGCTTATGTTTACAATTGAGACCACATTACTCTGGCGACTTTTGTATGACTCTGTTAAAATCCTGACCGTTCCAGTACATATTTGTAAGAAAACTCTCTAGTTGTGGTAAAACTCTTAAAATACGTAATTAGAGTTTCCAGAAATGATTAAAAACTTGGAAGAACGCCTTGAAATTAAAGTAAATACATTCTTCCTACATTTCCTGCCGTTTGTAATCACAGACATTACCAGTGGAAAGCCGTGAAATGACCAGCAAACTGATAACATTTACAACTCTGTGAACTTTAGGGAGCGTTTTCACTTGAATTTGCTTTGAAATATTAGGAATTCTTGTTTATACAGCTCAAAATTTGTGTAGAAAGCCTGTAAGTGAGGACTGTACTGCTTATGTTTACAATTGAGACTGCATTACTCTGGCGACTTTTGTATGACTCTGTTAAAATCATGACGGTTCCAGTACATATTTGTAAGAAAACTCTCTAGTTGTGGTAAAACTCTTAAAATACGTAATTAGAGTTTCCAGAAATGATTAAAACCTTGGAAGAACCCCTTGAAATTAAAGTAAATAGATTCTTCCTACATTTCCTGCCGTTTGTAATCACAGGCATTACCAATGGAAAGCCGTGAAATGACCAGCAAACTGATAATATTTACAACTCTGGGCACTTGAGGGAGCGTTTTCACTTGAATTTGCTTTCAAATATTAGGAATTCTTGTTTATACAGCTCAAAATTTGTGTAGAAAGCCTGTAAGTGAGGACTGTACTGCTTATGTTTACAATTGAAGCCACATTACTCTGGCGACTTTTGTATGACTGTTAAAATCCTGACGGTTCCAGTACATATTTGTAAGAAAACTCTCTAGTTGTGGTAAAACTCTTAAAATACGTAATTAGAGTTTGCAGAAATGATTAAAAACTTGGAAGAACCCCTTGAAATTAAAGTAAATAGATTCTTCCTACATTTCCTGCCGTTTGTAATCACAGACATTACCAATGGAAAGCCGTGAAATGACCAGCAAACTGATAATATTTACAACTCCGGGCACTTTAGGGAGCGTTTTCACTTGAATTTGCTTTCAAATATTAGGAATTCTTGTTTATACAGCTCAAAATTTGTGCAGAAAGCCTGTAAGTGAGGACTGAACTGCTTATGTTTACAATTGAGGCCGCATTACTCTGGCGACTTTTGTATGACTCTGTTAAAATCCTGACGGTTCCAGTACAAATTTGTAAGAAAACTCTCTAGGTGTGGTAAAACTCTTAAAATACGTAATTAGAGTTTCCAGAAATGATTAAAACCTTGGAAGAACCCCTTGAAATTAAAGTAAATAGATTCTTCCTACATTTCCTGCCGTTTGTAATCACAGACATTACCAATGGAAAGCCGTGAAATGACCAGCAAACTGATAATATTTACAACTCTGGGCACTTGAGGGAGCGTTTTCACTTGAATTAGCTTTCAAATATTAGGAATTCTTGTTCATACGGCTCAAAATTTGTGCAGAAAGCCTGTAAGTGAGTTCTGAACTGCTTATGTTTACAATTGAGGCCGCATTACTCTGGCGACTTTTGTATGACTCTGTTAAAATCCTGACGGTTCCAGTACAAATTTGTAAGAAAACTCTCTAGGTGTGGTAAAACTCTTAAAATACGTAATTAGAGTTTCCAGAAATGATTAAAACCTTGGAAGAACCCCTTGAAATTAAAGTAAATAGATTCTTCCTACATTTCCTGCCGTTTGTAATCACAGACATTACCAATGGAAAGCCGTGAAATGACCAGCAAACTGATAATATTTACAACTCCGGGCACTTTAGGGAGCGTTTTCACTTGAATTTGCTTTCAAATATTAGGAATTCTTGTTTATACAGCTCAAAATTTGTGCAGAAAGCCTGTAAGTGAGGACTGAACTGCTTATGTTTACAATTGAGGCCGCATTACTCTGGCGACTTTTGTATGACTCTGTTAAAATCCTGACGGTTCCAGTACAAATTTGTAAGAAAACTCTCTAGGTGTGGTAAAACTCTTAAAATACGTAATTAGAGTTTCCAGAAATGATTAAAACCTTGGAAGAACCCCTTGAAATTAAAGTAAATAGATTCTTCCTACATTTCCTGCCGTTTGTAATCACAGACATTACCAATGGAAAGCCGTGAAATGACCAGCAAACTGATAATATTTACAACTCTGGGCACTTGAGGGAGCGTTTTCACTTGAATTAGCTTTCAAATATTAGGAATTCTTGTTTATACAGCTCAAAATTTGTGCAGAAAGCCTGTAAGTGAGTACTGAACTGCTTATGTTTACAATTGAGGCCGCATTACTCTGGCGACTTTTGTATGACTCTGTTAAAATCCTGACGGTTCCAGTACAAATTTGTAAGAAAACTCTCTAGGTGTGGTAAAACTCTTAAAATACGTAATTAGAGTTTCCAGAAATGATTAAAACCTTGGAAGAACCCCTTGAAATTAAAGTAAATAGATTCTTTCTACATTTCCTGCCGTTTGTAATCACAGACATTACCAGTGGAAAGCCGTGAAATGACCAGCAAAATGATAATATTTACAACTCTGGGCACTTGAGGGAGCGTTTTCACTTGAATTTGCTTTCAAATATTAGGAATTCTTGTTTATACAGCTCAAAATTTGTGTAGAAAGCCTGTAAGTGAGGACTGTACTGCTTATGTTTACAATTGAGGCCACATTACTCTGGCGACTTTTGTATGACTCTGTTAAAATCCTGACGGTTCCAGTACAAATTTGTAAGAAAACTCTCTACTTGTGGTAAAACTCTTAAAATACGTAATTAGAGTTTCCAGAAGTGATTAAAAACTTGGAAGAACCCCTTGAAATTAAAGTATATAGATTCTTCCTACATTTCCTGCCGTTTGTAATCACAGACATTACCAGTGGAAAGCCGTGAAATGACCAGCAAACTGATAATATTTACAACTCCGGGCACTTTAGGGAGCGTTTTCACTTGAATTTGCTTTCAAATATTAGGAATTCTTGTTTATACAGCTCAAAATTTGTGCAGAAAGCCTGTAAGTGAGGACTGTACTGCTTATGTTTACAATTGAGGCCGCATTACTCTGGCGACTTTTGTATGACTCTGTTAAAATCCTTACGGTTCCAGTACAAATTTGTAAGAAAACTCTCTAGTTGTGGTAAAACTCTTAAAATACGCAATTAGAGTTTCCAGAAGTGATTAAAACCTTGGAAGAACCCCTTGAAATTAAAGTAAATAGATTCTTCCTACATTTCCTGCCGTTTGTAATCACAGACATTACCAGTGGAAAGCCGTGAAATGACCAGCAAACTGATAATATTTAAAACTCCGGGCACTTCAGGGAGCATTTTCACTTGAATTTGCTTTCAAATATTAGGAATTCTTGTTTATACAGCTCAAAATTTGTGTAGAAAGCCTGTAAGTGAGGACTGTACTGCTTATGTTTACAATTGAGGCCGCATTACTCTGGCGACTTTTGTATGACTGTTAAAATCCTGATGGTTCCAGTACATATTTGTAAGAAAACTCTCTAGTTGTGGTAAAACTCTTAAAATACGTAATTAGAGTTTCCAGAAATGATTAACACCTTGGAAGAACCCCTTGAAATTAAAGTAAATAGATTCTTCCTACATTTCCTGCCGTTTGTAATCACAGACATTACCAGTGGAAAGCCGTGAAATGACCAGCAAACTGATAATATTTACAACTCTGAGCACTTTAGGGAGCGTTTTCACTTGAATTTGCTTTGAAATATTAGGAATTCTTGTTTATACAGCTCAAAATTTGTGTAGAAAGCCTGTAAGTGAGGACTGTACTGCTTATGTTTACAATTGAGACCACATTACTCTGGCGACTTTTGTATGACTCTGTTAAAATCCTGACCGTTCCAGTACATATTTGTAAGAAAACTCTCTAGTTGTGGTAAAACTCTTAAAATACGTAATTAGAGTTTCCAGAAATGATTAAAAACTTGGAAGAACGCCTTGAAATTAAAGTAAATACATTCTTCCTACATTTCCTGCCGTTTGTAATCACAGACATTACCATTGGAAAGCCGTGAAATGACCAGCAAACTGATAACATTTACAACTCTGTGAACTTTAGGGAGCGTTTTCACTTGAATTTGCTTTGAAATATTAGGAATTCTTGTTTATACAGCTCAAAATTTGTGTAGAAAGCCTGTAAGTGAGGACTGTACTGCTTATGTTTACAATTGAGACTGCATTACTCTGGCGACTTTTGTATGACTCTGTTAAAATCATGACGGTTCCAGTACATATTTGTAAGAAAACTCTCTAGTTGTGGTAAAACTCTTAAAATACGTAATTAGAGTTTCCAGAAATGATTAAAACCTTGGAAGAACCCCTTGAAATTAAAGTAAATAGATTCTTCCTACATTTCCTGCCGTTTGTAATCACAGGCATTACCAATGGAAAGCCGTGAAATGACCAGCAAACTGATAATATTTACAACTCTGGGCACTTGAGGGAGCGTTTTCACTTGAATTTGCTTTCAAATATTAGGAATTCTTGTTTATACAGCTCAAAATTTGTGTAGAAAGCCTGTAAGTGAGGACTGTACTGCTTATGTTTACAATTGAGGCCACATTACTCTGGCGACTTTTGTATGACTGTTAAAATCCTGACGGTTCCAGTACAAATTTGTAAGAAAACTCTCTAGGTGTGGTAAAACTCTTAAAATACGTAATTAGAGTTTCCAGAAATGATTAAAACCTTGGAAGAACCCCTTGAAATTAAAGTAAATAGATTCTTCCTACATTTCCTGCCGTTTGTAATCACAGACATTACCAATGGAAAGCCGTGAAATGACCAGCAAACTGATAATATTTACAACTCTGGGCACTTGAGGGAGCGTTTTCACTTGAATTAGCTTTCAAATATTAGGAATTCTTGTTTATACGGCTCAAAATTTGTGCAGAAAGCCTGTAAGTGAGTTCTGAACTGCTTATGTTTACAATTGAGGCCGCATTACTCTGGCGACTTTTGTATGACTCTGTTAAAATCCTGACGGTTCCAGTACAAATTTGTAAGAAAACTCTCTAGGTGTGGTAAAACTCTTAAAATACGTAATTAGAGTTTCCAGAAATGATTAAAACCTTGGAAGAACCCCTTGAAATTAAAGTAAATAGATTCTTCCTACATTTCCTGCCGTTTGTAATCACAGACATTACCAATGGAAAGCCGTGAAATGACCAGCAAACTGATAATATTTACAACTCCGGGCACTTTAGGGAGCGTTTTCACTTGAATTTGCTTTCAAATATTAGGAATTCTTGTTTATACAGCTCAAAATTTGTGCAGAAAGCCTGTAAGTGAGGACTGAACTGCTTATGTTTACAATTGAGGCCGCATTACTCTGGCGACTTTTGTATGACTCTGTTAAAATCCTGACGGTTCCAGTACAAATTTGTAAGAAAACTCTCTAGGTGTGGTAAAACTCTTAAAATACGTAATTAGAGTTTCCAGAAATGATTAAAACCTTGGAAGAACCCCTTGAAATTAAAGTAAATAGATTCTTCCTACATTTCCTGCCGTTTGTAATCACAGACATTACCAATGGAAAGCCGTGAAATGACCAGCAAACTGATAATATTTACAACTCTGGGCACTTGAGGGAGCGTTTTCACTTGAATTAGCTTTCAAATATTAGGAATTCTTGTTTATACAGCTCAAAATTTGTGCAGAAAGCCTGTAAGTGAGTACTGAACTGCTTATGTTTACAATTGAGGCCGCATTACTCTGGCGACTTTTGTATGACTCTGTTAAAATCCTGACGGTTCCAGTACAAATTTGTAAGAAAACTCTCTAGGTGTGGTAAAACTCTTAAAATACGTAATTAGAGTTTCCAGAAATGATTAAAACCTTGGAAGAACCCCTTGAAATTAAAGTAAATAGATTCTTTCTACATTTCCTGCCGTTTGTAATCACAGACATTACCAGTGGAAAGCCGTGAAATGACCAGCAAAATGATAATATTTACAACTCTGGGCACTTGAGGGAGCGTTTTCACTTGAATTTGCTTTCAAATATTAGGAATTCTTGTTTATACAGCTCAAAATTTGTGTAGAAAGCCTGTAAGTGAGGACTGTACTGCTTATGTTTACAATTGAGGCCGCATTACTCTGGCGACTTTTGTATGACTGTTAAAATCCTGATGGTTCCAGTACATATTTGTAAGAAAACTCTCTAGTTGTGGTAAAACTCTTAAAATACGTAATTAGAGTTTCCAGAAATGATTAACACCTTGGAAGAACCCCTTGAAATTAAAGTAAATAGATTCTTCCTACATTTCCTGCCGTTTGTAATCACAGACATTACCAGTGGAAAGCCGTGAAATGACCAGCAAACTGATAATATTTACAACTCTGAGCACTTTAGGGAGCGTTTTCACTTGAATTTGCTTTGAAATATTAGGAATTCTTGTTTATACAGCTCAAAATTTGTGTAGAAAGCCTGTAAGTGAGGACTGTACTGCTTATGTTTACAATTGAGGCCGCATTACTCTGGCGACTTTTGTATGACTCTGTTAAAATCCTTACGGTTCCAGTACAAATTTGTAAGAAAACTCTCTAGTTGTGGTAAAACTCTTAAAATACGCAATTAGAGTTTCCAGAAGTGATTAAAACCTTGGAAGAACCCCTTGAAATTAAAGTAAATAGATTCTTCCTACATTTCCTGCCGTTTGTAATCGCAGACATTACCAGTGGAAAGCCGTGAAATGACCAGCATACTGATAATATTTAAAACTCCGGGCACTTCAGGGAGCGTTTTCACTTGAATTTGCTTTCAAATATTAGGAATTCTTGTTTATACAGCTCAAAATTTGTGTAGAAAGCCTGTAAGTGAGGACTGTACTGCTTATGTTTACAATTGAGACCACATTACTCTGGCGACTTTTGTATGACTCTGTTAAAATCCTGACCGTTCCAGTACATATTTGTAAGAAAACTCTCTAGTTGTGGTAAAACTCTTAAAATACGTAATTAGAGTTTCCAGAAATGATTAAAAACTTGGAAGAACGCCTTGAAATTAAAGTAAATACATTCTTCCTACATTTCCTGCCGTTTGTAATCACAGACATTACCAGTGGAAAGCCGTGAAATGACCAGCAAACTGATAACATTTACAACTCTGTGAACTTTAGGGAGCGTTTTCACTTGAATTTGCTTTGAAATATTAGGAATTCTTGTTTATACAGCTCAAAATTTGTGTAGAAAGCCTGTAAGTGAGGACTGTACTGCTTATGTTTACAATTGAGACTGCATTACTCTGGCGACTTTTCTATGACTCTGTTAAAATCATGACGGTTCCAGTACATATTTGTAAGAAAACTCTCTAGTTGTGGTAAAACTCTTAAAATACGTAATTAGAGTTTCCAGAAATGATTAAAACCTTGGAAGAACCCCTTGAAATTAAAGTAAATAGATTCTTCCTACATTTCCTGCCGTTTGTAATCACAGACATTACCAATGGAAAGCCGTGAAATGACCAGCAAACTGATAATATTTACAACTCCGGGCACTTTAGGGAGCGTTTTCACTTGAATTTGCTTTCAAATATTAGGAATTCTTGTTTATACAGCTCAAAATTTGTGCAGAAAGCCTGTAAGTGAGGACTGAACTGCTTATGTTTACAATTGAGGCCGCATTACTCTGGCGACTTTTGTATGACTCTGTTAAAATCCTGACGGTTCCAGTACAAATTTGTAAGAAAACTCTCTAGGTGTGGTAAAACTCTTAAAATACGTAATTAGAGTTTCCAGAAATGATTAAAACCTTGGAAGAACCCCTTGAAATTAAAGTAAATAGATTCTTCCTACATTTCCTGCCGTTTGTAATCACAGACATTACCAATGGAAAGCCGTGAAATGACCAGCAAACTGATAATATTTACAACTCTGGGCACTTGAGGGAGCGTTTTCACTTGAATTAGCTTTCAAATATTAGGAATTCTTGTTTATACAGCTCAAAATTTGTGCAGAAAGCATGTAAGTGCGGACTGTACTGCTTATGTTTACAATTGAGGCCACATTACTCTGGCGACTTTTGTATGACTCTGTTAAAATCATGACGGTTCCAGTACAAATTTGTAAGAAAACTCTCTACTTGTGGTAAAACTCTTAAAATACGTAATTAGAGTTTCCAGAAGTGATTAAAAACTTGGAAGAACCCCTTGAAATAAAAGTATATAGATTCTTCCTACATTTCCTGCCGTTTGTAATCACAGACATTACCAGTGGAAAGCCGTGAAATGACCAGCAAACTGATAATATTTACAACTCCGGGCACTTTAGGGAGCGTTTTCACTTGAATTTGCTTTCAAATATTAGGAATTCTTGTTTATACAGCTCAAAATTTGTGCAGAAAGCCTGTAAGTGAGGACTGTACTGCTTATGTTTACAATTGAGGCCGCATTACTCTGGCGACTTTTGTATGACTCTGTTAAAATCCTTACGGTTCCAGTACAAATTTGTAAGAAAACTCTCTAGTTGTGGTAAAACTCTTAAAATACGCAATTAGAGTTTCCAGAAGTGATTAAAACCTTGGAAGAACCCCTTGAAATTAAAGTAAATAGATTCTTCCTACATTTCCTGCATTTTGTAATCACAGACATTACCAGTGGAAAGCCGTGAAATGACCAGCAAACTGATAATATTTACAACTGTGGGCACTTGAGGGAGCGTTTTCACTTGAATTTGCTTTCAAATATTAGGAATTCTTGTTTATACAGCTCAAAATTTGTGTAGAAAGCCTGTAAGTGAGGACTGTACTGCTTATGTTTACAATTGAGGCCACATTACTCTGGCGACTTTTGTATGACTCTGTTAAAATCATGACGGTTCCAGTACAAATTTGTAAGAAAACTCTCTACTTGTGGTAAAACTCTTAAAATACGTAATTAGAGTTTCCAGAAGTGATTAAAAACTTGGAAGAACCCCTTGAAATAAAAGTATATAGATTCTTCCTACATTTCCTGCCGTTTGTAATCACAGACATTACCAGTGGAAAGCCGTGAAATGACCAGCAAACTGATAATATTTACAACTCCGGGCACTTTAGGGAGCGTTTTCACTTGAATTTGCTTTCAAATATTAGGAATTCTTGTTTATACAGCTCAAAATTTGTGCAGAAAGCCTGTAAGTGAGGACTGTACTGCTTATGTTTACAATTGAGGCCGCATTACTCTGGCGACTTTTGTATGACTCTGTTAAAATCCTTACGGTTCCAGTACAAATTTGTAAGAAAACTCTCTAGTTGTGGTAAAACTCTTAAAATACGCAATTAGAGTTTCCAGAAGTGATTAAAACCTTGGAAGAACCCCTTGAAATTAAAGTAAATAGATTCTTCCTACATTTCCTGCCGTTTGTAATCACAGACATTACCAGTGGAAAGCCGTGAAATGACCAGCAAACTGATAATATTTAAAACTCCGGGCACTTCAGGGAGCGTTTTCACTTGAATTTGCTTTCAAATATTAGGAATTCTTGTTTATACAGCTCAAAATTTGTGTAGAAAGCCTGTAAGTGAGGACTGTACTGCTTATGTTTACAATTGAGGCCGCATTACTCTGGCGACTTTTGTATGACTGTTAAAATCCTGACGGTTCCAGTACATATTTGTAAGAAAACTCTCTACTTGTGGTAAAACTCTTAAAATACGTAATTAGAGTTTCCAGAAGTGATAAAAAACTTGGAAGAACCCCTTGAAATAAAAGTATATAGATTCTTCCTACATTTCCTGCCGTTTGTAATCACAGACATTACCAGTGGAAAGCCGTGAAATGACCAGCAAACTGATAATATTTACAACTCCGGGCACTTTAGGGAGCGTTTTCACTTGAATTTGCTTTCAAATATTAGGAATTCTTGTTTATACAGCTCAAAATTTGTGCAGAAAGCCTGTAAGTGAGGACTGTACTGCTTATGTTTACAATTGAGGCCGCATTACTCTGGCGACTTTTGTATGACTCTGTTAAAATCCTTACGGTTCCAGTACAAATTTGTAAGAAAACTCTCTAGTTGTGGTAAAACTCTTAAAATACGCAATTAGAGTTTCCAGAAGTGATTAAAACCTTGGAAGAACCCCTTGAAATTAAAGTAAATAGATTCTTCCTACATTTCCTGCCGTTTGTAATCACAGACATTACCAGTGGAAAGCCGTGAAATGACCAGCAAACTGATAATATTTAAAACTCCGGGCACTTCAGGGAGCGTTTTCACTTGAATTTGCTTTCAAATATTAGGAATTCTTGTTTATACAGCTCAAAATTTGTGTAGAAAGCCTGTAAGTGAGGACTGTACTGCTTATGTTTACAATTGAGGCCGCATTACTCTGGCGACTTTTGTATGACTGTTAAAATCCTGACGGTTCCAGTACATATTTGTAAGAAAACTCTCTACTTGTGGTAAAACTCTTAAAATACGTAATTAGAGTTTCCAGAAGTGATTAAAAACTTGGAAGAACCCCTTGAAATAAAAGTATATAGATTCTTCCTACATTTCCTGCCGTTTGTAATCACAGACATTACCAGTGGAAAGCCGTGAAATGACCAGCAAACTGATAATATTTACAACTCCGGGCACTTTAGGGAGCGTTTTCACTTGAATTTGCTTTCAAATATTAGGAATTCTTGTTTATACAGCTCAAAATTTGTGCAGAAAGCCTGTAAGTGAGGACTGTACTGCTTATGTTTACAATTGAGGCCGCATTACTCTGGCGACTTTTGTATGACTCTGTTAAAATCCTTACGGTTCCAGTACAAATTTGTAAGAAAACTCTCTAGTTGTGGTAAAACTCTTAAAATACGCAATTAGAGTTTCCAGAAGTGATTAAAACCTTGGAAGAACCCCTTGAAATTAAAGTAAATAGATTCTTCCTACATTTCCTGCCGTTTGTAATCACAGACATTACCAGTGGAAAGCCGTGAAATGACCAGCAAACTGATAATATTTAAAACTCCGGGCACTTCAGGGAGCGTTTTCACTTGAATTTGCTTTCAAATATTAGGAATTCTTGTTTATACAGCTCAAAATTTGTGTAGAAAGCCTGTAAGTGAGGACTGTACTGCTTATGTTTACAATTGAGGCCGCATTACTCTGGCGACTTTTGTATGACTGTTAAAATCCTGACGGTTCCAGTACATATTTGTAAGAAAACTCTCTAGTTGTGGTAAAACTCTTAAAATACGTAATTAGAGTTTCCAGAAATGATTAACACCTTGGAAGAACCCCTTGAAATTAAAGTAAATAGATTCTTCCTACATTTCCTGCCGTTTGTAATCACAGACATTACCAGTGGAAAGCCGTGAAATGACCAGCAAACTGATAATATTTACAACTCTGAGCACTTTAGGGAGCGTTTTCACTTGAATTTGCTTTGAAATATTAGGAATTCTTGTTTATACAGCTCAAAATTTGTGTAGAAAGCCTGTAAGTGAGGACTGTACTGCTTATGTTTACAATTGAGGCCGCATTACTCTGGCGACTTTTGTATGACTCTGTTAAAATCCTTACGGTTCCAGTACAAATTTGTAAGAAAACTCTCTAGTTGTGGTAAAACTCTTAAAATACGCAATTAGAGTTTCCAGAAGTGATTAAAACCTTGGAAGAACCCCTTGAAATTAAAGTAAATAGATTCTTCCTACATTTCCTGCCGTTTGTAATCACAGACATTACCAGTGGAAAGCCGTGAAATGACCAGCAAACTGATAATATTTAAAACTCCGGGCACTTCAGGGAGCGTTTTCACTTGAATTTGCTTTCAAATATTAGGAATTCTTGTTTATACAGCTCAAAATTTGTGTAGAAAGCCTGTAAGTGAGGACTGTACTGCTTATGTTTACAATTGAGGCCGCATTACTCTGGCGACTTTTGTATGACTGTTAAAATCCTGATGGTTCCAGTACATATTTGTAAGAAAACTCTCTAGTTGTGGTAAAACTCTTAAAATACGTAATTAGAGTTTCCAGAAATGATTAACACCTTGGAAGAACCCCTTGAAATTAAAGTAAATAGATTCTTCCTACATTTCCTGCCGTTTGTAATCACAGACATTACCAGTGGAAAGCCGTGAAATGACCAGCAAACTGATAATATTTACAACTCTGAGCACTTTAGGGAGCGTTTTCACTTGAATTTGCTTTGAAATATTAGGAATTCTTGTTTATACAGCTCAAAATTTGTGTAGAAAGCCTGTAAGTGAGGACTGTACTGCTTATGTTTACAATTGAGACCACATTACTCTGGCGACTTTTGTATGACTCTGTTAAAATCCTGACCGTTCCAGTACATATTTGTAAGAAAACTCTCTAGTTGTGGTAAAACTCTTAAAATACGTAATTAGAGTTTCCAGAAATGATTAAAAACTTGGAAGAACGCCTTGAAATTAAAGTAAATACATTCTTCCTACATTTCCTGCCGTTTGTAATCACAGACATTACCAGTGGAAAGCCGTGAAATGACCAGCAAACTGATAACATTTACAACTCTGTGAACTTTAGGGAGCGTTTTCACTTGAATTTGCTTTGAAATATTAGGAATTCTTGTTTATACAGCTCAAAATTTGTGTAGAAAGCCTGTAAGTGAGGACTGTACTGCTTATGTTTACAATTGAGACTGCATTACTCTGGCGACTTTTGTATGACTCTGTTAAAATCATGACGGTTCCAGTACATATTTGTAAGAAAACTCTCTAGTTGTGGTAAAACTCTTAAAATACGTAATTAGAGTTTCCAGAAATGATTAAAACCTTGGAAGAACCCCTTGAAATTAAAGTAAATAGATTCTTCCTACATTTCCTGCCGTTTGTATTCACAGGCATTACCAATGGAAAGCCGTGAAATGACCAGCAAACTGATAATATTTACAACTCTGGGCACTTGAGGGAGCGTTTTCACTTGAATTTGCTTTCAAATATTAGGAATTCTTGTTTATACAGCTCAAAATTTGTGTAGAAAGCCTGTAAGTGAGGACTGTACTGCTTATGTTTACAATTGAGGCCACATTACTCTGGCGACTTTTGTATGACTGTTAAAATCCTGACGGTTCCAGTACATATTTGTAAGAAAACTCTCTAGTTGTGGTAAAACTCTTAAAATACGTAATTAGAGTTTCCAGAAATGATTAAAAACTTGGAAGAACCCCTTGAAATTAAAGTAAATAGATTCTTCCTACATTTCCTGCCGTTTGTAATCACAGACATTACCAATGGAAAGCCGTGAAATGACCAGCAAACTGATAATATTTACAACTCCGGGCACTTTAGGGAGCGTTTTCACTTGAATTTGCTTTCAAATATTAGGAATTCTTGTTTATACAGCTCAAAATTTGTGCAGAAAGCCTGTAAGTGAGGACTGAACTGCTTATGTTTACAATTGAGGCCGCATTACTCTGGCGACTTTTGTATGACTCTGTTAAAATCCTGACGGTTCCAGTACAAATTTGTAAGGAAACTCTCTAGGTGTGGTAAAACTCTTAAAATACGTAATTAGAGTTTCCAGAAATGATTAAAACCTTGGAAGAACCCCTTGAAATTAAAGTAAATAGATTCTTCCTACATTTCCTGCCGTTTGTAATCACAGACATTACCAGTGGAAAGCCGTGAAATGACCAGCAAACTGATAATATTTACAACTCTGGGCACTTGAGGGAGCGTTTTCACTTGAATTAGCTTTCAAATATTAGGAATTCTTGTTTATACGGCTCAAAATTTGTGCAGAAAGCCTGTAAGTGAGTTCTGAACTGCTTATGTTTACAATTGAGGCCGCATTACTCTGGCGACTTTTGTATGACTCTGTTAAAATCCTGACGGTTCCAGTACAAATTTGTAAGAAAACTCTCTAGGTGTGGTAAAACTCTTAAAATACGTAATTAGAGTTTCCAGAAATGATTAAAACCTTGGAAGAACCCCTTGAAATTAAAGTAAATAGATTCTTTCTACATTTCCTGCCGTTTGTAATCACAGACATTACCAGTGGAAAGCCGTGAAATGACCAGCAAAATGATAATATTTACAACTCTGGGCACTTGAGGGAGCGTTTTCACTTGAATTTGCTTTCAAATATTAGGAATTCTTGTTTATACAGCTCAAAATTTGTGTAGAAAGCCTGTAAGTGAGGACTGTACTTCTTATGTTTACAATTGAGGCCACATTACTCTGGCGACTTTTGTATGACTCTGTTAAAATCCTGACGGTTCCAGTACATATTTGTAAGAAAACTCTCTACTTGTGGTAAAACTCTTAAAATACGTAATTAGAGTTTCCAGAAGTGATTAAAAACTTGGAAGAACCCCTTGAAATTAAAGTATATAGATTCTTCCTACATTTCCTGCCGTTTGTAATCACAGACATTACCAGTGGAAAGCCGTGAAATGACCAGCAAACTGATAATATTTACAACTCCGGGCACTTTAGGGAGCGTTTTCACTTGAATTTGCTTTCAAATATTAGGAATTCTTGTTTATACAGCTCAAAATTTGTGCAGAAAGCCTGTAAGTGAGGACTGTACTGCTTATGTTTACAATTGAGGCCACATTACTCTGGCGACTTTTGTATGACTCTGTTAAAATCATGACGGTTCCAGTACAAATTTGTAAGAAAACTCTCTACTTGTGGTAAAACTCTTAAAATACGTAATTAGAGTTTCCAGAAGTGATTAAAAACTTGGAAGAACCCCTTGAAATAAAAGTATATAGATTCTTCCTACATTTCCTGCCGTTTGTAATCACAGACATTACCAGTGGAAAGCCGTGAAATGACCAGCAAACTGATAATATTTACAACTCCGGGCACTTTAGGGAGCGTTTTCACTTGAATTTGCTTTCAAATATTAGGAATTCTTGTTTATACAGCTCAAAATTTGTGCAGAAAGCCTGTAAGTGAGGACTGTACTGCTTATGTTTACAATTGAGGCCGCATTACTCTGGCGACTTTTGTATGACTCTGTTAAAATCCTTACGGTTCCAGTACAAATTTGTAAGAAAACTCTCTAGTTGTGGTAAAACTCTTAAAATACGCAATTAGAGTTTCCAGAAGTGATTAAAACCTTGGAAGAACCCCTTGAAATTAAAGTAAATAGATTCTTCCTACATTTCCTGCATTTTGTAATCACAGACATTACCAGTGGAAAGCCGTGAAATGACCAGCAAACTGATAATATTTACAACTGTGGGCACTTGAGGGAGCGTTTTCACTTGAATTTGCTTTCAAATATTAGGAATTCTTGTTTATACAGCTCAAAATTTGTGTAGAAAGCCTGTAAGTGAGGACTGTACTGCTTATGTTTACAATTGAGGCCGCATTACTCTGGCCACTTTTGTATGACTCTGTTAAAATCCTGACCGTTCCAGTACATATTTGTAAGAAAACTCTCTAGTTGTGGTAAAACTCTTAAAATACGTAATTAGAGTTTCCAGAAATGATTAAAAACTTGGAAGAACCCCTTGAAATTAAAGTAAATAGATTCTTCCTACATTTCCTGCCGTTTGTAATCACAGACATTACCAATGGAAAGCCGTGAAATGACCAGCAAACTGATAATATTTACAACTCCGGGCACTTTAGGGAGCGTTTTCACTTGAATTTGCTTTCAAATATTAGGAATTCTTGTTTATACAGCTCAAAATTTGTGCAGAAAGCCTGTAAGTGAGGACTGAACTGCTTATGATTACAATTGAGGCCGCATTACTCTGGCGACTTTTGTATGACTCTGTTAAAATCCTGACGGTTCCAGTACAAATTTGTAAGAAAACTCTCTAGGTGTGGTAAAACTCTTAAAATACGTAATTAGAGTTTCCAGAAATGATTAAAACCTTGGAAGAACCCCTTGAAATTAAAGTAAATAGATTCTTCCTACATTTCCTGCCGTTTGTAATCACAGACATTACCAATGGAAAGCCGTGAAATGACCAGCAAACTGATAATATTTACAACTCTGGGCACTTGAGGGAGCGTTTTCACTTGAATTAGCTTTCAAATATTAGGAATTCTTGTTTATACAGCTCAAAATTTGTGCAGAAAGCCTGTAAGTGAGTACTGAACTGCTTATGTTTACAATTGAGGCCGCATTACTCTGGCGACTTTTGTATGACTCTGTTAAAATCCTGACGGTTCCAGTACAAATTTGTAAGAAAACTCTCTAGGTGTGGTAAAACTCTTAAAATACGTAATTAGAGTTTCCAGAAATGATTAAAACCTTGGAAGAACCCCTTGAAATTAAAGTAAATAGATTCTTTCTACATTTCCTGCCGTTTGTAATCACAGACATTACCAGTGGAAAGCCGTGAAATGACCAGCAAAATGATAATATTTACAACTCTGGGCACTTGAGGGAGCGTTTTCACTTGAATTTGCTTTCAAATATTAGGAATTCTTGTTTATACAGCTCAAAATTTGTGTAGAAAGCCTGTAAGTGAGGACTGTACTGCTTATGTTTACAATTGAGGCCACATTACTCTGGCGACTTTTGTATGACTCTGTTAAAATCCTGACGGTTCCAGTACATATTTCTATGAAAACTCTCTACTTGTGGTAAAACTCTTAAAATACGTAATTAGAGTTTCCAGAAGTGATTAAAAACTTGGAAGAACCCCTTGAAATTAAAGTATATAGATTCTTCCTACATTTCCTGCCGTTTGTAATCACAGACATTACCAGTGGAAAGCCATGAAATGACCAGCAAACTGATAATATTTACAACTCCGGGCACTTTAGGGAGCGTTTTCACTTGAATTTGCTTTCAAATATTAGGAATTCTTGTTTATACAGCTCAAAATTTGTGTAGAAAGCCTGTAAGTGAGGACTGTACTGCTTATGTTTACAATTGAGGCCACATTACTCTGGCGACTTTTGTATGACTGTTAAAATCCTGACGGTTCCAGTACATATTTGTAAGAAAACTCTCTAGTTGTGGTAAAACTCTTAAAATACGTAATTAGAGTTTCCAGAAATGATTAAAAACTTGGAAGAACCCCTTGAAATTAAAGTAAATAGATTCTTCCTACATTTCCTGCCGTTTGTAATCACAGACATTACCAATGGAAAGCCGTGAAATGACCAGCAAACTGATAATATTTACAACTCCGGGCACTTTAGGGAGCGTTTTCACTTGAATTTGCTTTCAAATATTAGGAATTCTTGTTTATACAGCTCAAAATTTGTGCAGAAAGCCTGTAAGTGAGGACTGAACTGCTTATGTTTACAATTGAGGCCGCATTACTCTGGCGACTTTTGTATGACTCTGTTAAAATCCTGACGGTTCCAGTACAAATTTGTAAGAAAACTCTCTAGGTGTGGTAAAACTCTTAAAATACGCAATTAGAGTTTCCAGAAGTGATTAAAACCTTGGAAGAACCCCTTGAAATTAAAGTAAATAGATTCTTCCTACATTTCCTGCCGTTTGTAATCACAGACATTACCAGTGGAAAGCCGTGAAATGACCAGCAAACTGATAACATTTACAACTCTGTGAACTTTAGGGAGCGTTTTCACTTGAATTTGCTTTGAAATATTAGGAATTCTTGTTTATACAGCTCAAAATTTGTGTAGAAAGCCTGTAAGTGAGGACTGTACTGCTTATGTTTACAATTGAGACTGCATTACTCTGGCGACTTTTGTATGACTCTGTTAAAATCATGACGGTTCCAGTACATATTTGTAAGAAAACTCTCTAGTTGTGGTAAAACTCTTAAAATACGTAATTAGAGTTTCCAGAAATGATTAAAACCTTGGAAGAACCCCTTGAAATTAAAGTAAATAGATTCTTCCTACATTTCCTGCCGTTTGTAATCACAGGCATTACCAATGGAAAGCCGTGAAATGACCAGCAAACTGATAATATTTACAACTCTGGGCACTTGAGGGAGCGTTTTCACTTGAATTTGCTTTCAAATATTAGGAATTCTTGTTTATACAGCTCAAAATTTGTGTAGAAAGCCTGTAAGTGAGGACTGTACTGCTTATGTTTACAATTGAGGCCACATTACTCTGGCGACTTTTGTATGACTGTTAAAATCCTGACGGTTCCAGTACATATTTGTAAGAAAACTCTCTAGTTGTGGTAAAACTCTTAAAATACGTAATTAGAGTTTCCAGAAATGATTAAAAACTTGGAAGAACCCCTTGAAATTAAAGTAAATAGATTCTTCCTACATTTCCTGCCGTTTGTAATCACAGACATTACCAATGGAAAGCCGTGAAATGACCAGCAAACTGATAATATTTACAACTGTGGGCACTTGAGGGAGCGTTTTCACTTGAATTTGCTTTCAAATATTAGGAATTCTTGTTTATACAGCTCAAAATTTGTGCAGAAAGCCTGTAAGTGAGGACTGAACTGCTTATGTTTACAATTGAGGCCGCATTACTCTGGCGACTTTTGTATGACTCTGTTAAAATCCTGACGGTTCCAGTACAAATTTGTAAGAAAACTCTCTAGGTGTGGTAAAACTCTTAAAATACGCAATTAGAGTTTCCAGAAGTGATTAAAACCTTGGAAGAACCCCTTGAAATTAAAGTAAATAGATTCTTCCTACATTTCCTGCCGTTTGTAATCACAGACATTACCAGTGGAAAGCCGTGAAATGACCAGCATACTGATAATATTTAAAACTCCGGGCACTTCAGGGAGCGTTTTCACTTGAATTTGCTTTCAAATATTAGGAATTCTTGTTTATACAGCTCAAAATTTGTGTAGAAAGCCTGTAAGTGAGGACTGTACTGCTTATGTTTACAATTGAGACCACATTACTCTGGCGACTTTTGTATGACTCTGTTAAAATCCTGACCGTTCCAGTACATATTTGTAAGAAAACTCTCTAGTTGTGGTAAAACTCTTAAAATACGTAATTAGAGTTTCCAGAAATGATTAAAAACTTGGAAGAACGCCTTGAAATTAAAGTAAATACATTCTTCCTACATTTCCTGCCGTTTGTAATCACAGACATTACCAGTGGAAAGCCGTGAAATGACCAGCAAACTGATAACATTTACAACTCTGTGAACTTTAGGGAGCGTTTTCACTTGAATTTGCTTTGAAATATTAGGAATTCTTGTTTATACAGCTCAAAATTTGTATAGAAAGCCTGTAAGTGAGGACTGTACTGCTTATGTTTACAATTGAGACTGCATTACTCTGGCGACTTTTGTATGATGCTGTTAAAATCATGACGGTTCCAGTACATATTTGTAAGAAAACTCTCTAGTTGTGGTAAAACTCTTAAAATACGTAATTAGAGTTTCCAGAAATGATTAAAACCTTGGAAGAACCCCTTGAAATTAAAGTAAATAGATTCTTCCTACATTTCCTGCCGTTTGTAATCACAGGCATTACCAATGGAAAGCCGTGAAATGACCAGCAAACTGATAATATTTACAACTCTGGGCACTTGAGGGAGCGTTTTCACTTGAATTTGCTTTCAAATATTAGGAATTCTTGTTTATACAGCTCAAAATTTGTGTAGAAAGCCTGTAAGTGAGGACTGTACTGCTTATGTTTACAATTGAGGCCACATTACTCTGGCGACTTTTGTATGACTGTTAAAATCCTGACGGTTCCAGTACATATTTGTAAGAAAACTCTCTAGTTGTGGTAAAACTCTTAAAATACGTAATTAGAGTTTCCAGAAATGATTAAAAACTTGGAAGAACCCCTTGAAATTAAAGTAAATAGATTCTTCCTACATTTCCTGCCGTTTGTAATCACAGACATTACCAATGGAAAGCCGTGAAATGACCAGCAAACTGATAATATTTACAACTCCGGGCACTTTAGGGAGCGTTTTCACTTGAATTTGCTTTCAAATATTAGGAATTCTTGTTTATACAGCTCAAAATTTGTGCAGAAAGCCTGTAAGTGAGGACTGAACTGCTTATGTTTACAATTGAGGCCGCATTACTCTGGCGACTTTTGTATGACTCTGTTAAAATCCTGACGGTTCCAGTACAAATTTGTAAGAAAACTCTCTAGGTGTGGTAAAACTCTTAAAATACGCAATTAGAGTTTCCAGAAGTGATTAAAACCTTGGAAGAACCCCTTGAAATTAAAGTAAATAGATTCTTCCTACATTTCCTGCCGTTTGTAATCACAGACATTACCAATGGAAAGCCGTGAAATGACCAGCAAACTGATAACATTTACAACTCTGTGAACTTTAGGGAGCGTTTTCACTTGAATTTGCTTTGAAATATTAGGAATTCTTGTTTATACAGCTCAAAATTTGTGTAGAAAGCCTGTAAGTGAGGACTGTACTGCTTATGTTTACAATTGAGGCCGCATTACTCTGGCGACTTTTGTATGACTCTGTTAAAATCCTGACGGTTCCAGTACAAATTTGTAAGAAAACTCTCTAGGTGTGGTAAAACTCTTAAAATACGTAATTAGAGTTTCCAGAAATGATTAAAACCTTGGAAGAACCCCTTGAAATTAAAGTAAATAGATTCTTTCTACATTTCCTGCCGTTTGTAATCACAGACATTACCAGTGGAAAGCCGTGAAATGACCAGCAAAATGATAATATTTACAACTCTGGGCACTTGAGGGAGCGTTTTCACTTGAATTTGCTTTCAAATATTAGGAATTCTTGTTTATACAGCTCAAAATTTGTGTAGAAAGCCTGTAAGTGAGGACTGTACTGCTTATGTTTACAATTGAGGCCACATTACTCTGGCGACTTTTGTATGACTCTGTTAAAATCCTGACGGTTCCAGTACATATTTGTAAGAAAACTCTCTAGTTGTGGTAAAACTCTTAAAATACGTAATTAGAGTTTCCAGAAGTGATTAAAAACTTGGAAGAACCCCTTGAAATTAAAGTATATAGATTCTTCCTACATTTCCTGCCGTTTGTAATCACAGACATTACCAGTGGAAAGCCGTGAAATGACCAGCAAACTGATAATATTTACAACTCCGGGCACTTTAGGGAGCGTTTTCACTTGAATTTGCTTTCAAATATTAGGAATTCTTATTTATACAGCTCAAAATTTGTGCAGAAAGCCGGTAAGTGAGGAGTGTACTGCTTATGTTTACAATTGAGGCCACATTACTCTGGCGACTTTTGTATGACTCTGTTAAAATCATGACGGTTCCAGTACAAATTTGTAAGAAAACTCTCTACTTGTGGTAAAACTCTTAAAATACGTAATTAGAGTTTCCAGAAGTGATTAAAAACTTGGAAGAACCCCTTGAAATAAAAGTATATAGATTCTTCCTACATTTCCTGCCGTTTGTAATCACAGACATTACCAGTGGAAAGCCGTGAAATGACCAGCAAACTGATAATATTTACAACTCCGGGCACTTTAGGGAGCGTTTTCACTTGAATTTGCTTTCAAATATTAGGAATTCTTGTTTATACAGCTCAAAATTTGTGCAGAAAGCCTGTAAGTGAGGACTGTACTGCTTATGTTTACAATTGAGACTGCATTACTCTGGCGACTTTTGTATGACTCTGTTAAAATCATGACGGTTCCAGTACATATTTGTAAGAAAACTCTCTAGTTGTGGTAAAACTCTTAAAATACGTAATTAGAGTTTCCAGAAATGATTAAAACCTTGGAAGAACCCCTTGAAATTAAAGTAAATAGATTCTTCCTACATTTCCTGCCGTTTGTAATCACAGGCATTACCAATGGAAAGCCGTGAAATGACCAGCAAACTGATAATATTTACAACTCTGGGCACTTGAGGGAGCGTTTTCACTTGGATTTGCTTTCAAATATTAGGAATTCTTGTTTATACAGCTCAAAATTTGTGTAGAAAGCCTGTAAGTGAGGACTGTACTGCTTATGTTTACAATTGAGGCCACATTACTCTGGCGACTTTTGTATGACTGTTAAAATCCTGACGGTTCCAGTACATATTTGTAAGAAAACTCTCTAGTTGTGGTAAAACTCTTAAAATACGTAATTAGAGTTTCCAGAAATGATTAAAAACTTGGAAGAACCCCTTGAAATTAAAGTAAATAGATTCTTCCTACATTTCCTGCCGTTTGTAATCACAGACATTACCAGTGGAAAGCCGTGAAATGACCAGCAAACTGATAACATTTACAACTCTGTGTACTTTAGGGAGCGTTTTCACTTGAATTTGCTTTGAAATATTAGGAATTCTTGTTTATACAGCTCAAAATTTGTATAGAAAGCCTGTAAGTGAGGACTGTACTGCTTATGTTTACAATTGAGACTGCATTACTCTGGCGACTTTTGTATGACTCTGTTAAAATCATGACGGTTCCAGTACATATTTGTAAGAAAACTCTCTAGTTGTGGTAAAACTCTTAAAATACGTAATTAGAGTTTCCAGAAATGATTAAAACCTTGGAAGAACCCCTTGAAATTAAAGTAAATAGATTCTTCCTACATTTCCTGCCGTTTGTAATCACAGGCATTACCAATGGAAAGCCGTGAAATGACCAGCAAACTGATAATATTTACAACTCTGGGCACTTGAGGGAGCGTTTTCACTTGAATTTGCTTTCAAATATTAGGAATTCTTGTTTATACAGCTCAAAATTTGTGTAGAAAGCCTGTAAGTGAGGACTGTACTGCTTATGTTTACAATTGAGGCCACATTACTCTGGCGACTTTTGTATGACTGTTAAAATCCTGACGGTTCCAGTACATATTTGTAAGAAAACTCTCTAGTTGTGGTAAAACTCTTAAAATACGTAATTAGAGTTTCCAGAAATGATTAAAAACTTGGAAGAACCCCTTGAAATTAAAGTAAATAGATTCTTCCTACATTTCCTGCCGTTTGTAATCACAGACATTACCAATGGAAAGCCGTGAAATGACCAGCAAACTGATAATATTTACAACTCCGGGCACTTTAGGGAGCGTTTTCACTTGAATTTGCTTTCAAATATTAGGAATTCTTGTTTATACAGCTCAAAATTTGTGCAGAAAGCCTGTAAGTGAGGACTGAACTGCTTATGTTTACAATTGAGGCCGCATTACTCTGGCGACTTTTGTATGACTCTGTTAAAATCCTGACGGTTCCAGTACAAATTTGTAAGAAAACTCTCTAGGTGTGGTAAAACTCTTAAAATACGCAATTAGAGTTTCCAGAAGTGATTAAAACCTTGGAAGAACCCCTTGAAATTAAAGTAAATAGATTCTTCCTACATTTCCTGCCGTTTGTAATCACAGACATTACCAGTGGAAAGCCGTGAAATGACCAGCAAACTGATAACATTTACAACTCTGTGAACTTTAGGGAGCGTTTTCACTTGAATTTGCTTTGAAATATTAGGAATTCTTGTTTATACAGCTCAAAATTTGTGTAGAAAGCCTGTAAGTGAGGACTGTACTGCTTATGTTTACAATTGAGACTGCATTACTCTGGCGACTTTTGTATGACTCTGTTAAAATCATGACGGTTCCAGTACATATTTGTAAGAAAACTCTCTAGTTGTGGTAAAACTCTTAAAATACGTAATTAGAGTTTCCAGAAATGATTAAAACCTTGGAAGAACGCCTTGAAATTAAAGTAAATAGATTCTTCCTACATTTCCTGCCGTTTGTAATCACAGACATTACCAATGGAAAGCCGTGAAATGACCAGCAAACTGATAATATTTACAACTCTGGGCACTTGAGGGAGCGTTTTCACTTGAATTAGCTTTCAAATATTAGGAATTCTTGTTTATACGGCTCAAAATTTGTGCAGAAAGCCTGTAAGTGAGTTCTGAACTGCTTATGTTTACAATTGAGGCCGCATTACTCTGGCGACTTTTGTATGACTCTGTTAAAATCCTGACGGTTCCAGTACAAATTTGTAAGAAAACTCTCTAGGTGTGGTAAAACTCTTAAAATACGTAATTAGAGTTTCCAGAAATGATTAAAACCTTGGAAGAACCCCTTGAAATTAAAGTAAATAGATTCTTTCTACATTTCCTGCCGTTTGTAATCACAGACATTACCAGTGGAAAGCCGTGAAATGACCAGCAAAATGATAATATTTACAACTCTGGGCACTTGAGGGAGCGTTTTCACTTGAATTTGCTTTCAAATATTAGGAATTCTTGTTTATACAGCTCAAAATTTGTGTAGAAAGCCTGTAAGTGAGGACTGTACTTCTTATGTTTACAATTGAGGCCACATTACTCTGGCGACTTTTGTATGACTCTGTTAAAATCCTGACGGTTCCAGTACATATTTGTAAGAAAACTCTCTAGTTGTGGTAAAACTCTTAAAATACGTAATTAGAGTTTCCAGAAGTGATTAAAAACTTGGAAGAACCCCTTGAAATTAAAGTATATAGATTCTTCCTACATTTCCTGCCGTTTGTAATCACAGACATTACCAGTGGAAAGCCGTGAAATGACCAGCAAACTGATAATATTTACAACTCCGGGCACTTTAGGGAGCGTTTTCACTTGAATTTGCTTTCAAATATTAGGAATTCTTGTTTATACAGCTCAAAATTTGTGCAGAAAGCCGGTAAGTGAGGACTGTACTGCTTATGTTTACAATTGAGGCCACATTACTCTGGCGACTTTTGTATGACTCTGTTAAAATCATGACGGTTCCAGTACAAATTTGTAAGAAAACTCTCTACTTGTGGTAAAACTCTTAAAATACGTAATTAGAGTTTCCAGAAGTGATTAAAAACTTGGAAGAACCCCTTGAAATAAAAGTATATAGATTCTTCCTACATTTCCTGCCGTTTGTAATCACAGACATTACCAGTGGAAAGCCGTGAAATGACCAGCAAACTGATAATATTTACAACTCCGGGCACTTTAGGGAGCGTTTTCACTTGAATTTGCTTTCAAATATTAGGAATTCTTGTTTATACAGCTCAAAATTTGTGCAGAAAGCCTGTAAGTGAGGACTGTACTGCTTATGTTTACAATTGAGACTGCATTACTCTGGCGACTTTTGTATGACTCTGTTAAAATCATGACGGTTCCAGTACATATTTGTAAGAAAACTCTCTAGTTGTGGTAAAACTCTTAAAATACGTAATTAGAGTTTCCAGAAATGATTAAAACCTTGGAAGAACCCCTTGAAATTAAAGTAAATAGATTCTTCCTACATTTCCTGCCGTTTGTAATCACAGGCATTACCAATGGAAAGCCGTGAAATGACCAGCAAACTGATAATATTTACAACTCTGGGCACTTGAGGGAGCGTTTTCACTTGAATTTGCTTTCAAATATTAGGAATTCTTGTTTATACAGCTCAAAATTTGTGTAGAAAGCCTGTAAGTGAGGACTGTACTGCTTATGTTTACAATTGAGGCCACATTACTCTGGCGACTTTTGTATGACTGTTAAAATCCTGACGGTTCCAGTACATATTTGTAAGAAAACTCTCTAGTTGTGGTAAAACTCTTAAAATACGTAATTAGAGTTTCCAGAAATGATTAAAAACTTGGAAGAACCCCTTGAAATTAAAGTAAATAGATTCTTCCTACATTTCCTGCCGTTTGTAATCACAGACATTACCAATGGAAAGCCGTGAAATGACCAGCAAACTGATAATATTTACAACTCCGGGCACTTTAGGGAGCGTTTTCACTTGAATTTGCTTTCAAATATTAGGAATTCTTGTTTATACAGCTCAAAATTTGTGCAGAAAGCCTGTAAGTGAGGACTGAACTGCTTATGTTTACAATTGAGGCCGCATTACTCTGGCGACTTTTGTATGACTCTGTTAAAATCCTGACGGTTCCAGTACAAATTTGTAAGAAAACTCTCTAGGTGTGGTAAAACTCTTAAAATACGTAATTAGAGTTTCCAGAAATGATTAAAACCTTGGAAGAACCCCTTGAAATTAAAGTAAATAGATTCTTCCTACATTTCCTGCCGTTTGTAATCACAGACATTACCAATGGAAAGCCGTGAAATGACCAGCAAACTGATAATATTTACAACTCTGGGCACTTGAGGGAGCGTTTTCACTTGAATTAGCTTTCAAATATTAGGAATTCTTGTTTATACGGCTCAAAATTTGTGCAGAAAGCCTGTAAGTGAGTTCTGAACTGCTTATGTTTACAATTGAGGCCGCATTACTCTGGCGACTTTTGTATGACTCTGTTAAAATCCTGACCGTTCCAGTACATATTTGTAAGAAAACTCTCTAGTTGTGGTAAAACTCTTAAAATACGTAATTAGAGTTTCCAGAAATGATTAAAAACTTGGAAGAACGCCTTGAAATTAAAGTAAATACATTCTTCCTACATTTCCTGCCGTTTGTAATCACAGACATTACCAGTGGAAAGCCGTGAAATGACCAGCAAACTGATAACATTTACAACTCTGTGAACTTTAGGGAGCGTTTTCACTTGAATTTGCTTTGAAATATTAGGAATTCTTGTTTATACAGCTCAAAATTTGTATAGAAAGCCTGTAAGTGAGGACTGTACTGCTTATGTTTACAATTGAGACTGCATTACTCTGGCGACTTTTGTATGATGCTGTTAAAATCATGACGGTTCCAGTACATATTTGTAAGAAAACTCTCTAGTTGTGGTAAAACTCTTAAAATACGTAATTAGAGTTTCCAGAAATGATTAAAACCTTGGAAGAACCCCTTGAAATTAAAGTAAATAGATTCTTCCTACATTTCCTGCCGTTTGTAATCACAGGCATTACCAATGGAAAGCCGTGAAATGACCAGCAAACTGATAATATTTACAACTCTGGGCACTTGAGGGAGCGTTTTCACTTGAATTTGCTTTCAAATATTAGGAATTCTTGTTTATACAGCTCAAAATTTGTGTAGAAAGCCTGTAAGTGAGGACTGTACTGCTTATGTTTACAATTGAGGCCACATTACTCTGGCGACTTTTGTATGACTGTTAAAATCCTGACGGTTCCAGTACATATTTGTAAGAAAACTCTCTAGTTGTGGTAAAACTCTTAAAATACGTAATTAGAGTTTCCAGAAATGATTAAAAACTTGGAAGAACCCCTTGAAATTAAAGTAAATAGATTCTTCCTACATTTCCTGCCGTTTGTAATCACAGACATTACCAATGGAAAGCCGTGAAATGACCAGCAAACTGATAATATTTACAACTCCGGGCACTTTAGGGAGCGTTTTCACTTGAATTTGCTTTCAAATATTAGGAATTCTTGTTTATACAGCTCAAAATTTGTGCAGAAAGCCTGTAAGTGAGGACTGAACTGCTTATGTTTACAATTGAGGCCGCATTACTCTGGCGACTTTTGTATGACTCTGTTAAAATCCTGACGGTTCCAGTACAAATTTGTAAGAAAACTCTCTAGGTGTGGTAAAACTCTTAAAATACGCAATTAGAGTTTCCAGAAGTGATTAAAACCTTGGAAGAACCCCTTGAAATTAAAGTAAATAGATTCTTCCTACATTTCCTGCCGTTTGTAATCACAGACATTACCAGTGGAAAGCCGTGAAATGACCAGCAAACTGATAACATTTACAACTCTGTGAACTTTAGGGAGCGTTTTCACTTGAATTTGCTTTGAAATATTAGGAATTCTTGTTTATACAGCTCAAAATTTGTGTAGAAAGCCTGTAAGTGAGGACTGTACTGCTTATGTTTACAATTGAGACTGCATTACTCTGGCGACTTTTGTATGACTCTGTTAAAATCATGACGGTTCCAGTACATATTTGTAAGAAAACTCTCTAGTTGTGGTAAAACTCTTAAAATATGTAATTAGAGTTTCCAGAAATGATTAAAACCTTGGAAGAACCCCTTGAAATTAAAGTAAATAGATTCTTCCTACATTTCCTGCCGTTTGTAATCACAGGCATTACCAATGGAAAGCCGTGAAATGACCAGCAAACTGATAATATTTACAACTCTGGGCACTTGAGGGAGCGTTTTCACTTGAATTTGCTTTCAAATATTAGGAATTCTTGTTTATACAGCTCAAAATTTGTGTAGAAAGCCTGTAAGTGAGGACTGTACTGCTTATGTTTACAATTGAGGCCACATTACTCTGGCGACTTTTGTATGACTGTTAAAATCCTGACGGTTCCAGTACATATTTGTAAGAAAACTCTCTAGTTGTGGTAAAACTCTTAAAATACGTAATTAGAGTTTCCAGAAATGATTAAAAACTTGGAAGAACCCCTTGAAATTAAAGTAAATAGATTCTTCCTACATTTCCTGCCGTTTGTAATCACAGACATTACCAATGGAAAGCCGTGAAATGACCAGCAAACTGATAATATTTACAACTGTGGGCACTTGAGGGAGCGTTTTCACTTGAATTTGCTTTCAAATATTAGGAATTCTTGTTTATACAGCTCAAAATTTGTGCAGAAAGCCTGTAAGTGAGGACTGAACTGCTTATGTTTACAATTGAGGCCGCATTACTCTGGCGACTTTTGTATGACTCTGTTAAAATCCTGACGGTTCCAGTACAAATTTGTAAGAAAACTCTCTAGGTGTGGTAAAACTCTTAAAATACGTAATTAGAGTTTCCAGAAATGATTAAAACCTTGGAAGAACCCCTTGAAATTAAAGTAAATAGATTCTTCCTACATTTCCTGCCGTTTGTAATCACAGACATTACCAATGGAAAGCCGTGAAATGACCAGCAAACTGATAATATTTACAACTCTGGGCACTTGAGGGAGCGTTTTCACTTGAATTAGCTTTCAAATATTAGGAATTCTTGTTTTTACGGCTCAAAATTTGTGCAGAAAGCCTGTAAGTGAGTTCTGAACTGCTTATGTTTACAATTGAGGCCGCATTACTCTGGCGACTTTTGTATGACTCTGTTAAAATCCTGACGGTTCCAGTACAAATTTGTAAGAAAACTCTCTAGGTGTGGTAAAACTCTTAAAATACGTAATTAGAGTTTCCAGAAATGATTAAAACCTTGGAAGAACCCCTTGAAATTAAAGTAAATAGATTCTTTCTACATTTCCTGCCGTTTGTAATCACAGACATTACCAGTGGAAAGCCGTGAAATGACCAGCAAAATGATAATATTTACAACTCTGGGCACTTGAGGGAGCGTTTTCACTTGAATTTGCTTTCAAATATTAGGAATTCTTGTTTATACAGCTCAAAATTTGTGTAGAAAGCCTGTAAGTGAGGACTGTACTTCTTATGTTTACAATTGAGGCCACATTACTCTGGCGACTTTTGTATGACTCTGTTAAAATCCTGACGGTTCCAGTACATATTTGTAAGAAAACTCTCTACTTGTGGTAAAACTCTTAAAATACGTAATTAGAGTTTCCAGAAGTGATTAAAAACTTGGAAGAACCCCTTGAAATTAAAGTATATAGATTCTTCCTACATTTCCTGCCGTTTGTAATCACAGACATTACCAGTGGAAAGCCGTGAAATGACCAGCAAACTGATAATATTTATAACTCCGGGCACTTTAGGGAGCGTTTTCACTTGAATTTGCTTTCAAATATTAGGAATTCTTGTTTATACAGCTCAAAATTTGTGCAGAAAGCCTGTAAGTGAGGACTGTACTGCTTATGTTTACAATTGAGGCCACATTACTCTGGCGACTTTTGTATGACTCTGTTAAAATCATGACGGTTCCAGTACAAATTTGTAAGAAAACTCTCTACTTGTGGTAAAACTCTTAAAATACGTAATTAGAGTTTCCAGAAGTGATTAAAAACTTGGAAGAACCCCTTGAATTAAAAGTATATAGATTCTTCCTACATTTCCTGCCGTTTGTAATCACAGACATTACCAGTGGAAAGCCGTGAAATGACCAGCAAACTGATAATATTTACAACTCCGGGCACTTTAGGGAGCGTTTTCACTTGAATTTGCTTTCAAATATTAGGAATTCTTGTTTATACAGCTCAAAATTTGTGCAGAAAGCCTGTAAGTGAGGACTGTACTGCTTATGTTTACAATTGAGGCCGCATTACTCTGGCGACTTATTGTATGACTCTGTTAAAATCCTTACGGTTCCAGTACAAATTTGTAAGAAAACTCTCTAGTTGTGGTAAAACTCTTAAAATACGCAATTAGAGTTTCCAGAAGTGATTAAAACCTTGGAAGAACCCCTTGAAATTAAAGTAAATAGATTCTTCCTACATTTCCTGCATTTTGTAATCACAGACATTACCAGTGGAAAGCCGTGAAATGACCAGCAAACTGATAATATTTACAACTGTGGGCACTTGAGGGAGCGTTTTCACTTGAATTTGCTTTCAAATATTAGGAATTCTTGTTTATACAGCTCAAAATTTGTGTAGAAAGCCTGTAAGTGAGGACTGTACTGCTTATGTTTACAATTGAGGCCGCATTACTCTGGCCACTTTTGTATGACTCTGTTAAAATCCTGACCGTTCCAGTACATATTTGTAAGAAAACTCTCTAGTTGTGGTAAAACTCTTAAAATACGTAATTAGAGTTTCCAGAAATGATTAAAAACTTGGAAGAACCCCTTGAAATTAAAGTAAATAGATTCTTCCTACATTTCCTGCCGTTTGTAATCACAGACATTACCAATGGAAAGCCGTGAAATGACCAGCAAACTGATAATATTTACAACTCCGGGCACTTTAGGGAGCGTTTTCACTTGAATTTGCTTTCAAATATTAGGAATTCTTGTTTATACAGCTCAAAATTTGTGCAGAAAGCCTGTAAGTGAGGACTGAACTGCTTATGTTTACAATTGAGGCCGCATTACTCTGGCGACTTTTGTATGACTCTGTTAATATCCTTACGGTTCCAGTACAAATTTGTAAGAAAACTCTCTAGTTTTGGTAAAACTCTTAAAATACGCAATTAGAGTTTCCAGAAGTGATTAAAACCTTGGAAGAACCCCTTGAAATTAAAGTAAATAGATTCTTTCTACATTTCCTGCCGTTTGTAATCACAGACATTACCAATGGAAAGCCGTGAAATGACCAGCAAACTGATAATATTTACAACTCTGGGCACTTGAGGGAGCGTTTTCACTTGAATTAGCTTTCAAATATTAGGAATTCTTGTTTATACAGCTCAAAATTTGTGCAGAAAGCCTGTAAGTGAGTACTGAACTGCTTATGTTTACAATTGAGGCCGCATTACTCTGGCGACTTTTGTATGACTCTGTTAAAATCCTGACGGTTCCAGTACAAATTTGTAAGAAAACTCTCTAGGTGTGGTAAAACTCTTAAAATACGTAATTAGAGTTTCCAGAAATGATTAAAACCTTGGAAGAACCCCTTGAAATTAAAGTAAATAGATTCTTTCTACATTTCCTGCCGTTTGTAATCACAGACATTACCAGTGGAAAGCCGTGAAATGACCAGCAAAATGATAATATTTACAACTCTGGGCACTTGAGGGAGCGTTTTCACTTGAATTTGCTTTCAAATATTAGGAATTCTTGTTTATACAGCTCAAAATTTGTGTAGAAAGCCTGTAAGTGAGGACTGTACTGCTTATGTTTACAATTGAGGCCACATTACTCTGGCGACTTTTGTATGACTCTGTTAAAATCCTGACGGTTCCAGTACATATTTGTAAGAAAACTCTCTACTTGTGGTAAAACTCTTAAAATACGTAATTAGAGTTTCCAGAAGTGATTAAAAACTTGGAAGAACCCCTTGAAATTAAAGTATATAGATTCTTCCTACATTTCCTGCCGTTTGTAATCACAGACATTACCAGTGGAAAGCCGTGAAATGACCAGCAAACTGATAATATTTACAACTCCGGGCACTTTAGGGAGCGTTTTCACTTGAATTTGCTTTCAAATATTAGGAATTCTTGTTTATACAGCTCAAAATTTGTGCAGAAAGCCTGTAAGTGAGGACTGTACTGCTTATGTTTACAATTGAGGCCGCATTACTCTGGCGACTTTTGTATGACTCTGTTAATATCCTTACGGTTCCAGTACAAATTTGTAAGAAAACTCTCTAGTTGTGGTAAAACTCTTAAAATACGCAATTAGAGTTTCCAGAAGTGATTAAAACCTTGGAAGAACCCCTTGAAATTAAAGTAAATAGATTCTTCCTACATTTCCTGCCGTTTGTAATCACAGACATTACCAGTGGAAAGCCGTGAAATGACCAGCAAACTGATAATATTTAAAACTCCGGGCACTTCAGGGAGCGTTTTCACTTGAATTTGCTTTCAAATATTAGGAATTCTTGTTTATACAGCTCAAAATTTGTGTAGAAAGCCTGTAAGTGAGGACTGTACTGCTTATGTTTACAATTGAGGCCGCATTACTCTGGCGACTTTTGTATGACTGTTAAAATCCTGATGGTTCCAGTACATATTTGTAAGAAAACTCTCTAGTTGTGGTAAAACTCTTAAAATACGTAATTAGAGTTTCCAGAAATGATTAACACCTTGGAAGAACCCCTTGAAATTAAAGTAAATAGATTCTTCCTACATTTCCTGCCGTTTGTAATCACAGACATTACCAGTGGAAAGCCGTGAAATGACCAGCAAACTGATAATATTTACAACTCTGAGCACTTTAGGGAGCGTTTTCACTTGAATTTGCTTTGAAATATTAGGAATTCTTGTTTATACAGCTCAAAATTTGTGTAGAAAGCCTGTAAGTGAGGACTGTACTGCTTATGTTTACAATTGAGGCCGCATTACTCTGGCGACTTTTGTATGACTCTGTTAAAATCCTTACGGTTCCAGTACAAATTTGTAAGAAAACTCTCTAGTTGTGGTAAAACTCTTAAAATACGCAATTAGAGTTTCCAGAAGTGATTAAAACCTTGGAAGAACCCCTTGAAATTAAAGTAAATAGATTCTTCCTACATTTCCTGCCGTTTGTAATCACAGACATTACCAGTGGAAAGCCGTGAAATGACCAGCATACTGATAATATTTAAAACTCCGGGCACTTCAGGGAGCGTTTTCACTTGAATTTGCTTTCAAATATTAGGAATTCTTGTTTATACAGCTCAAAATTTGTGTAGAAAGCCTGTAAGTGAGGACTGTACTGCTTATGTTTACAATTGAGACCACATTACTCTGGCGACTTTTGTATGACTCTGTTAAAATCCTGACCGTTCCAGTACATATTTGTAAGAAAACTCTCTAGTTGTGGTAAAACTCTTAAAATACGTAATTAGAGTTTCCAGAAATGATTAAAAACTTGGAAGAACGCCTTGAAATTAAAGTAAATACATTCTTCCTACATTTCCTGCCGTTTGTAATCACAGACATTACCAGTGGAAAGCCGTGAAATGACCAGCAAACTGATAACATTTACAACTCTGTGAACTTTAGGGAGCGTTTTCACTTGAATTTGCTTTGAAATATTAGGAATTCTTGTTTATACAGCTCAAAATTTGTGTAGAAAGCCTGTAAGTGAGGACTGTACTGCTTATGTTTACAATTGAGACTGCATTACTCTGGCGACTTTTGTATGACTCTGTTAAAATCATGACGGTTCCAGTACATATTTGTAAGAAAACTCTCTAGTTGTGGTAAAACTCTTAAAATACGTAATTAGAGTTTCCAGAAATGATTAAAACCTTGGAAGAACCCCTTGAAATTAAAGTAAATAGATTCTTCCTACATTTCCTGCCGTTTGTAATCACAGGCATTACCAATGGAAAGCCGTGAAATGACCAGCAAACTGATAATATTTACAACTCTGGGCACTTGAGGGAGCGTTTTCACTTGAATTTGCTTTCAAATATTAGGAATTCTTGTTTATACAGCTCAAAATTTGTGTAGAAAGCCTGTAAGTGAGGACTGTACTGCTTATGTTTACAATTGAGGCCACATTACTCTGGCGACTTTTGTGTGACTGTTAAAATCCTGACGGTTCCAGGACATATTTGTAAGAAAACTCTCTAGTTGTGGTAAAACTCTTAAAATACGTAATTAGAGTTTCCAGAAATGATGAAAAACTTGGAAGAACCCCTTGAAATTAAAGTAAATAGATTCTTCCTACATTTCCTGCCGTTTGTAATCACAGACATTACCAATGGAAAGCCGTGAAATGACCAGCAAACTGATAATATTTACAACTCCGGGCACTTTAGGGAGCGTTTTCACTTGAATTTGCTTTCAAATATTAGGAATTCTTGTTTATACAGCTCAAAATTTGTGCAGAAAGCCTGTAAGTGAGGACTGAACTGCTTATGTTTACAATTGAGGCCGCATTACTCTGGCGACTTTTGTATGACTCTGTTAAAATCCTGACGGTTCCAGTACAAATTTGTAAGAAAACTCTCTAGGTGTGGTAAAACTCTTAAAATACGCAATTAGAGTTTCCAGAAGTGATTAAAACCTTGGAAGAACCCCTTGAAATTAAAGTAAATAGATTCTTCCTACATTTCCTGCCGTTTGTAATCACAGACATTACCAGTGGAAAGCCGTGAAATGACCAGCAAACTGATAACATTTACAACTCTGTGAACTTTAGGGAGCGTTTTCACTTGAATTTGCTTTGAAATATTAGGAATTCTTGTTTATACAGCTCAAAATTTGTGTAGAAAGCCTGTAAGTGAGGACTGTACTGCTTATGTTTACAATTGAGACTGCATTACTCTGGCGACTTTTGTATGACTCTGTTAAAATCATGACGGTTCCAGTACATATTTGTAAGAAAACTCTCTAGTTGTGGTAAAACTCTTAAAATACGTAATTAGAGTTTCCAGAAATGATTAAAACCTTGGAAGAACCCCTTGAAATTAAAGTAAATAGATTCTTCCTACATTTCCTGCCGTTTGTAATCACAGGCATTACCAATGGAAAGCCGTGAAATGACCAGCAAACTGATAATATTTACAACTCTGGGCACTTGAGGGAGCGTTTTCACTTGAATTTGCTTTCAAATATTAGGAATTCTTGTTTATACAGCTCAAAATTTGTGTAGAAAGCCTGTAAGTGAGGACTGTACTGCTTATGTTTACAATTGAGGCCACATTACTCTGGCGACTTTTGTATGACTGTTAAAATCCTGACGGTTCCAGTACATATTTGTAAGAAAACTCTCTAGTTGTGGTAAAACTCTTAAAATACGTAATTAGAGTTTCCAGAAATGATTAAAAACTTGGAAGAACCCCTTGAAATTAAAGTAAATAGATTCTTCCTACATTTCCTGCCGTTTGTAATCACAGACATTACCAATGGAAAGCCGTGAAATGACCAGCAAACTGATAATATTTACAACTGTGGGCACTTGAGGGAGCGTTTTCACTTGAATTTGCTTTCAAATATTAGGAATTCTTGTTTATACAGCTCAAAATTTGTGCAGAAAGCCTGTAAGTGAGGACTGAACTGCTTATGTTTACAATTGAGGCCGCATTACTCTGGCGACTTTTGTATGACTCTGTTAAAATCCTGACGGTTCCAGTACAAATTTGTAAGAAAACTCTCTAGGTGTGGTAAAACTCTTAAAATACGTAATTAGAGTTTCCAGAAATGATTATAACCTTGGAAGAACCCCTTGAAATTAAAGTAAATAGATTCTTCCTACATTTCCTGCCGTTTGTAATCACAGACATTACCAATGGAAAGCCGTGAAATGACCAGCAAACTGATAATATTTACAACTCTGGGCACTTGAGGGAGCGTTTTCACTTGAATTAGCTTTCAAATATTAGGAATTCTTGTTTATACGGCTCAAAATTTGTGCAGAAAGCCTGTAAGTGAGTTCTGAACTGCTTATGTTTACAATTGAGGCCGCATTACTCTGGCGACTTTTGTATGACTCTGTTAAAATCCTGACGGTTCCAGTACAAATTTGTAAAAAAACTCTCTAGGTGTGGTAAAACTCTTAAAATACGTAATTAGAGTTTCCAGAAATGATTAAAACCTTGGAAGAACCCCTTGAAATTAAAGTAAATAGATTCTTTCTACATTTCCTGCCGTTTGTAATCACAGACATTACCAGTGGAAAGCCGTGAAATGACCAGCAAAATGATAATATTTACAACTCTGGGCACTTGAGGGAGCGTTTTCACTTGAATTTGCTTTCAAATATTAGGAATTCTTGTTTATACAGCTCAAAATTTGTGTAGAAAGCCTGTAAGTGAGGACTGTACTTCTTATGTTTACAATTGAGGCCACATTACTCTGGCGACTTTTGTATGACTCTGTTAAAATCCTGACGGTTCCAGTACATATTTGTAAGAAAACTCTCTAGTTGTGGTAAAACTCTTAAAATACGTAATTAGAGTTTCCAGAAGTGATTAAAAACTTGGAAGAACCCCTTGAAATTAAAGTATATAGATTCTTCCTACATTTCCTGCCGTTTGTAATCACAGACATTACCAGTGGAAAGCCGTGAAATGACCAGCAAACTGATAATATTTACAACTCCGGGCACTTTAGGGAGCGTTTTCACTTGAATTTGCTTTCAAATATTAGGAATTCTTGTTTATACAGCTCAAAATTTGTGCAGAAAGCCTGTAAGTGAGGACTGTACTGCTTATGTTTACAATTGAGGCCACATTACTCTGGCGACTTTTGTATGACTCTGTTAAAATCATGACGGTTCCAGTACAAATTTGTAAGAAAACTCTCTACTTGTGGTAAAACTCTTAAAATACGTAATTAGAGTTTCCAGAAGTGATTAAAAACTTGGAAGAACCCCTTGAAATAAAAGTATATAGATTCTTCCTACATTTCCTGCCGTTTGTAATCACAGACATTACCAGTGGAAAGCCGTGAAATGACCAGCAAACTGATAATATTTACAACTCCGGGCACTTTAGGGAGCGTTTTCACTTGAATTTGCTTTCAAATATTAGGAATTCTTGTTTATACAGCTCAAAATTTGTGCAGAAAGCCTGTAAGTGAGGACTGTACTGCTTATGTTTACAATTGAGACTGCATTACTCTGGCGACTTTTGTATGACTCTGTTAAAATCATGACGGTTCCAGTACATATTTGTAAGAAAACTCTCTAGTTGTGGTAAAACTCTTAAAATACGTAATTAGAGTTTCCAGAAATGATTAAAACCTTGGAAGAACCCCTTGAAATTAAAGTAAATAGATTCTTCCTACATTTCCTGCCGTTTGTAATCACAGGCATTACCAATGGAAAGCCGTGAAATGACCAGCAAACTGATAATATTTACAACTCTGGGCACTTGAGGGAGCGTTTTCACTTGAATTTGCTTTCAAATATTAGGAATTCTTGTTTATACAGCTCAAAATTTGTGTAGAAAGCCTGTAAGTGAGGACTGTACTGCTTATGTTTACAATTGAGGCCACATTACTCTGGCGACTTTTGTATGACTGTTAAAATCCTGACGGTTCCAGTACATATTTGTAAGAAAACTCTCTAGTTGTGGTAAAACTCTTAAAATACGTAATTAGAGTTTCCAGAAATGATTAAAAACTTGGAAGAACCCCTTGAAATTAAAGTAAATAGATTCTTCCTACATTTCCTGCCGTTTGTAATCACAGACATTACCAATGGAAAGCCGTGAAATGACCAGCAAACTGATAATATTTACAACTCCGGGCACTTTAGGGAGCGTTTTCACTTGAATTTGCTTTCAAATATTAGGAATTCTTGTTTATACAGCTCAAAATTTGTGCAGAAAGCCTGTAAGTGAGGACTGAACTGCTTATGTTTACAATTGAGGCCGCATTACTCTGGCGACTTTTGTATGACTCTGTTAAAATCCTGACGGTTCCAGTACAAATTTGTAAGAAAACTCTCTAGGTGTGGTAAAACTCTTAAAATACGTAATTAGAGTTTCCAGAAATGATTAAAACCTTGGAAGAACCCCTTGAAATTAAAGTAAATAGATTCTTCCTACATTTCCTGCCGTTTGTAATCACAGACATTACCAATGGAAAGCCGTGAAATGACCAGCAAACTGATAATATTTACAACTCTGGGCACTTGAGGGAGCGTTTTCACTTGAATTAGCTTTCAAATATTAGGAATTCTTGTTTATACGGCTCAAAATTTGTGCAGAAAGCCTGTAAGTGAGTTCTGAACTGCTTATGTTTACAATTGAGGCCGCATTACTCTGGCGACTTTTGTATGACTCTGTTAAAATCCTGACGGTTCCAGTACAAATTTGTAAGAAAACTCTCTAGGTGTGGTAAAACTCTTAAAATACGTAATTAGAGTTTCCAGAAATGATTAAAACCTTGGAAGAACCCCTTGAAATTAAAGTAAATAGATTCTTTCTACATTTCCTGCCGTTTGTAATCACAGACATTACCAGTGGAAAGCCGTGAAATGACCAGCAAAATGATAATATTTACAACTCTGGGCACTTGAGGGAGCGTTTTCACTTGAATTTGCTTTCAAATATTAGGAATTCTTGTTTATACAGCTCAAAATTTGTGCAGAAAGCCTGTAAGTGAGGACTGTACTGCTTATGTTTACAATTGAGGCCGCATTACTCTGGCGACTTTTGTATGACTCTGTTAAAATCCTTACGGTTCCAGTACAAATTTGTAAGAAAACTCTCTAGTTGTGGTAAAACTCTTAAAATACGCAATTAGAGTTTCCAGAAGTGATTAAAACCTTGGAAGAACCCCTTGAAATTAAAGTAAATAGATTCTTCCTACATTTCCTGCATTTTGTAATCACAGACATTACCAGTGGAAAGCCGTGAAATGACCAGCAAACTGATAATATTTACAACTGTGGGCACTTGAGGGAGCGTTTTCACTTGAATTTGCTTTCAAATATTAGGAATTCTTGTTTATACAGCTCAAAATTTGTGTAGAAAGCCTGTAAGTGAGGACTGTACTGCTTATGTTTACAATTGAGGCCGCATTACTCTGGCGACTTTTGTATGACTCTGTTAAAATCCTGACGGTTCCAGTACAAATTTGTAAGAAAACTCTCTAGGTGTGGTAAAACTCTTAAAATACGTAATTAGAGTTTCCAGAAATGATTAAAACCTTGGAAGAACCCCTTGAAATTAAAGTAAATAGATTCTTCCTACATTTCCTGCCGTTTGTAATCACAGACATTACCAATGGAAAGCCGTGAAATGACCAGCAAACTGATAATATTTACAACTCCGGGCACTTTAGGGAGCGTTTTCACTTGAATTTGCTTTCAAATATTAGGAATTCTTGTTTATACAGCTCAAAATTTGTGCAGAAAGCCTGTAAGTGAGGACTGAACTGCTTATGATTACAATTGAGGCCGCATTACTCTGGCGACTTTTGTATGACTCTGTTAAAATCCTGACGGTTCCAGTACAAATTTGTAAGAAAACTCTCTAGGTGTGGTAAAACTCTTAAAATACGTAATTAGAGTTTCCAGAAATGATTAAAACCTTGGAAGAACCCCTTGAAATTAAAGTAAATAGATTCTTCCTACATTTCCTGCCGTTTGTAATCACAGACATTACCAGTGGAAAGCCGTGAAATGACCAGCAAACTGATAATATTTACAACTCCGGGCACTTTAGGGAGCGTTTTCACTTGAATTTGCTTTCAAATATTAGGAATTCTTGTTTATACAGCTCAAAATTTGTGCAGAAAGCCTGTAAGTGAGGACTGTACTGCTTATGTTTACAATTGAGGCCACATTACTCTGGCGACTTTTGTATGACTCTGTTAAAATCATGACGGTTCCAGTACAAATTTGTAAGAAAACTCTCTACTTGTGGTAAAACTCTTAAAATACGTAATTAGAGTTTCCAGAAGTGATTAAAAACTTGGAAGAACCCCTTGAAATAAAAGTATATAGATTCTTCCTACATTTCCTGCCGTTTGTAATCACAGACATTACCAGTGGAAAGCCGTGAAATGACCAGCAAACTGATAATATTTACAACTCCGGGCACTTTAGGGAGCGTTTTCACTTGAATTTGCTTTCAAATATTAGGAATTCTTGTTTATACAGCTCAAAATTTGTGCAGAAAGCCTGTAAGTGAGGACTGTACTGCTTATGTTTACAATTGAGACTGCATTACTCTGGCGACTTTTGTATGACTCTGTTAAAATCATGACGGTTCCAGTACATATTTGTAAGAAAACTCTCTAGTTGTGGTAAAACTCTTAAAATACGTAATTAGAGTTTCCAGAAATGATTAAAACCTTGGAAGAACCCCTTGAAATTAAAGTAAATAGATTCTTCCTACATTTCCTGCCGTTTGTAATCACAGGCATTACCAATGGAAAGCCGTGAAATGACCAGCAAACTGATAATATTTACAACTCTGGGCACTTGAGGGAGCGTTTTCACTTGAATTTGCTTTCAAATATTAGGAATTCTTGTTTATACAGCTCAAAATTTGTGTAGAAAGCCTGTAAGTGAGGACTGTACTGCTTATGTTTACAATAGAGGCCACATTACTATGGCGACTTTTGTATGACTGTTAAAAGCCTGACGGTTCCAGTACATATTTGTAAGAAAACTCTCTAGTTGTGGTAAAACTCTTAAAATACGTAATTAGAGTTTCCAGAAATGATTAAAAACTTGGAAGAACCCCTTGAAATTAAAGTAAATAGATTCTTCCTACATTTCCTGCCGTTTGTAATCACAGACATTACCAATGGAAAGCCGTGAAATGACCAGCAAACTGATAATATTTACAACTCCGGGCACTTTAGGGAGCGTTTTCACTTGAATTTGCTTTCAAATATTAGGAATTCTTGTTTATACAGCTCAAAATTTGTGCAGAAAGCCTGTAAGTGAGGACTGAACTGCTTATGTTTACAATTGAGGCCGCATTACTCTGGCGACTTTTGTATGACTCTGTTAAAATCCTGACGGTTCCAGTACAAATTTGTAAGAAAACTCTCTAGGTGTGGTAAAACTCTTAAAATACGTAATTAGAGTTTCCAGAAATGATTAAAACCTTGGAAGAACCCCTTGAAATTAAAGTAAATAGATTCTTCCTACATTTCCTGCCGTTTGTAATCACAGACATTACCAGTGGAAAGCCGTGAAATGACCAGCAAACTGATAATATTTACAACTCTGGGCACTTGAGGGAGCGTTTTCACTTGAATTAGCTTTCAAATATTAGGAATTCTTGTTTATACGGCTCAAAATTTGTGCAGAAAGCCTGTAAGTGAGTTCTGAACTGCTTATGTTTACAATTGAGGCCGCATTACTCTGGCGACTTTTGTATGACTCTGTTAAAATCCTGACGGTTCCAGTACAAATTTGTAAGAAAACTCTCTAGGTGTGGTAAAACTCTTAAAATACGTAATTAGAGTTTCCAGAAATGATTAAAACCTTGGAAGAACCCCTTGAAATTAAAGTAAATAGATTCTTTCTACATTTCCTGCCGTTTGTAATCACAGACATTACCAGTGGAAAGCCGTGAAATGACCAGCAAAATGATAATATTTACAACTCTGGGCACTTGAGGGAGCGTTTTCACTTGAATTTGCTTTCAAATATTAGGAATTCTTGTTTATACAGCTCAAAATTTGTGCAGAAAGCCTGTAAGTGAGGACTGTACTTCTTATGTTTACAATTGAGGCCACATTACTCTGGCGACTTTTGTATGACTCTGTTAAAATCCTGACGGTTCCAGTACATATTTGTAAGAAAACTCTCTACTTGTGGTAAAACTCTTAAAATACGTAATTAGAGTTTCCAGAAGTGATTAAAAACTTGGAAGAACCCCTTGAAATTAAAGTATATAGATTCTTCCTACATTTCCTGCCGTTTGTAATCACAGACATTACCAGTGGAAAGCCGTGAAATGACCAGCAAACTGATAATATTTACAACTCCGGGCACTTTAGGGAGCGTTTTCACTTGAATTTGCTTTCAAATATTAGGAATTCTTGTTTATACAGCTCAAAATTTGTGCAGAAAGCCTGTAAGTGAGGACTGTACTGCTTATGTTTACAATTGAGGCCACATTACTCTGGCGACTTTTGTATGACTCTGTTAAAATCATGACGGTTCCAGTACAAATTTGTAAGAAAACTCTCTACTTGTGGTAAAACTCTTAAAATACGTAATTAGAGTTTCCAGAAGTGATTAAAAACTTGGAAGAACCCCTTGAAATAAAAGTATATAGATTCTTCCTACATTTCCTGCCGTTTGTAATCACAGACATTACCAGTGGAAAGCCGTGAAATGACCAGCAAACTGATAATATTTACAACTCCGGGCACTTTAGGGAGCGTTTTCACTTGAATTTGCTTTCAAATATTAGGAATTCTTGTTTATACAGCTCAAAATTTGTGCAGAAAGCCTGTAAGTGAGGACTGTACTGCTTATGTTTACAATTGAGGCCGCATTACTCTGGCGACTTTTGTATGACTCTGTTAAAATCCTGACGGTTCCAGTACAAATTTGTAAGAAAACTCTCTAGGTGTGGTAAAACTCTTAAAATACGTAATTAGAGTTTCCAGAAATGATTAAAACCTTGGAAGAACCCCTTGAAATTAAAGTAAATAGATTCTTCCTACATTTCCTGCCGTTTGTAATCACAGACATTACCAGTGGAAAGCCGTGAAATGACCAGCAAACTGATAATATTTACAACTCCGGGCACTTTAGGGAGCGTTTTCACTTGAATTTGCTTTCAAATATTAGGAATTCTTGTTTATACAGCTCAAAATTTGTGCAGAAAGGGTGTAAGTGAGGACTGTACTGCTTATGTTTACAATTGAGGCCACATTACTCTGGCGACTTTTGTATGACTCTGTTAAAATCATGACGGTTCCAGTACAAATTTGTAAGAAAACTCTCTACTTGTGGTAAAACTCTTAAAATACGTAATTAGAGTTTCCAGAAGTGATTAAAAACTTGGAAGAACCCCTTGAAATAAAAGTATATAGATTCTTCCTACATTTCCTGCCGTTTGTAATCACAGACATTACCAGTGGAAAGCCGTGAAATGACCAGCAAACTGATAATATTTACAACTCCGGGCACTTTAGGGAGCGTTTTCACTTGAATTTGCTTTCAAATATTAGGAATTCTTGTTTATACAGCTCAAAATTTGTGCAGAAAGCCTGTAAGTGAGGACTGTACTGCTTATGTTTACAATTGAGACTGCATTACTCTGGCGACTTTTGTATGACTCTGTTAAAATCATGACGGTTCCAGTACATATTTGTAAGAAAACTCTCTAGTTGTGGTAAAACTCTTAAAATACGTAATTAGAGTTTCCAGAAATGATTAAAACCTTGGAAGAACCCCTTGAAATTAAAGTAAATAGATTCTTCCTACATTTCCTGCCGTTTGTAATCACAGGCATTACCAATGGAAAGCCGTGAAATGACCAGCAAACTGATAATATTTACAACTCTGGGCACTTGAGGGAGCGTTTTCACTTGAATTTGCTTTCAAATATTAGGAATTCTTGTTTATACAGCTCAAAATTTGTGTAGAAAGCCTGTAAGTGAGGACTGTACTGCTTATGTTTACAATTGAGGCCACATTACTCTGGCGACTTTTGTATGACTGTTAAAATCCTGACGGTTCCAGTACATATTTGTAAGAAAACTCTCTAGTTGTGGTAAAACTCTTAAAATACGTAATTAGAGTTTCCAGAAATGATTAAAAACTTGGAAGAACCCCTTGAAATTAAAGTAAATAGATTCTTCCTACATTTCCTGCCGTTTGTAATCACAGACATTACCAATGGAAAGCCGTGAAATGACCAGCAAACTGATAATATTTACAACTCCGGGCACTTTAGGGAGCGTTTTCACTTGAATTTGCTTTCAAATATTAGGAATTCTTGTTTATACAGCTCAAAATTTGTGCAGAAAGCCTGTAAGTGAGGACTGAACTGCTTATGTTTACAATTGAGGCCGCATTACTCTGGCGACTTTTGTATGACTCTGTTAAAATCCTGACGGTTCCAGTACAAATTTGTAAGAAAACTCTCTAGGTGTGGTAAAACTCTTAAAATACGTAATTAGAGTTTCCAGAAATGATTAAAACCTTGGAAGAACCCCTTGAAATTAAAGTAAATAGATTCTTCCTACATTTCCTGCCGTTTGTAATCACAGACATTACCAATGGAAAGCCGTGAAATGACCAGCAAACTGATAATATTTACAACTCTGGGCACTTGAGGGAGCGTTTTCACTTGAATTAGCTTTCAAATATTAGGAATTCTTGTTTATACGGCTCAAAATTTGTGCAGAAAGCCTGTAAGTGAGTTCTGAACTGCTTATGTTTACAATTGAGGCCGCATTACTCTGGCGACTTTTGTATGACTCTGTTAAAATCCTGACGGTTCCAGTACAAATTTGTAAGAAAACTCTCTAGGTGTGGTAAAACTCTTAAAATACGTAATTAGAGTTTCCAGAAATGATTAAAACCTTGGAAGAACCCCTTGAAATTAAAGTAAATAGATTCTTTCTACATTTCCTGCCGTTTGTAATCACAGACATTACCAGTGGAAAGCCGTGAAATGACCAGCAAAATGATAATATTTACAACTCTGGGCACTTGAGGGAGCGTTTTCACTTGAATTTGCTTTCAAATATTAGGAATTCTTGTTTATACAGCTCAAAATTTGTGTAGAAAGCCTGTAAGTGAGGACTGTACTTCTTATGTTTACAATTGAGGCCACATTACTCTGGCGACTTTTGTATGACTCTGTTAAAATCCTGACGGTTCCAGTACATATTTGTAAGAAAACTCTCTACTTGTGGTAAAACTCTTAAAATACGTAATTAGAGTTTCCAGAAGTGATTAAAAACTTGGAAGAACCCCTTGAAATTAAAGTATATAGATTCTTCCTACATTTCCTGCCGTTTGTAATCACAGACATTACCAGTGGAAAGCCGTGAAATGACCAGCAAACTGATAATATTTACAACTCCGGGCACTTTAGGGAGCGTTTTCACTTGAATTTGCTTTCAAATATTAGGAATTCTTGTTTATACAGCTCAAAATTTGTGCAGAAAGCCTGTAAGTGAGGACTGTACTGCTTATGTTTACAATTGAGGCCACATTACTCTGGCGACTTTTGTATGACTCTGTTAAAATCATGACGGTTCCAGTACAAATTTGTAAGAAAACTCTCTACTTGTGGTAAAACTCTTAAAATACGTAATTAGAGTTTCCAGAAGTGATTAAAAACTTGGAAGAACCCCTTGAAATAAAAGTATATAGATTCATCCTACATTTCCTGCCGTTTGTAATCACAGACATTACCAGTGGAAAGCCGTGAAATGACCAGCAAACAGATAATATTTACAACTCCGGGCACTTTAGGGAGCGTTTTCACTTGAATTTGCTTTCAAATATTAGGAATTCTTGTTTATACAGCTCAAAATTTGTGTAGAAAGCCTGTAAGTGAGGACTGTACTGCTTATGTTTACAATTGAGGCCGCATTACTCTGGCCACTTTTGTATGACTCTGTTAAAATCCTGACCGTTCCAGTACATATTTGTAAGAAAACTCTCTAGTTGTGGTAAAACTCTTAAAATACGTAATTAGAGTTTCCAGAAATGATTAAAAACTTGGAAGAACCCCTTGAAATTAAAGTAAATAGATTCTTCCTACATTTCCTGCCGTTTGTAATCACAGACATTACCAATGGAAAGCCGTGAAATGACCAGCAAACTGATAATATTTACAACTCCGGGCACTTTAGGGAGCGTTTTCACTTGAATTTGCTTTCAAATATTAGGAATTCTTGTTTATACAGCTCAAAATTTGTGCAGAAAGCCTGTAAGTGAGGACTGAACTGCTTATGATTACAATTGAGGCCGCATTACTCTGGCGACTTTTGTATGACTCTGTTAAAATCCTGACGGTTCCAGTACAAATTTGTAAGAAAACTCTCTAGGTGTGGTAAAACTCTTAAAATACGTAATTAGAGTTTCCAGAAATGATTAAAACCTTGGAAGAACCCCTTGAAATTAAAGTAAATAGATTCTTCCTACATTTCCTGCCGTTTGTAATCACAGACATTACCAATGGAAAGCCGTGAAATGACCAGCAAACTGATAATATTTACAACTCTGGGCACTTGTGGGAGCGTTTTCACTTGAATTAGCTTTCAAATATTAGGAATTCTTGTTTATACAGCTCAAAATTTGTGCAGAAAGCCTGTAAGTGAGGACTGAACTGCTTATGTTTACAATTGAGGCCGCATTACTCTGGCGACTTTTGTATGACTCTGTTAAAATCCTGACGGTTCCAGTACAAATTTGTAAGAAAACTCTCTAGGTGTGGTAAAACTCTTAAAATACGTAATTAGAGTTTCCAGAAATGATTAAAACCTTGGAAGAACCCCTTGAAATTAAAGTAAATAGATTCTTTCTACATTTCCTGCCGTTTGTAATCACAGACATTACCAGTGGAAAGCCGTGAAATGACCAGCAAAATGATAACATTTACAACTCTGGGCACTTGAGGGAGCGTTTTCACTTGAATTTGCTTTCAAATATTAGGAATTCTTGTTTATACAGCTCAAAATTTGTGCAGAAAGCCTGTAAGTGAGGACTGTACTGCTTATGTTTACAATTGAGGCCACATTACTCTGGCGACTTTTGTATGACTCTGTTAAAATCATGACGGTTCCAGTACAAATTTGTAAGAAAACTCTCTACTTGTGGTAAAACTCTTAAAATACGTAATTAGAGTTTCCAGAAGTGATTAAAAACTTGGAAGAACCCCTTGAAATAAAAGTATATAGATTCTTCCTACATTTCCTGCCGTTTGTAATCACAGACATTACCAGTGGAAAGCCGTGAAATGACCAGCAAACTGATAATATTTACAACTCCGGGCACTTTAGGGAGCGTTTTCACTTGAATTTGCTTTCAAATATTAGGAATTCTTGTTTATACAGCTCAAAATTTGTGTAGAAAGCCTGTAAGTGAGGACTGTACTGCTTATGTTTACAATTGAGGCCGCATTACTCTGGCCACTTTTGTATGACTCTGTTAAAATCCTGACCGTTCCAGTACATATTTGTAAGAAAACTCTCTAGTTGTGGTAAAACTCTTAAAATACGTAATTAGAGTTTCCAGAAATGATTAAAAACTTGGAAGAACCCCTTGAAATTAAAGTAAATAGATTCTTCCTACATTTCCTGCCGTTTGTAATCACAGACATTACCAATGGAAAGCCGTGAAATGACCAGCAAACTGATAATATTTACAACTCCGGGCACTTTAGGGAGCGTTTTCACTTGAATTTGCTTTCAAATATTAGGAATTCTTGTTTATACAGCTCAAAATTTGTGCAGAAAGCCTGTAAGTGAGGACTGAACTGCTTATGATTACAATTGAGGCCGCATTACTCTGGCGACTTTTGTATGACTCTGTTAAAATCCTGACGGTTCCAGTACAAATTTGTAAGAAAACTCTCTAGGTGTGGTAAAACTCTTAAAATACGTAATTAGAGTTTCCAGAAATGATTAAAACCTTGGAAGAACCCCTTGAAATTAAAGTAAATAGATTCTTCCTACATTTCCTGCCGTTTGTAATCACAGACATTACCAATGGAAAGCCGTGAAATGACCAGCAAACTGATAATATTTACAACTCTGGGCACTTGAGGGAGCGTTTTCACTTGAATTAGCTTTCAAATATTAGGAATTCTTGTTTATACAGCTCAAAATTTGTGCAGAAAGCCTGTAAGTGAGGACTGAACTGCTTATGTTTACAATTGAGGCCGCATTACTCTGGCGACTTTTGTATGACTCTGTTAAAATCCTGACGGTTCCAGTACAAATTTGTAAGAAAACTCTCTAGGTGTGGTAAAACTCTTAAAATACGTAATTAGAGTTTCCAGAAATGATTAAAACCTTGGAAGAACCCCTTGAAATTAAAGTAAATAGATTCTTTCTACATTTCCTGCCGTTTGTAATCACAGACATTACCAGTGGAAAGCCGTGAAATGACCAGCAAAATGATAACATTTACAACTCTGGGCACTTGAGGGAGCGTTTTCACTTGAATTTGCTTTCAAATATTAGGAATTCTTGTTTATACAGCTCAAAATTTGTGTAGAAAGCCTGTAAGTGAGGACTGTACTGCTTATGTTTACAATTGAGGCCACATTACTCTGGCGACTTTTGTATGACTCTGTTAAAATCCTGACGGTTCCAGTACATATTTGTAAGAAAACTCTCTACTTGTGGTAAAACTCTTAAAATACGTAATTAGAGTTTCCAGAAGTGATTAAAAACTTGGAAGAACCCCTTGAAATTAAAGTATATAGATTCTTCCTACATTTCCTGCCGTTTGTAATCACAGACATTACCAGTGGAAAGCCGTGAAATGACCAGCAAACTGATAATATTTACAACTCCGGGCACTTTAGGGAGCGTTTTCACTTGAATTTGCTTTCAAATATTAGGAATTCTTGTTTATACAGCTCAAAATTTGTGCAGAAAGCCTGTAAGTGAGGACTGTACTGCTTATGTTTACAATTGAGGCCACATTACTCTGGCGACTTTTGTATGACTCTGTTAAAATCATGACGGTTCCAGTACAAATTTGTAAGAAAACTCTCTACTTGTGGTAAAACTCTTAAAATACGTAATTAGAGTTTCCAGAAGTGATTAAAAACTTGGAAGAACCCCTTGAAATAAAAGTATATAGATTCTTCCTACATTTCCTGCCGTTTGTAATCACAGACATTACCAGTGGAAAGCCGTGAAATGACCAGCAAACTGATAATATTTACAACTCCGGGCACTTTAGGGAGCGTTTTCACTTGAATTTGCTTTCAAATATTAGGAATTCTTGTTTATACAGCTCAAAATTTGTGCAGAAAGCCTGTAAGTGAGGACTGTACTGCTTATGTTTACAATTGAGGCCGCATTACTCTGGCGACTTTTGTATGACTCTGTTAATATCCTTACGGTTCCAGTACAAATTTGTAAGAAAACTCTCTAGTTGTGGTAAAACTCTTAAAATACGCAATTAGAGTTTCCAGAAGTGATTAAAACCTTGGAAGAACCCCTTGAAATTAAAGTAAATAGATTCTTCCTACATTTCCTGCCGTTTGTAATCACAGACATTACCAGTGGAAAGCCGTGAAATGACCAGCAAACTGATAATATTTAAAACTCCGGGCACTTCAGGGAGCGTTTTCACTTGAATTTGCTTTCAAATATTAGGAATTCTTGTTTATACAGCTCAAAATTTGTGTAGAAAGCCTGTAAGTGAGGACTGTACTGCTTATGTTTACAATTGAGGCCGCATTACTCTGGCGACTTTTGTATGACTGTTAAAATCCTGATGGTTCCAGTACATATTTGTAAGAAAACTCTCTAGTTGTGGTAAAACTCTTAAAATACGTAATTAGAGTTTCCAGAAATGATTAACACCTTGGAAGAACCCCTTGAAATTAAAGTAAATAGATTCTTCCTACATTTCCTGCCGTTTGTAATCACAGACATTACCAATGGAAAGCCGTGAAATGACCAGCAAACTGATAATATTTACAACTCCGGGCACTTTAGGGAGCGTTTTCACTTGAATTTGCTTTCAAATATTAGGAATTCTTGTTTATACAGCTCAAAATTTGTGCAGAAAGCCTGTAAGTGAGGACTGAACTGCTTATGTTTACAATTGAGGCCGCATTACTCTGGCGACTTTTGTATGACTCTGTTAAAATCCTTACGGTTCCAGTACAAATTTGTAAGAAAACTCTCTAGTTGTGGTAAAACTCTTAAAATACGCAATTAGAGTTTCCAGAAGTGATTAAAACCTTGGAAGAACCCCTTGAAATTAAAGTAAATAGATTCTTCCTACATTTCCTGCATTTTGTAATCACAGACATTACCAGTGGAAAGCCGTGAAATGACCAGCAAACTGATAATATTTACAACTGTGGGCACTTGAGGGAGCGTTTTCACTTGAATTTGCTTTCAAATATTAGGAATTCTTGTTTATACAGCTCAAAATTTGTGTAGAAAGCCTGTAAGTGAGGACTGTACTGCTTATGTTTACAATTGAGGCCGCATTACTCTGGCCACTTTTGTATGACTCTGTTAAAATCCTGACCGTTCCAGTACATATTTGTAAGAAAACTCTCTAGTTGTGGTAAAACTCTTAAAATACGTAATTAGAGTTTCCAGAAATGATTAAAACCTTGGAAGAACCCCTTGAAATTAAAGTAAATAGATTCTTTCTACATTTCCTGCCGTTTGTAATCACAGACATTACCAGTGGAAAGCCGTGAAATGACCAGCAAAATGATAACATTTACAACTCTGGGCACTTGAGGGAGCGTTTTCACTTGAATTTGCTTTCAAATATTAGGAATTCTTGTTTATACAGCTCAAAATTTGTGTAGAAAGCCTGTAAGTGAGGACTGTACTGCTTATGTTTACAATTGAGGCCACATTACTCTGGCGACTTTTGTATGACTCTGTTAAAATCCTGACGGTTCCAGTACATATTTGTAAGAAAACTCTCTACTTGTGGTAAAACTCTTAAAATACGTAATTAGAGTTTCCAGAAGTGATTAAAAACTTGGAAGAACCCCTTGAAATTAAAGTATATAGATTCTTCCTACATTTCCTGCCGTTTGTAATCACAGACATTACCAGTGGAAAGCCGTGAAATGACCAGCAAACTGATAATATTTACAACTCCGGGCACTTTAGGGAGCGTTTTCACTTGAATTTGCTTTCAAATATTAGGAATTCTTGTTTATACAGCTCAAAATTTGTGCAGAAAGCCTGTAAGTGAGGACTGAACTGCTTATGTTTACAATTGAGGCCGCATTACTCTGGCGACTTTTGTATGACTCTGTTAAAATCCTGACGGTTCCAGTACAAATTTGTAAGAAAACTCTCTAGGTGTGGTAAAACTCTTAAAATACGTAATTAGAGTTTCCAGAAATGATTAAAACCTTGGAAGAACCCCTTGAAATTAAAGTAAATAGATTCTTCCTACATTTCCTGCCGTTTGTAATCACAGACATTACCAATGGAAAGCCGTGAAATGACCAGCAAACTGATAATATTTACAACTCTGGGCACTTGAGGGAGCGTTTTCACTTGAATTAGCTTTCAAATATTAGGAATTCTTGTTTATACGGCTCAAAATTTGTGCAGAAAGCCTGTAAGTGAGTTCTGAACTGCTTATGTTTACAATTGAGGCCGCATTACTCTGGCGACTTTTGTATGACTCTGTTAAAATCCTGACGGTTCCAGTACAAATTTGTAAGAAAACTCTCTAGGTGTGGTAAAACTCTTAAAATACGTAATTAGAGTTTCCAGAAATGATTAAAACCTTGGAAGAACCCCTTGAAATTAAAGTAAATAGATTCTTTCTACATTTCCTGCCGTTTGTAATCACAGACATTACCAGTGGAAAGCCGTGAAATGACCAGCAAAATGATAATATTTACAACTCTGGGCACTTGAGGGAGCGTTTTCACTTGAATTTGCTTTCAAATATTAGGAATTCTTGTTTATACAGCTCAAAATTTGTGTAGAAAGCCTGTAAGTGAGGACTGTACTTCTTATGTTTACAATTGAGGCCACATTACTCTGGCGACTTTTGTATGACTCTGTTAAAATCCTGACGGTTCCAGTACATATTTGTAAGAAAACTCTCTACTTGTGGTAAAACTCTTAAAATACGTAATTAGAGTTTCCAGAAGTGATTAAAAACTTGGAAGAACCCCTTGAAATTAAAGTATATAGATTCTTCCTACATTTCCTGCCGTTTGTAATCACAGACATTACCAGTGGAAAGCCGTGAAATGACCAGCAAACTGATAATATTTACAACTCCGGGCACTTTAGGGAGCGTTTTCACTTGAATTTGCTTTCAAATATTAGGAATTCTTGTTTATACAGCTCAAAATTTGTGCAGAAAGCCTGTAAGTGAGGACTGTACTGCTTATGTTTACAATTGAGGCCGCATTACTCTGGCGACTTTTGTATGACTCTGTTAAAATCATGACGGTTCCAGTACAAATTTGTAAGAAAACTCTCTACTTGTGGTAAAACTCTTAAAATACGTAATTAGAGTTTCCAGAAGTGATTAAAAACTTGGAAGAACCCCTTGAAATAAAAGTATATAGATTCTTCCTACATTTCCTGCCGTTTGTAATCACAGACATTACCAGTGGAAAGCCGTGAAATGACCAGCAAACTGATAATATTTACAACTCCGGGCACTTTAGGGAGCGTTTTCACTTGAATTTGCTTTCAAATATTAGGAATTCTTGTTTATACAGCTCAAAATTTGTGTAGAAAGCCTGTAAGTGAGGACTGTACTGCTTATGTTTACAATTGAGGCCGCATTACTCTGGCCACTTTTGTATGACTCTGTTAAAATCCTGACCGTTCCAGTACATATTTGTAAGAAAACTCTCTAGTTGTGGTAAAACTCTTAAAATACGTAATTAGAGTTTCCAGAAATGATTAAAAACTTGGAAGAACCCCTTGAAATTAAAGTAAATAGATTCTTCCTACATTTCCTGCCGTTTGTAATCACAGACATTACCAATGGAAAGCCGTGAAATGACCAGCAAACTGATAATATTTACAACTCCGGGCACTTTAGGGAGCGTTTTCACTTGAATTTGCTTTCAAATATTAGGAATTCTTGTTTATACAGCTCAAAATTTGTGCAGAAAGCCTGTAAGTGAGGACTGAACTGCTTATGATTACAATTGAGGCCGCATTACTCTGGCGACTTTTGTATGACTCTGTTAAAATCCTGACGGTTCCAGTACAAATTTGTAAGAAAACTCTCTAGGTGTGGTAAAACTCTTAAAATACGTAATTAGAGTTTCCAGAAATGATTAAAACCTTGGAAGAACCCCTTGAAATTAAAGTAAATAGATTCTTCCTACATTTCCTGCCGTTTGTAATCACAGACATTACCAATGGAAAGCCGTGAAATGACCAGCAAACTGATAATATTTACAACTCTGGGCACTTGAGGGAGCGTTTTCACTTGAATTAGCTTTCAAATATTAGGAATTCTTGTTTATACAGCTCAAAATTTGTGCAGAAAGCCTGTAAGTGAGGACTGAACTGCTTATGTTTACAATTGAGGCCGCATTACTCTGGCGACTTTTGTATGACTCTGTTAAAATCCTGACGGTTCCAGTACAAATTTGTAAGAAAACTCTCTAGGTGTGGTAAAACTCTTAAAATACGTAATTAGAGTTTCCAGAAATGATTAAAACCTTGGAAGAACCCCTTGAAATTAAAGTAAATAGATTCTTTCTACATTTCCTGCCGTTTGTAATCACAGACATTACCAGTGGAAAGCCGTGAAATGACCAGCAAAATGATAACATTTACAACTCTGGGCACTTGAGGGAGCGTTTTCACTTGAATTTGCTTTCAAATATTAGGAATTCTTGTTTATACAGCTCAAAATTTGTGCAGAAAGCCTGTAAGTGAGGACTGTACTGCTTATGTTTACAATTGAGGCCACATTACTCTGGCGACTTTTGTATGACTCTGTTAAAATCATGACGGTTCCAGTACAAATTTGTAAGAAAACTCTCTACTTGTGGTAAAACTCTTAAAATACGTAATTAGAGTTTCCAGAAGTGATTAAAAACTTGGAAGAACCCCTTGAAATAAAAGTATATAGATTCTTCCTACATTTCCTGCCGTTTGTAATCACAGACATTACCAGTGGAAAGCCGTGAAATGACCAGCAAACTGATAATATTTACAACTCCGGGCACTTTAGGGAGCGTTTTCACTTGAATTTGCTTTCAAATATTAGGAATTCTTGTTTATACAGCTCAAAATTTGTGTAGAAAGCCTGTAAGTGAGGACTGTACTGCTTATGTTTACAATTGAGGCCGCATTACTCTGGCCACTTTTGTATGACTCTGTTAAAATCCTGACCGTTCCAGTACATATTTGTAAGAAAACTCTCTAGTTGTGGTAAAACTCTTAAAATACGTAATTAGAGTTTCCAGAAATGATTAAAAACTTGGAAGAACCCCTTGAAATTAAAGTAAATAGATTCTTCCTACATTTCCTGCCGTTTGTAATCACAGACATTACCAATGGAAAGCCGTGAAATGACCAGCAAACTGATAATATTTACAACTCCGGGCACTTTAGGGAGCGTTTTCACTTGAATTTGCTTTCAAATATTAGGAATTCTTGTTTATACAGCTCAAAATTTGTGCAGAAAGCCTGTAAGTGAGGACTGAACTGCTTATGATTACAATTGAGGCCGCATTACTCTGGCGACTTTTGTATGACTCTGTTAAAATCCTGACGGTTCCAGTACAAATTTGTAAGAAAACTCTCTAGGTGTGGTAAAACTCTTAAAATACGTAATTAGAGTTTCCAGAAATGATTAAAACCTTGGAAGAACCCCTTGAAATTAAAGTAAATAGATTCTTCCTACATTTCCTGCCGTTTGTAATCACAGACATTACCAATGGAAAGCCGTGAAATGACCAGCAAACTGATAATATTTACAACTCTGGGCACTTGAGGGAGCGTTTTCACTTGAATTAGCTTTCAAATATTAGGAATTCTTGTTTATACAGCTCAAAATTTGTGCAGAAAGCCTGTAAGTGAGGACTGAACTGCTTATGTTTACAATTGAGGCCGCATTACTCTGGCGACTTTTGTATGACTCTGTTAAAATCCTGACGGTTCCAGTACAAATTTGTAAGAAAACTCTCTAGGTGTGGTAAAACTCTTAAAATACGTAATTAGAGTTTCCAGAAATGATTAAAACCTTGGAAGAACCCCTTGAAATTAAAGTAAATAGATTCTTTCTACATTTCCTGCCGTTTGTAATCACAGACATTACCAGTGGAAAGCCGTGAAATGACCAGCAAAATGATAACATTTACAACTCTGGGCACTTGAGGGAGCGTTTTCACTTGAATTTGCTTTCAAATATTAGGAATTCTTGTTTATACAGCTCAAAATTTGTGTAGAAAGCCTGTAAGTGAGGACTGTACTGCTTATGTTTACAATTGAGGCCACATTACTCTGGCGACTTTTGTATGACTCTGTTAAAATCCTGACGGTTCCAGTACATATTTGTAAGAAAACTCTCTACTTGTGGTAAAACTCTTAAAATACGTAATTAGAGTTTCCAGAAGTGATTAAAAACTTGGAAGAACCCCTTGAAATTAAAGTATATAGATTCTTCCTACATTTCCTGCCGTTTGTAATCACAGACATTACCAGTGGAAAGCCGTGAAATGACCAGCAAACTGATAATATTTACAACTCCGGGCACTTTAGGGAGCGTTTTCACTTGAATTTGCTTTCAAATATTAGGAATTCTTGTTTATACAGCTCAAAATTTGTGCAGAAAGCCTGTAAGTGAGGACTGTACTGCTTATGTTTACAATTGAGGCCACATTACTCTGGCGACTTTTGTATGACTCTGTTAAAATCATGACGGTTCCAGTACAAATTTGTAAGAAAACTCTCTACTTGTGGTAAAACTCTTAAAATACGTAATTAGAGTTTCCAGAAGTGATTAAAAACTTGGAAGAACCCCTTGAAATAAAAGTATATAGATTCTTCCTACATTTCCTGCCGTTTGTAATCACAGACATTACCAGTGGAAAGCCGTGAAATGACCAGCAAACTGATAATATTTACAACTCCGGGCACTTTAGGGAGCGTTTTCACTTGAATTTGCTTTCAAATATTAGGAATTCTTGTTTATACAGCTCAAAATTTGTGCAGAAAGCCTGTAAGTGAGGACTGTACTGCTTATGTTTACAATTGAGGCCGCATTACTCTGGCGACTTTTGTATGACTCTGTTAATATCCTTACGGTTCCAGTACAAATTTGTAAGAAAACTCTCTAGTTGTGGTAAAACTCTTAAAATACGCAATTAGAGTTTCCAGAAGTGATTAAAACCTTGGAAGAACCCCTTGAAATTAAAGTAAATAGATTCTTCCTACATTTCCTGCCGTTTGTAATCACAGACATTACCAGTGGAAAGCCGTGAAATGACCAGCAAACTGATAATATTTAAAACTCCGGGCACTTCAGGGAGCGTTTTCACTTGAATTTGCTTTCAAATATTAGGAATTCTTGTTTATACAGCTCAAAATTTGTGTAGAAAGCCTGTAAGTGAGGACTGTACTGCTTATGTTTACAATTGAGGCCGCATTACTCTGGCGACTTTTGTATGACTGTTAAAATCCTGATGGTTCCAGTACATATTTGTAAGAAAACTCTCTAGTTGTGGTAAAACTCTTAAAATACGTAATTAGAGTTTCCAGAAATGATTAACACCTTGGAAGAACCCCTTGAAATTAAAGTAAATAGATTCTTCCTACATTTCCTGCCGTTTGTAATCACAGACATTACCAATGGAAAGCCGTGAAATGACCAGCAAACTGATAATATTTACAACTCCGGGCACTTTAGGGAGCGTTTTCACTTGAATTTGCTTTCAAATATTAGGAATTCTTGTTTATACAGCTCAAAATTTGTGCAGAAAGCCTGTAAGTGAGGACTGAACTGCTTATGTTTACAATTGAGGCCGCATTACTCTGGCGACTTTTGTATGACTCTGTTAAAATCCTTACGGTTCCAGTACAAATTTGTAAGAAAACTCTCTAGTTGTGGTAAAACTCTTAAAATACGCAATTAGAGTTTCCAGAAGTGATTAAAACCTTGGAAGAACCCCTTGAAATTAAAGTAAATAGATTCTTCCTACATTTCCTGCATTTTGTAATCACAGACATTACCAGTGGAAAGCCGTGAAATGACCAGCAAACTGATAATATTTACAACTGTGGGCACTTGAGGGAGCGTTTTCACTTGAATTTGCTTTCAAATATTAGGAATTCTTGTTTATACAGCTCAAAATTTGTGTAGAAAGCCTGTAAGTGAGGACTGTACTGCTTATGTTTACAATTGAGGCCGCATTACTCTGGCCACTTTTGTATGACTCTGTTAAAATCCTGACCGTTCCAGTACATATTTGTAAGAAAACTCTCTAGTTGTGGTAAAACTCTTAAAATACGTAATTAGAGTTTCCAGAAATGATTAAAAACTTGGAAGAACCCCTTGAAATTAAAGTAAATAGATTCTTCCTACATTTCCTGCCGTTTGTAATCACAGACATTACCAATGGAAAGCCGTGAAATGACCAGCAAACTGATAATATTTACAACTCTGGGCACTTGAGGGAGCGTTTTCACTTGAATTAGCTTTCAAATATTAGGAATTCTTGTTTATACAGCTCAAAATTTGTGCAGAAAGCCTGTAAGTGAGTACTGAACTGCTTATGTTTACAATTGAGGCCGCATTACTCTGGCGACTTTTGTATGACTCTGTTAAAATCCTGACGGTTCCAGTACAAATTTGTAAGAAAACTCTCTAGGTGTGGTAAAACTCTTAAAATACGTAATTAGAGTTTCCAGAAATGATTAAAACCTTGGAAGAACCCCTTGAAATTAAAGTAAATAGATTCTTTCTACATTTCCTGCCGTTTGTAATCACAGACATTACCAGTGGAAAGCCGTGAAATGACCAGCAAAATGATAACATTTACAACTCTGGGCACTTGAGGGAGCGTTTTCACTTGAATTTGCTTTCAAATATTAGGAATTCTTGTTTATACAGCTCAAAATTTGTGTAGAAAGCCTGTAAGTGAGGACTGTACTGCTTATGTTTACAATTGAGGCCACATTACTCTGGCGACTTTTGTATGACTCTGTTAAAATCCTGACGGTTCCAGTACATATTTGTAAGAAAACTCTCTACTTGTGGTAAAACTCTTAAAATACGTAATTAGAGTTTCCAGAAGTGATTAAAAACTTGGAAGAACCCCTTGAAATTAAAGTATATAGATTCTTCCTACATTTCCTGCCGTTTGTAATCACAGACATTACCAGTGGAAAGCCGTGAAATGACCAGCAAACTGATAATATTTACAACTCCGGGCACTTTAGGGAGCGTTTTCACTTGAATTTGCTTTCAAATATTAGGAATTCTTGTTTATACAGCTCAAAATTTGTGCAGAAAGCCTGTAAGTGAGGACTGTACTGCTTATGTTTACAATTGAGGCCACATTACTCTGGCGACTTTTGTATGACTCTGTTAAAATCATGACGGTTCCAGTAAAATTTGTAAGAAAACTCTCTACTTGTGGTAAAACTCTTAAAATACGTAATTAGAGTTTCCAGAAGTGATTAAAAACTTGGAAGAACCCCTTGAAATAAAAGTATATAGATTCTTCCTACATTTCCTGCCGTTTGTAATCACAGACATTACCAGTGGAAAGCCGTGAAATGACCAGCAAACTGATAATATTTACAACTCCGGGCACTTTAGGGAGCGTTTTCACTTGAATTTGCTTTCAAATATTAGGAATTCTTGTTTATACAGCTCAAAATTTGTGCAGAAAGCCTGTAAGTGAGGACTGTACTGCTTATGTTTACAATTGAGGCCGCATTACTCTGGCGACTTTTGTATGACTGTTAAAATCCTGATGGTTCCAGTACATATTTGTAAGAAAACTCTCTAGTTGTGGTAAAACTCTTAAAATACGTAATTAGAGTTTCCAGAAATGATTAACACCTTGGAAGAACCCCTTGAAATTAAATAGATTCTTCCTACATTTCCTGCCGTTTGTAATCACAGACATTACCAGTGGAAAGCCGTGAAATGACCAGCAAACTGATAATATTTACAACTCTGAGCACTTTAGGGAGCGTTTTCACTTGAATTTGCTTTGAAATATTAGGAATTCTTGTTTATACAGCTCAAAATTTGTGCAGAAAGCCTGTAAGTGAGGACTGTACTGCTTATGTTTACAATTGAGGCCGCATTACTCTGGCGACTTTTGTATGACTCTGTTAAAATCCTTACGGTTCCAGTACAAATTTGTAAGAAAACTCTCTAGTTGTGGTAAAACTCTTAAAATACGCAATTAGAGTTTCCAGAAGTGATTAAAACCTTGGAAGAACCCCTTGAAATTAAAGTAAATAGATTCTTCCTACATTTCCTGCATTTTGTAATCACAGACATTACCAATGGAAAGCCGTGAAATGACCAGCAAACTGATAATATTTACAACTCTGGGCACTTGAGGGAGCGTTTTCACTTGAATTAGCTTTCAAATATTAGGAATTCTTGTTTATACAGCTCAAAATTTGTGCAGAAAGCCTGTAAGTGAGGACTGAACTGCTTATGTTTACAATTGAGGCCGCATTACTCTGGCGACTTTTGTATGACTCTGTTAAAATCCTGACGGTTCCAGTACAAATTTGTAAGAAAACTCTCTAGGTGTGGTAAAACTCTTAAAATACGTAATTAGAGTTTCCAGAAATGATTAAAACCTTGGAAGAACCCCTTGAAATTAAAGTAAATAGATTCTTTCTACATTTCCTGCCGTTTGTAATCACAGACATTACCAGTGGAAAGCCGTGAAATGACCAGCAAAATGATAACATTTACAACTCTGGGCACTTGAGGGAGCGTTTTCACTTGAATTTGCTTTCAAATATTAGGAATTCTTGTTTATACAGCTCAAAATTTGTGCAGAAAGCCTGTAAGTGAGGACTGTACTGCTTATGTTTACAATTGAGGCCACATTACTCTGGCGACTTTTGTATGACTCTGTTAAAATCATGACGGTTCCAGTACAAATTTGTAAGAAAACTCTCTACTTGTGGTAAAACTCTTAAAATACGTAATTAGAGTTTCCAGAAGTGATTAAAAACTTGGAAGAACCCCTTGAAATAAAAGTATATAGATTCTTCCTACATTTCCTGCCGTTTGTAATCACAGACATTACCAGTGGAAAGCCGTGAAATGACCAGCAAACTGATAATATTTACAACTCCGGGCACTTTAGGGAGCGTTTTCACTTGAATTTGCTTTCAAATATTAGGAATTCTTGTTTATACAGCTCAAAATTTGTGTAGAAAGCCTGTAAGTGAGGACTGTACTGCTTATGTTTACAATTGAGGCCGCATTACTCTGGCCACTTTTGTATGACTCTGTTAAAATCCTGACCGTTCCAGTACATATTTGTAAGAAAACTCTCTAGTTGTGGTAAAACTCTTAAAATACGTAATTAGAGTTTCCAGAAATGATTAAAAACTTGGAAGAACCCCTTGAAATTAAAGTAAATAGATTCTTCCTACATTTCCTGCCGTTTGTAATCACAGACATTACCAATGGAAAGCCGTGAAATGACCAGCAAACTGATAATATTTACAACTCCGGGCACTTTAGGGAGCGTTTTCACTTGAATTTGCTTTCAAATATTAGGAATTCTTGTTTATACAGCTCAAAATTTGTGCAGAAAGCCTGTAAGTGAGGACTGAACTGCTTATGATTACAATTGAGGCCGCATTACTCTGGCGACTTTTGTATGACTCTGTTAAAATCCTCACGGTTCCAGTACAAATTTGTAAGAAAACTCTCTAGGTGTGGTAAAACTCTTAAAATACGTAATTAGAGTTTCCAGAAATGATTAAAACCTTGGAAGAACCCCTTGAAATTAAAGTAAATAGATTCTTCCTACATTTCCTGCCGTTTGTAATCACAGACATTACCAATGGAAAGCCGTGAAATGACCAGCAAACTGATAATATTTACAACTCTGGGCACTTGAGGGAGCGTTTTCACTTGAATTAGCTTTCAAATATTAGGAATTCTTGTTTATACAGCTCAAAATTTGTGCAGAAAGCCTGTAAGTGAGGACTGAACTGCTTATGTTTACAATTGAGGCCGCATTACTCTGGCGACTTTTGTATGACTCTGTTAAAATCCTGACGGTTCCAGTACAAATTTGTAAGAAAACTCTCTAGGTGTGGTAAAACTCTTAAAATACGTAATTAGAGTTTCCAGAAATGATTAAAACCTTGGAAGAACCCCTTGAAATTAAAGTAAATAGATTCTTTCTACATTTCCTGCCGTTTGTAATCACAGACATTACCAGTGGAAAGCCGTGAAATGACCAGCAAAATGATAACATTTACAACTCTGGGCACTTGAGGGAGCGTTTTCACTTGAATTTGCTTTCAAATATTAGGAATTCTTGTTTATACAGCTCAAAATTTGTGTAGAAAGCCTGTAAGTGAGGACTGTACTGCTTATGTTTACAATTGAGGCCACATTACTCTGGCGACTTTTGTATGACTCTGTTAAAATCCTGACGGTTCCAGTACATATTTGTAAGAAAACTCTCTACTTGTGGTAAAACTCTTAAAATACGTAATTAGAGTTTCCAGAAGTGATTAAAAACTTGGAAGAACCCCTTGAAATTAAAGTATATAGATTCTTCCTACATTTCCTGCCGTTTGTAATCACAGACATTACCAGTGGAAAGCCGTGAAATGACCAGCAAACTGATAATATTTACAACTCCGGGCACTTTAGGGAGCGTTTTCACTTGAATTTGCTTTCAAATATTAGGAATTCTTGTTTATACAGCTCAAAATTTGTGCAGAAAGCCTGTAAGTGAGGACTGTACTGCTTATGTTTACAATTGAGGCCACATTACTCTGGCGACTTTTGTATGACTCTGTTAAAATCATGACGGTTCCAGTACAAATTTGTAAGAAAACTCTCTACTTGTGGTAAAACTCTTAAAATACGTAATTAGAGTTTCCAGAAGTGATTAAAAACTTGGAAGAACCCCTTGAAATAAAAGTATATAGATTCTTCCTACATTTCCTGCCGTTTGTAATCACAGACATTACCAGTGGAAAGCCGTGAAATGACCAGCAAACTGATAATATTTACAACTCCGGGCACTTTAGGGAGCGTTTTCACTTGAATTTGCTTTCAAATATTAGGAATTCTTGTTTATACAGCTCAAAATTTGTGCAGAAAGCCTGTAAGTGAGGACTGTACTGCTTATGTTTACAATTGAGGCCGCATTACTCTGGCGACTTTTGTATGACTCTGTTAATATCCTTACGGTTCCAGTACAAATTTGTAAGAAAACTCTCTAGTTGTGGTAAAACTCTTAAAATACGCAATTAGAGTTTCCAGAAGTGATTAAAACCTTGGAAGAACCCCTTGAAATTAAAGTAAATAGATTCTTCCTACATTTCCTGCCGTTTGTAATCACAGACATTACCAGTGGAAAGCCGTGAAATGACCAGCAAACTGATAATATTTAAAACTCCGGGCACTTCAGGGAGCGTTTTCACTTGAATTTGCTTTCAAATATTAGGAATTCTTGTTTATACAGCTCAAAATTTGTGTAGAAAGCCTGTAAGTGAGGACTGTACTGCTTATGTTTACAATTGAGGCCGCATTACTCTGGCGACTTTTGTATGACTGTTAAAATCCTGATGGTTCCAGTACATATTTGTAAGAAAACTCTCTAGTTGTGGTAAAACTCTTAAAATACGTAATTAGAGTTTCCAGAAATGATTAACACCTTGCAGAACCCCTTGAAATTAAAGTAAATAGATTCTTCCTACATTTCCTGCCGTTTGTAATCACAGACATTACCAGTGGAAAGCCGTGAAATGACCAGCAAACTGATAATATTTACAACTCTGAGCACTTTAGGGAGCGTTTTCACTTGAATTTGCTTTGAAATATTAGGAATTCTTGTTTATACAGCTCAAAATTTGTGCAGAAAGCCTGTAAGTGAGGACTGTACTGCTTATGTTTACAATTGAGGCCGCATTACTCTGGCGACTTTTGTATGACTCTGTTAAAATCCTTACGGTTCCAGTACAAATTTGTAAGAAAACTCTCTAGTTGTGGTAAAACTCTTAAAATACGCAATTAGAGTTTCCAGAAGTGATTAAAACCTTGGAAGAACCCCTTGAAATTAAAGTAAATAGATTCTTCCTACATTTCCTGCATTTTGTAATCACAGACATTACCAGTGGAAAGCCGTGAAATGACCAGCAAACTGATAATATTTACAACTGTGGGCACTTGAGGGAGCGTTTTCACTTGAATTTGCTTTCAAATATTAGGAATTCTTGTTTATACAGCTCAAAATTTGTGTAGAAAGCCTGTAAGTGAGGACTGTACTGCTTATGTTTACAATTGAGGCCGCATTACTCTGGCGACTTTTGTATGACTCTGTTAATATCCTTACGGTTCCAGTACAAATTTGTAAGAAAACTCTCTAGTTGTGGTAAAACTCTTAAAATACGCAATTAGAGTTTCCAGAAGTGATTAAAACCTTGGAAGAACCCCTTGAAATTAAAGTAAATAGATTCTTCCTACATTTCCTGCCGTTTGTAATCACAGACATTACCAGTGGAAAGCCGTGAAATGACCAGCAAACTGATAATATTTAAAACTCCGGGCACTTCAGGGAGCGTTTTCACTTGAATTTGCTTTCAAATATTAGGAATTCTTGTTTATACAGCTCAAAATTTGTGTAGAAAGCCTGTAAGTGAGGACTGTACTGCTTATGTTTACAATTGAGGCCGCATTACTCTGGCGACTTTTGTATGACTGTTAAAATCCTGATGGTTCCAGTACATATTTGTAAGAAAACTCTCTAGTTGTGGTAAAACTCTTAAAATACGTAATTAGAGTTTCCAGAAATGATTAACACCTTGCAGAACCCCTTGAAATTAAAGTAAATAGATTCTTCCTACATTTCCTGCCGTTTGTAATCACAGACATTACCAGTGGAAAGCCGTGAAATGACCAGCAAACTGATAATATTTACAACTCTGAGCACTTTAGGGAGCGTTTTCACTTGAATTTGCTTTGAAATATTAGGAATTCTTGTTTATACAGCTCAAAATTTGTGCAGAAAGCCTGTAAGTGAGGACTGTACTGCTTATGTTTACAATTGAGGCCGCATTACTCTGGCGACTTTTGTATGACTCTGTTAAAATCCTTACGGTTCCAGTACAAATTTGTAAGAAAACTCTCTAGTTGTGGTAAAACTCTTAAAATACGCAATTAGAGTTTCCAGAAGTGATTAAAACCTTGGAAGAACCCCTTGAAATTAAAGTAAATAGATTCTTCCTACATTTCCTGCATTTTGTAATCACAGACATTACCAGTGGAAAGCCGTGAAATGACCAGCAAACTGATAATATTTACAACTGTGGGCACTTGAGGGAGCGTTTTCACTTGAATTTGCTTTCAAATATTAGGAATTCTTGTTTATACAGCTCAAAATTTGTGTAGAAAGCCTGTAAGTGAGGACTGTACTGCTTATGTTTACAATTGAGGCCGCATTACTCTGGCCACTTTTGTATGACTCTGTTAAAATCCTGACCGTTCCAGTACATATTTGTAAGAAAACTCTCTAGTTGTGGTAAAACTCTTAAAATACGTAATTAGAGTTTCCAGAAATGATTAAAAACTTGGAAGAACCCCTTGAAATTAAAGTAAATAGATTCTTCCTACATTTCCTGCCGTTTGTAATCACAGACATTACCAATGGAAAGCCGTGAAATGACCAGCAAACTGATAATATTTACAACTCTGGGCACTTGAGGGAGCGTTTTCACTTGAATTAGCTTTCAAATATTAGGAATTCTTGTTTATACAGCTCAAAATTTGTGCAGAAAGCCTGTAAGTGAGTACTGAACTGCTTATGTTTACAATTGAGGCCGCATTACTCTGGCGACTTTTGTATGACTCTGTTAAAATCCTGACGGTTCCAGTACAAATTTGTAAGAAAACTCTCTAGGTGTGGTAAAACTCTTAAAATACGTAATTAGAGTTTCCAGAAATGATTAAAACCTTGGAAGAACCCCTTGAAATTAAAGTAAATAGATTCTTTCTACATTTCCTGCCGTTTGTAATCACAGACATTACCAGTGGAAAGCCGTGAAATGACCAGCAAAATGATAACATTTACAACTCTGGGCACTTGAGGGAGCGTTTTCACTTGAATTTGCTTTCAAATATTAGGAATTCTTGTTTATACAGCTCAAAATTTGTGTAGAAAGCCTGTAAGTGAGGACTGTACTGCTTATGTTTACAATTGAGGCCACATTACTCTGGCGACTTTTGTATGACTCTGTTAAAATCCTGACGGTTCCAGTACATATTTGTAAGAAAACTCTCTACTTGTGGTAAAACTCTTAAAATACGTAATTAGAGTTTCCAGAAGTGATTAAAAACTTGGAAGAACCCCTTGAAATTAAAGTATATAGATTCTTCCTACATTTCCTGCCGTTTGTAATCACAGACATTACCAGTGGAAAGCCGTGAAATGACCAGCAAACTGATAATATTTACAACTCCGGGCACTTTAGGGAGCGTTTTCACTTGAATTTGCTTTCAAATATTAGGAATTCTTGTTTATACAGCTCAAAATTTGTGCAGAAAGCCTGTAAGTGAGGACTGTACTGCTTATGTTTACAATTGAGGCCACATTACTCTGGCGACTTTTGTATGACTCTGTTAAAATCATGACGGTTCCAGTAAAATTTGTAAGAAAACTCTCTACTTGTGGTAAAACTCTTAAAATACGTAATTAGAGTTTCCAGAAGTGATTAAAAACTTGGAAGAACCCCTTGAAATAAAAGTATATAGATTCTTCCTACATTTCCTGCCGTTTGTAATCACAGACATTACCAGTGGAAAGCCGTGAAATGACCAGCAAACTGATAATATTTACAACTCCGGGCACTTTAGGGAGCGTTTTCACTTGAATTTGCTTTCAAATATTAGGAATTCTTGTTTATACAGCTCAAAATTTGTGCAGAAAGCCTGTAAGTGAGGACTGTACTGCTTATGTTTACAATTGAGGCCGCATTACTCTGGCGACTTTTGTATGACTCTGTTAATATCCTTACGGTTCCAGTACAAATTTGTAAGAAAACTCTCTAGTTGTGGTAAAACTCTTAAAATACGCAATTAGAGTTTCCAGAAGTGATTAAAACCTTGGAAGAACCCCTTGAAATTAAAGTAAATAGATTCTTCCTACATTTCCTGCCGTTTGTAATCACAGACATTACCAGTGGAAAGCCGTGAAATGACCAGCAAACTGATAATATTTAAAACTCCGGGCACTTCAGGGAGCGTTTTCACTTGAATTTGCTTTCAAATATTAGGAATTCTTGTTTATACAGCTCAAAATTTGTGTAGAAAGCCTGTAAGTGAGGACTGTACTGCTTATGTTTACAATTGAGGCCGCATTACTCTGGCGACTTTTGTATGACTGTTAAAATCCTGATGGTTCCAGTACATATTTGTAAGAAAACTCTCTAGTTGTGGTAAAACTCTTAAAATACGTAATTAGAGTTTCCAGAAATGATTAACACCTTGGAAGAACCCCTTGAAATTAAATAGATTCTTCCTACATTTCCTGCCGTTTGTAATCACAGACATTACCAGTGGAAAGCCGTGAAATGACCAGCAAACTGATAATATTTACAACTCTGAGCACTTTAGGGAGCGTTTTCACTTGAATTTGCTTTGAAATATTAGGAATTCTTGTTTATACAGCTCAAAATTTGTGCAGAAAGCCTGTAAGTGAGGACTGTACTGCTTATGTTTACAATTGAGGCCGCATTACTCTGGCGACTTTTGTATGACTCTGTTAAAATCCTTACGGTTCCAGTACAAATTTGTAAGAAAACTCTCTAGTTGTGGTAAAACTCTTAAAATACGCAATTAGAGTTTCCAGAAGTGATTAAAACCTTGGAAGAACCCCTTGAAATTAAAGTAAATAGATTCTTCCTACATTTCCTGCATTTTGTAATCACAGACATTACCAATGGAAAGCCGTGAAATGACCAGCAAACTGATAATATTTACAACTCTGGGCACTTGAGGGAGCGTTTTCACTTGAATTAGCTTTCAAATATTAGGAATTCTTGTTTATACAGCTCAAAATTTGTGCAGAAAGCCTGTAAGTGAGGACTGAACTGCTTATGTTTACAATTGAGGCCGCATTACTCTGGCGACTTTTGTATGACTCTGTTAAAATCCTGACGGTTCCAGTACAAATTTGTAAGAAAACTCTCTAGGTGTGGTAAAACTCTTAAAATACGTAATTAGAGTTTCCAGAAATGATTAAAACCTTGGAAGAACCCCTTGAAATTAAAGTAAATAGATTCTTTCTACATTTCCTGCCGTTTGTAATCACAGACATTACCAGTGGAAAGCCGTGAAATGACCAGCAAAATGATAACATTTACAACTCTGGGCACTTGAGGGAGCGTTTTCACTTGAATTTGCTTTCAAATATTAGGAATTCTTGTTTATACAGCTCAAAATTTGTGCAGAAAGCCTGTAAGTGAGGACTGTACTGCTTATGTTTACAATTGAGGCCACATTACTCTGGCGACTTTTGTATGACTCTGTTAAAATCATGACGGTTCCAGTACAAATTTGTAAGAAAACTCTCTACTTGTGGTAAAACTCTTAAAATACGTAATTAGAGTTTCCAGAAGTGATTAAAAACTTGGAAGAACCCCTTGAAATAAAAGTATATAGATTCTTCCTACATTTCCTGCCGTTTGTAATCACAGACATTACCAGTGGAAAGCCGTGAAATGACCAGCAAACTGATAATATTTACAACTCCGGGCACTTTAGGGAGCGTTTTCACTTGAATTTGCTTTCAAATATTAGGAATTCTTGTTTATACAGCTCAAAATTTGTGTAGAAAGCCTGTAAGTGAGGACTGTACTGCTTATGTTTACAATTGAGGCCGCATTACTCTGGCCACTTTTGTATGACTCTGTTAAAATCCTGACCGTTCCAGTACATATTTGTAAGAAAACTCTCTAGTTGTGGTAAAACTCTTAAAATACGTAATTAGAGTTTCCAGAAATGATTAAAAACTTGGAAGAACCCCTTGAAATTAAAGTAAATAGATTCTTCCTACATTTCCTGCCGTTTGTAATCACAGACATTACCAATGGAAAGCCGTGAAATGACCAGCAAACTGATAATATTTACAACTCCGGGCACTTTAGGGAGCGTTTTCACTTGAATTTGCTTTCAAATATTAGGAATTCTTGTTTATACAGCTCAAAATTTGTGCAGAAAGCCTGTAAGTGAGGACTGAACTGCTTATGATTACAATTGAGGCCGCATTACTCTGGCGACTTTTGTATGACTCTGTTAAAATCCTGACGGTTCCAGTACAAATTTGTAAGAAAACTCTCTAGGTGTGGTAAAACTCTTAAAATACGTAATTAGAGTTTCCAGAAATGATTAAAACCTTGGAAGAACCCCTTGAAATTAAAGTAAATAGATTCTTCCTACATTTCCTGCCGTTTGTAATCACAGACATTACCAATGGAAAGCCGTGAAATGACCAGCAAACTGATAATATTTACAACTCTGGGCACTTGAGGGAGCGTTTTCACTTGAATTAGCTTTCAAATATTAGGAATTCTTGTTTATACAGCTCAAAATTTGTGCAGAAAGCCTGTAAGTGAGGACTGAACTGCTTATGTTTACAATTGAGGCCGCATTACTCTGGCGACTTTTGTATGACTCTGTTAAAATCCTGACGGTTCCAGTACAAATTTGTAAGAAAACTCTCTAGGTGTGGTAAAACTCTTAAAATACGTAATTAGAGTTTCCAGAAATGATTAAAACCTTGGAAGAACCCCTTGAAATTAAAGTAAATAGATTCTTTCTACATTTCCTGCCGTTTGTAATCACAGACATTACCAGTGGAAAGCCGTGAAATGACCAGCAAAATGATAACATTTACAACTCTGGGCACTTGAGGGAGCGTTTTCACTTGAATTTGCTTTCAAATATTAGGAATTCTTGTTTATACAGCTCAAAATTTGTGTAGAAAGCCTGTAAGTGAGGACTGTACTGCTTATGTTTACAATTGAGGCCACATTACTCTGGCGACTTTTGTATGACTCTGTTAAAATCCTGACGGTTCCAGTACATATTTGTAAGAAAACTCTCTACTTGTGGTAAAACTCTTAAAATACGTAATTAGAGTTTCCAGAAGTGATTAAAAACTTGGAAGAACCCCTTGAAATTAAAGTATATAGATTCTTCCTACATTTCCTGCCGTTTGTAATCACAGACATTACCAGTGGAAAGCCGTGAAATGACCAGCAAACTGATAATATTTACAACTCCGGGCACTTTAGGGAGCGTTTTCACTTGAATTTGCTTTCAAATATTAGGAATTCTTGTTTATACAGCTCAAAATTTGTGCAGAAAGCCTGTAAGTGAGGACTGTACTGCTTATGTTTACAATTGAGGCCACATTACTCTGGCGACTTTTGTATGACTCTGTTAAAATCATGACGGTTCCAGTACAAATTTGTAAGAAAACTCTCTACTTGTGGTAAAACTCTTAAAATACGTAATTAGAGTTTCCAGAAGTGATTAAAAACTTGGAAGAACCCCTTGAAATAAAAGTATATAGATTCTTCCTACATTTCCTGCCGTTTGTAATCACAGACATTACCAGTGGAAAGCCGTGAAATGACCAGCAAACTGATAATATTTACAACTCCGGGCACTTTAGGGAGCGTTTTCACTTGAATTTGCTTTCAAATATTAGGAATTCTTGTTTATACAGCTCAAAATTTGTGCAGAAAGCCTGTAAGTGAGGACTGTACTGCTTATGTTTACAATTGAGGCCGCATTACTCTGGCGACTTTTGTATGACTCTGTTAATATCCTTACGGTTCCAGTACAAATTTGTAAGAAAACTCTCTAGTTGTGGTAAAACTCTTAAAATACGCAATTAGAGTTTCCAGAAGTGATTAAAACCTTGGAAGAACCCCTTGAAATTAAAGTAAATAGATTCTTCCTACATTTCCTGCCGTTTGTAATCACAGACATTACCAGTGGAAAGCCGTGAAATGACCAGCAAACTGATAATATTTAAAACTCCGGGCACTTCAGGGAGCGTTTTCACTTGAATTTGCTTTCAAATATTAGGAATTCTTGTTTATACAGCTCAAAATTTGTGTAGAAAGCCTGTAAGTGAGGACTGTACTGCTTATGTTTACAATTGAGGCCGCATTACTCTGGCGACTTTTGTATGACTGTTAAAATCCTGATGGTTCCAGTACATATTTGTAAGAAAACTCTCTAGTTGTGGTAAAACTCTTAAAATACGTAATTAGAGTTTCCAGAAATGATTAACACCTTGCAGAACCCCTTGAAATTAAAGTAAATAGATTCTTCCTACATTTCCTGCCGTTTGTAATCACAGACATTACCAGTGGAAAGCCGTGAAATGACCAGCAAACTGATAATATTTACAACTCTGAGCACTTTAGGGAGCGTTTTCACTTGAATTTGCTTTGAAATATTAGGAATTCTTGTTTATACAGCTCAAAATTTGTGCAGAAAGCCTGTAAGTGAGGACTGTACTGCTTATGTTTACAATTGAGGCCGCATTACTCTGGCGACTTTTGTATGACTCTGTTAAAATCCTTACGGTTCCAGTACAAATTTGTAAGAAAACTCTCTAGTTGTGGTAAAACTCTTAAAATACGCAATTAGAGTTTCCAGAAGTGATTAAAACCTTGGAAGAACCCCTTGAAATTAAAGTAAATAGATTCTTCCTACATTTCCTGCATTTTGTAATCACAGACATTACCAGTGGAAAGCCGTGAAATGACCAGCAAACTGATAATATTTACAACTGTGGGCACTTGAGGGAGCGTTTTCACTTGAATTTGCTTTCAAATATTAGGAATTCTTGTTTATACAGCTCAAAATTTGTGTAGAAAGCCTGTAAGTGAGGACTGTACTGCTTATGTTTACAATTGAGGCCGCATTACTCTGGCCACTTTTGTATGACTCTGTTAAAATCCTGACCGTTCCAGTACATATTTGTAAGAAAACTCTCTAGTTGTGGTAAAACTCTTAAAATACGTAATTAGAGTTTCCAGAAATGATTAAAAACTTGGAAGAACCCCTTGAAATTAAAGTAAATAGATTCTTCCTACATTTCCTGCCGTTTGTAATCACAGACATTACCAATGGAAAGCCGTGAAATGACCAGCAAACTGATAATATTTACAACTCTGGGCACTTGAGGGAGCGTTTTCACTTGAATTAGCTTTCAAATATTAGGAATTCTTGTTTATACAGCTCAAAATTTGTGCAGAAAGCCTGTAAGTGAGTACTGAACTGCTTATGTTTACAATTGAGGCCGCATTACTCTGGCGACTTTTGTATGACTCTGTTAAAATCCTGACGGTTCCAGTACAAATTTGTAAGAAAACTCTCTAGGTGTGGTAAAACTCTTAAAATACGTAATTAGAGTTTCCAGAAATGATTAAAACCTTGGAAGAACCCCTTGAAATTAAAGTAAATAGATTCTTTCTACATTTCCTGCCGTTTGTAATCACAGACATTACCAGTGGAAAGCCGTGAAATGACCAGCAAAATGATAACATTTACAACTCTGGGCACTTGAGGGAGCGTTTTCACTTGAATTTGCTTTCAAATATTAGGAATTCTTGTTTATACAGCTCAAAATTTGTGTAGAAAGCCTGTAAGTGAGGACTGTACTGCTTATGTTTACAATTGAGGCCACATTACTCTGGCGACTTTTGTATGACTCTGTTAAAATCCTGACGGTTCCAGTACATATTTGTAAGAAAACTCCCTAGTTGTGGTAAAACTCTTAAAATACGTAATTAGAGTTTCCAGAAGTGATTAAAAACTTGGAAGAACCCCTTGAAATTAAAGTATATAGATTCTTCCTACATTTCCTGCCGTTTGTAATCACAGACATTACCAGTGGAAAGCCGTGAAATGACCAGCAAACTGATAATATTTACAACTCCGGGCACTTTAGGGAGCGTTTTCACTTGAATTTGCTTTCAAATATTAGGAATTCTTGTTTATACAGCTCAAAATTTGTGCAGAAAGCCTGTAAGTGAGGACTGTACTGCTTATGTTTACAATTGAGGCCACATTACTCTGGCGACTTTTGTATGACTCTGTTAAAATCATGACGGTTCCAGTAAAATTTGTAAGAAAACTCTCTACTTGTGGTAAAACTCTTAAAATACGTAATTAGAGTTTCCAGAAGTGATTAAAAACTTGGAAGAACCCCTTGAAATAAAAGTATATAGATTCTTCCTACATTTCCTGCCGTTTGTAATCACAGACATTACCAGTGGAAAGCCGTGAAATGACCAGCAAACTGATAATATTTACAACTCCGGGCACTTTAGGGAGCGTTTTCACTTGAATTTGCTTTCAAATATTAGGAATTCTTGTTTATACAGCTCAAAATTTGTGCAGAAAGCCTGTAAGTGAGGACTGTACTGCTTATGTTTACAATTGAGGCCGCATTACTCTGGCGACTTTTGTATGACTCTGTTAATATCCTTACGGTTCCAGTACAAATTTGTAAGAAAACTCTCTAGTTGTGGTAAAACTCTTAAAATACGCAATTAGAGTTTCCAGAAGTGATTAAAACCTTGGAAGAACCCCTTGAAATTAAAGTAAATAGATTCTTCCTACATTTCCTGCCGTTTGTAATCACAGACATTACCAGTGGAAAGCCGTGAAATGACCAGCAAACTGATAATATTTAAAACTCCGGGCACTTCAGGGAGCGTTTTCACTTGAATTTGCTTTCAAATATTAGGAATTCTTGTTTATACAGCTCAAAATTTGTGTAGAAAGCCTGTAAGTGAGGACTGTACTGCTTATGTTTATAATTGAGGCCGCATTACTCTGGCGACTTTTGTATGACTGTTAAAATCCTGATGGTTCCAGTACATATTTGTAAGAAAACTCTCTAGTTGTGGTAAAACTCTTAAAATACGTAATTAGAGTTTCCAGAAATGATTAACACCTTGGAAGAACCCCTTGAAATTAAATAGATTCTTCCTACATTTCCTGCCGTTTGTAATCACAGACATTACCAGTGGAAAGCCGTGAAATGACCAGCAAACTGATAATATTTACAACTCTGAGCACTTTAGGGAGCGTTTTCACTTGAATTTGCTTTGAAATATTAGGAATTCTTGTTTATACAGCTCAAAATTTGTGTAGAAAGCCTGTAAGTGAGGACTGTACTGCTTATGTTTACAATTGAGGCCGCATTACTCTGGCGACTTTTGTATGACTCTGTTAAAATCCTTACGGTTCCAGTACAAATATGTAAGAAAACTCTCTAGTTGTGGTAAAACTCTTAAAATACGCAATTAGAGTTTCCAGAAGTGATTAAAACCTTGGAAGAACCCCTTGAAATTAAAGTAAATAGATTCTTCCTACATTTCCTGCCGTTTGTAATCACAGACATTACCAGTGGAAAGCCGTGAAATGACCAGCATACTGATAATATTTAAAACTCCGGGCACTTCAGGGAGCGTTTTCACTTGAATTTGCTTTCAAATATTAGGAATTCTTGTTTATACAGCTCAAAATTTGTGTAGAAAGCCTGTAAGTGAGGACTGTACTGCTTATGTTTACAATTGAGACCACATTACTCTGGCGACTTTTGTATGACTCTGTTAAAATCCTGACCGTTCCAGTACATATTTGTAAGAAAACTCTCTAGTTGTGGTAAAACTCTTAAAATACGTAATTAGAGTTTCCAGAAATGATTAAAAACTTGGAAGAACGCCTTGAAATTAAAGTAAATACATTCTTCCTACATTTCCTGCCGTTTGTAATCACAGACATTACCAGTGGAAAGCCGTGAAATGACCAGCAAACTGATAACATTTACAACTCTGTGAACTTTAGGGAGCGTTTTCACTTGAATTTGCTTTGAAATATTAGGAATTCTTGTTTATACAGCTCAAAATTTGTGTAGAAAGCCTGTAAGTGAGGACTGTACTGCTTATGTTTACAATTGAGACTGCATTACTCTGGCGACTTTTGTATGACTCTGTTAAAATCATGACGGTTCCAGTACATATTTGTAAGAAAACTCTCTAGTTGTGGTAAAACTCTTAAAATACGTAATTAGAGTTTCCAGAAATGATTAAAACCTTGGAAGAACCCCTTGAAATTAAAGTAAATAGATTCTTCCTACATTTCCTGCCGTTTGTAATCACAGGCATTACCAATGGAAAGCCGTGAAATGACCAGCAAACTGATAATATTTACAACTCTGGGCACTTGAGGGAGCGTTTTCACTTGAATTTGCTTTCAAATATTAGGAATTCTTGTTTATACAGCTCAAAATTTGTGTAGAAAGCCTGTAAGTGAGGACTGTACTGCTTATGTTTACAATTGAGGCCACATTACTCTGGCGACTTTTGTATGACTGTTAAAATCCTGACGGTTCCAGTACATATTTGTAAGAAAACTCTCTAGTTGTGGTAAAACTCTTAAAATACGTAATTAGAGTTTCCAGAAATGATTAAAAACTTGGAAGAACCCCTTGAAATTAAAGTAAATAGATTCTTCCTACATTTCCTGCCGTTTGTAATCACAGACATTACCAATGGAAAGCCGTGAAATGACCAGCAAACTGATAATATTTACAACTCCGGGCACTTTAGGGAGCGTTTTCACTTGAATTTGCTTTCAAATATTAGGAATTCTTGTTTATACAGCTCAAAATTTGTGCAGAAAGCCTGTAAGTGAGGACTGAACTGCTTATGTTTACAATTGAGGCCGCATTACTCTGGCGACTTTTGTATGACTCTGTTAAAATCCTGACGGTTCCAGTACAAATTTGTAAGAAAACTCTCTAGGTGTGGTAAAACTCTTAAAATACGCAATTAGAGTTTCCAGAAGTGATTAAAACCTTGGAAGAACCCCTTGAAATTAAAGTAAATAGATTCTTCCTACATTTCCTGCCGTTTGTAATCACAGACATTACCAGTGGAAAGCCGTGAAATGACCAGCAAACTGATAACATTTACAACTCTGTGAACTTTAGGGAGCGTTTTCACTTGAATTTGCTTTCAAATATTAGGAATTCTTGTTTATACAGCTCAAAATTTGTGTAGAAAGCCTGTAAGTGAGGACTGTACTGCTTATGTTTACAATTGAGGCCGCATTACTCTGGCGACTTTTGTATGACTGTTAAAATCCTGATGGTTCCAGTACATATTTGTAAGAAAACTCTCTAGTTGTGGTAAAACTCTTAAAATACGTAATTAGAGTTTCCAGAAATGATTAACACCTTGCAGAACCCCTTGAAATTAAAGTAAATAGATTCTTCCTACATTTCCTGCCGTTTGTAATCACAGACATTACCAGTGGAAAGCCGTGAAATGACCAGCAAACTGATAATATTTACAACTCTGAGCACTTTAGGGAGCGTTTTCACTTGAATTTGCTTTGAAATATTAGGAATTCTTGTTTATACAGCTCAAAATTTGTGCAGAAAGCCTGTAAGTGAGGACTGTACTGCTTATGTTTACAATTGAGGCCGCATTACTCTGGCGACTTTTGTATGACTCTGTTAAAATCCTTACGGTTCCAGTACAAATTTGTAAGAAAACTCTCTAGTTGTGGTAAAACTCTTAAAATACGCAATTAGAGTTTCCAGAAGTGATTAAAACCTTGGAAGAACCCCTTGAAATTAAAGTAAATAGATTCTTCCTACATTTCCTGCATTTTGTAATCACAGACATTACCAGTGGAAAGCCGTGAAATGACCAGCAAACTGATAATATTTACAACTGTGGGCACTTGAGGGAGCGTTTTCACTTGAATTTGCTTTCAAATATTAGGAATTCTTGTTTATACAGCTCAAAATTTGTGTAGAAAGCCTGTAAGTGAGGACTGTACTGCTTATGTTTACAATTGAGGCCGCATTACTCTGGCCACTTTTGTATGACTCTGTTAAAATCCTGACCGTTCCAGTACATATTTGTAAGAAAACTCTCTAGTTGTGGTAAAACTCTTAAAATACGTAATTAGAGTTTCCAGAAATGATTAAAAACTTGGAAGAACCCCTTGAAATTAAAGTAAATAGATTCTTCCTACATTTCCTGCCGTTTGTAATCACAGACATTACCAATGGAAAGCCGTGAAATGACCAGCAAACTGATAATATTTACAACTCTGGGCACTTGAGGGAGCGTTTTCACTTGAATTAGCTTTCAAATATTAGGAATTCTTGTTTATACAGCTCAAAATTTGTGCAGAAAGCCTGTAAGTGAGTACTGAACTGCTTATGTTTACAATTGAGGCCGCATTACTCTGGCGACTTTTGTATGACTCTGTTAAAATCCTGACGGTTCCAGTACAAATTTGTAAGAAAACTCTCTAGGTGTGGTAAAACTCTTAAAATACGTAATTAGAGTTTCCAGAAATGATTAAAACCTTGGAAGAACCCCTTGAAATTAAAGTAAATAGATTCTTTCTACATTTCCTGCCGTTTGTAATCACAGACATTACCAGTGGAAAGCCGTGAAATGACCAGCAAAATGATAACATTTACAACTCTGGGCACTTGAGGGAGCGTTTTCACTTGAATTTGCTTTCAAATATTAGGAATTCTTGTTTATACAGCTCAAAATTTGTGTAGAAAGCCTGTAAGTGAGGACTGTACTGCTTATGTTTACAATTGAGGCCACATTACTCTGGCGACTTTTGTATGACTCTGTTAAAATCCTGACGGTTCCAGTACATATTTGTAAGAAAACTCCCTAGTTGTGGTAAAACTCTTAAAATACGTAATTAGAGTTTCCAGAAGTGATTAAAAACTTGGAAGAACCCCTTGAAATTAAAGTATATAGATTCTTCCTACATTTCCTGCCGTTTGTAATCACAGACATTACCAGTGGAAAGCCGTGAAATGACCAGCAAACTGATAATATTTACAACTCCGGGCACTTTAGGGAGCGTTTTCACTTGAATTTGCTTTCAAATATTAGGAATTCTTGTTTATACAGCTCAAAATTTGTGCAGAAAGCCTGTAAGTGAGGACTGTACTGCTTATGTTTACAATTGAGGCCACATTACTCTGGCGACTTTTGTATGACTCTGTTAAAATCATGACGGTTCCAGTAAAATTTGTAAGAAAACTCTCTACTTGTGGTAAAACTCTTAAAATACGTAATTAGAGTTTCCAGAAGTGATTAAAAACTTGGAAGAACCCCTTGAAATAAAAGTATATAGATTCTTCCTACATTTCCTGCCGTTTGTAATCACAGACATTACCAGTGGAAAGCCGTGAAATGACCAGCAAACTGATAATATTTACAACTCCGGGCACTTTAGGGAGCGTTTTCACTTGAATTTGCTTTCAAATATTAGGAATTCTTGTTTATACAGCTCAAAATTTGTGCAGAAAGCCTGTAAGTGAGGACTGTACTGCTTATGTTTACAATTGAGGCCGCATTACTCTGGCGACTTTTGTATGACTCTGTTAATATCCTTACGGTTCCAGTACAAATTTGTAAGAAAACTCTCTAGTTGTGGTAAAACTCTTAAAATACGCAATTAGAGTTTCCAGAAGTGATTAAAACCTTGGAAGAACCCCTTGAAATTAAAGTAAATAGATTCTTCCTACATTTCCTGCCGTTTGTAATCACAGACATTACCAGTGGAAAGCCGTGAAATGACCAGCAAACTGATAATATTTAAAACTCCGGGCACTTCAGGGAGCGTTTTCACTTGAATTTGCTTTCAAATATTAGGAATTCTTGTTTATACAGCTCAAAATTTGTGTAGAAAGCCTGTAAGTGAGGACTGTACTGCTTATGTTTACAATTGAGGCCGCATTACTCTGGCGACTTTTGTATGACTGTTAAAATCCTGATGGTTCCAGTACATATTTGTAAGAAAACTCTCTAGTTGTGGTAAAACTCTTAAAATACGTAATTAGAGTTTCCAGAAATGATTAACACCTTGGAAGAACCCCTTGAAATTAAATAGATTCTTCCTACATTTCCTGCCGTTTGTAATCACAGACATTACCAGTGGAAAGCCGTGAAATGACCAGCAAACTGATAATATTTACAACTCTGAGCACTTTAGGGAGCGTTTTCACTTGAATTTGCTTTGAAATATTAGGAATTCTTGTTTATACAGCTCAAAATTTGTGTAGAAATCCTGTAAGTGAGGACTGTACTGCTTATGTTTACAATTGAGGCCGCATTACTCTGGCGACTTTTGTATGACTCTGTTAAAATCCTTACGGTTCCAGTACAAATATGTAAGAAAACTCTCTAGTTGTGGTAAAACTCTTAAAATACGCAATTAGAGTTTCCAGAAGTGATTAAAACCTTGGAAGAACCCCTTGAAATTAAAGTAAATAGATTCTTCCTACATTTCCTGCCGTTTGTAATCACAGACATTACCAGTGGAAAGCCGTGAAATGACCAGCATACTGATAATATTTAAAACTCCGGGCACTTCAGGGAGCGTTTTCACTTGAATTTGCTTTCAAATATTAGGAATTCTTGTTTATACAGCTCAAAATTTGTGTAGAAAGCCTGTAAGTGAGGACTGTACTGCTTATGTTTACAATTGAGACCACATTACTCTGGCGACTTTTGTATGACTCTGTTAAAATCCTGACCGTTCCAGTACATATTTGTAAGAAAACTCTCTAGTTGTGGTAAAACTCTTAAAATACGTAATTAGAGTTTCCAGAAATGATTAAAAACTTGGAAGAACGCCTTGAAATTAAAGTAAATACATTCTTCCTACATTTCCTGCCGTTTGTAATCACAGACATTACCAGTGGAAAGCCGTGAAATGACCAGCAAACTGATAACATTTACAACTCTGTGAACTTTAGGGAGCGTTTTCACTTGAATTTGCTTTGAAATATTAGGAATTCTTGTTTATACAGCTCAAAATTTGTGTAGAAAGCCTGTAAGTGAGGACTGTACTGCTTATGTTTACAATTGAGACTGCATTACTCTGGCGACTTTTGTATGACTCTGTTAAAATCATGACGGTTCCAGTACATATTTGTAAGAAAACTCTCTAGTTGTGGTAAAACTCTTAAAATACGTAATTAGAGTTTCCAGAAATGATTAAAACCTTGGAAGAACCCCTTGAAATTAAAGTAAATAGATTCTTCCTACATTTCCTGCCGTTTGTAATCACAGGCATTACCAATGGAAAGCCGTGAAATGACCAGCAAACTGATAATATTTACAACTCTGGGCACTTGAGGGAGCGTTTTCACTTGAATTTGCTTTCAAATATTAGGAATTCTTGTTTATACAGCTCAAAATTTGTGTAGAAAGCCTGTAAGTGAGGACTGTACTGCTTATGTTTACAATTGAGGCCACATTACTCTGGCGACTTTTGTATGACTGTTAAAATCCTGACGGTTCCAGTACATATTTGTAAGAAAACTCTCTAGTTGTGGTAAAACTCTTAAAATACGTAATTAGAGTTTCCAGAAATGATTAAAAACTTGGAAGAACCCCTTGAAATTAAAGTAAATAGATTCTTCCTACATTTCCTGCCGTTTGTAATCACAGACATTACCAATGGAAAGCCGTGAAATGACCAGCAAACTGATAATATTTACAACTCCGGGCACTTTAGGGAGCGTTTTCACTTGAATTTGCTTTCAAATATTAGGAATTCTTGTTTATACAGCTCAAAATTTGTGCAGAAAGCCTGTAAGTGAGGACTGAACTGCTTATGTTTACAATTGAGGCCGCATTACTCTGGCGACTTTTGTATGACTCTGTTAAAATCCTGACGGTTCCAGTACAAATTTGTAAGAAAACTCTCTAGGTGTGGTAAAACTCTTAAAATACGCAATTAGAGTTTCCAGAAGTGATTAAAACCTTGGAAGAACCCCTTGAAATTAAAGTAAATAGATTCTTCCTACATTTCCTGCCGTTTGTAATCACAGACATTACCAGTGGAAAGCCGTGAAATGACCAGCAAACTGATAACATTTACAACTCTGTGAACTTTAGGGAGCGTTTTCACTTGAATTTGCTTTGAAATATTAGGAATTCTTGTTTATACAGCTCAAAATTTGTGTAGAAAGCCTGTAAGTGAGGACTGTACTGCTTATGTTTACAATTGAGACTGCATTACTCTGGCGACTTTTGTATGACTCTGTTAAAATCATGACGGTTCCAGTACATATTTGTAAGAAAACTCTCTAGTTGTGGTAAAACTCTTAAAATACGTAATTAGAGTTTCCAGAAATGATTAAAACCTTGGAAGAACCCCTTGAAATTAAAGTAAATAGATTCTTCCTACATTTCCTGCCGTTTGTAATCACAGGCATTACCAATGGAAAGCCGTGAAATGACCAGCAAACTGATAATATTTACAACTCTGGGCACTTGAGGGAGCGTTTTCACTTGAATTTGCTTTCAAATATTAGGAATTCTTGTTTATACAGCTCAAAATTTGTGTAGAAAGCCTGTAAGTGAGGACTGTACTGCTTATGTTTACAATTGAGGCCACATTACTCTGGCGACTTTTGTATGACTGTTAAAATCCTGACGGTTCCAGTACATATTTGTAAGAAAACTCTCTAGTTGTGGTAAAACTCTTAAAATACGTAATTAGAGTTTCCAGAAATGATTAAAAACTTGGAAGAACCCCTTGAAATTAAAGTAAATAGATTCTTCCTACATTTCCTGCCGTTTGTAATCACAGACATTACCAATGGAAAGCCGTGAAATGACCAGCAAACTGATAATATTTACAACTGTGGGCACTTGAGGGAGCGTTTTCACTTGAATTTGCTTTCAAATATTAGGAATTCTTGTTTATACAGCTCAAAATTTGTGCAGAAAGCCTGTAAGTGAGGACTGAACTGCTTATGTTTACAATTGAGGCCGCATTACTCTGGCGACTTTTGTATGACTCTGTTAAAATCCTGACGGTTCCAGTACAAATTTGTAAGAAAACTCTCTAGGTGTGGTAAAACTCTTAAAATACGTAATTAGAGTTTCCAGAAATGATTAAAACCTTGGAAGAACCCCTTGAAATTAAAGTAAATAGATTCTTCCTACATTTCCTGCCGTTTGTAATCACAGACATTACCAATGGAAAGCCGTGAAATGACCAGCAAACTGATAATATTTACAACTCTGGGCACTTGAGGGAGCGTTTTCACTTGAATTAGCTTTCAAATATTAGGAATTCTTGTTTATACGGCTCAAAATTTGTGCAGAAAGCCTGTAAGTGAGTTCTGAACTGCTTATGTTTACAATTGAGGCCGCATTACTCTGGCGACTTTTGTATGACTCTGTTAAAATCCTGACGGTTCCAGTACAAATTTGTAAGAAAACTCTCTAGGTGTGGTAAAACTCTTAAAATACGTAATTAGAGTTTCCAGAAATGATTAAAACCTTGGAAGAACCCCTTGAAATTAAAGTAAATAGATTCTTTCTACATTTCCTGCCGTTTGTAATCACAGACATTACCTGTGGAAAGCCGTGAAATGACCAGCAAACTGATAATATTTACAACTCCGGGCACTTTAGGGAGCGTTTTCACTTGAATTTGCTTTCAAATATTAGGAATTCTTGTTTATACAGCTCAAAATTTGTGCAGAAAGCCTGTAAGTGAGGACTGTACTGCTTATGTTTACAATTGAGGCCACATTACTCTGGCGACTTTTGTATGACTCTGTTAAAATCATGACGGTTCCAGTACAAATTTGTAAGAAAACTCTCTACTTGTGGTAAAACTCTTAAAATACGTAATTAGAGTTTCCAGAAGTGATTAAAAACTTGGAAGAACCCCTTGAAATAAAAGTATATAGATTCTTCCTACATTTCCTGCCGTTTGTAATCACAGACATTACCAGTGGAAAGCCGTGAAATGACCAGCAAACTTATAATATTTACAACTCCGGGCACTTTAGGGAGCGTTTTCACTTGAATTTGCTTTCAAATATTAGGAATTCTTGTTTATACAGCTCAAAATTTGTGCAGAAAGCCTGTAAGTGAGGACTGTACTGCTTATGTTTACAATTGAGGCCGCATTACTCTGGCGACTTTTGTATGACTCTGTTAAAATCCTTACGGTTCCAGTACAAATTTGTAAGAAAACTCTCTAGTTGTGGTAAAACTCTTAAAATACGCAATTAGAGTTTCCAGAAGTGATTAAAACCTTGGAAGAACCCCTTGAAATTAAAGTAAATAGATTCTTCCTACATTTCCTGCCGTTTGTAATCACAGACACTACCAATGGAAAGCCTTGAAATGACCAGCAAACTGATAATATTTAAAACTCCGGGCACTTTAGGGAGCGTTTTCACTTGAATTTGCTTTCAAATATTAGGAATTCTTGTTTATACGGCTTAAAATTTGTGTAGAAAGCCTGTAAGTGAGGACTGTACTGCTTATGTTTACAATTGAGGCCGCATTACTCTGGCGACTTTTGTATGACTCTGTTAAAATCCTGACGGTTCCAGTACAAATTTGTAAGAAAACTCTCTAGGTGTGGTAAAACTCTTAAAATACGTAATTAGAGTTTCCAGAAATGATTAAAACCTTGGAAGAACCCCTTGAAATTAAAGTAAATAGATTCTTTCTACATTTCCTGCCGTTTGTAATCACAGACATTACCAGTGGAAAGCCGTGAAATGACCAGCAAACTGATAACATTTACAACTCTGGGCACTTGAGGGAGCGTTTTCACTTGAATTTGCTTTCAAATATTAGGAATTCTTGTTTATACAGCTCAAAATTTGTGTAGAAAGCCTGTAAGTGAGGACTGTACTGCTTATGTTTACAATTGAGGCCGCATTACTCTGGCCACTTTTGTATGACTCTGTTAAAATCCTGACCGTTCCAGTACATATTTGTAAGAAAACTCTCTAGTTGTGGTAAAACTCTTAAAATACGTAATTAGAGTTTCCAGAAATGATTAAAACCTTGGAAGAACCCCTTGAAATTAAAGTAAATAGATTCTTTCTACATTTCCTGCCGTTTGTAATCACAGACATTACCAGTGGAAAGCCGTGAAATGACCAGCAAACTGATAACATTTACAACTCTGGGCACTTGAGGGAGCGTTTTCACTTGAATTTGCTTTCAAATATTAGGAATTCTTGTTTATACAGCTCAAAATTTGTGTAGAAAGCCTGTAAGTGAGGACTGTACTGCTTATGTTTACAATTGAGGCCACATTACTCTGGCGACTTTTGTATGACTCTGTTAAAATCCTGACGGTTCCAGTACATATTTGTAAGAAAACTCTCTACTTGTGGTAAAACTCTTAAAATACGTAATTAGAGTTTCCAGAAGTGATTAAAAACTTGGAAGAACCCCTTGAAATTAAAGTATATAGATTCTTCCTACATTTCCTGCCGTTTGTAATCACAGACATTACCAGTGGAAAGCCGTGAAATGACCAGCAAACTGATAATATTTACAACTCCGGGCACTTTAGGGAGCGTTTTCACTTGAATTTGCTTTCAAATATTAGGAATTCTTGTTTATACAGCTCAAAATTTGTGCAGAAAGCCTGTAAGTGAGGACTGTACTGCTTATGTTTACAATTGAGGCCACATTACTCTGGCGACTTTTGTATGACTCTGTTAAAATCATGACGGTTCCAGTACAAATTTGTAAGAAAACTCTCTACTTGTGGTAAAACTCTTAAAATACGTAATTAGAGTTTCCAGAAGTGATTAAAAACTTGGAAGAACCCCTTGAAATAAAAGTATATAGATTCTTCCTACATTTCCTGCCGTTTGTAATCACAGACATTACCAGTGGAAAGCCGTGAAATGACCAGCAAACTGATAATATTTACAACTCCGGGCACTTTAGGGAGCGTTTTCACTTGAATTAGCTTTCAAATATTAGGAATTCTTGTTTATACAGCTCAAAATTTGTGCAGAAAGCCTGTAAGTGAGGACTGTACTGCTTATGTTTACAATTGAGGCCGCATTACTCTGGCGACTTTTGTATGACTCTGTTAAAATCCTGACGGTTCCAGTACAAATTTGTAAGAAAACTCTCTAGGTGTGGTAAAACTCTTAAAATACGTAATTAGAGTTTCCAGAAATGATTAAAACCTTGGAAGAACCCCTTGAAATTAAAGTAAATAGATTCTTCCTACATTTCCTGCCGTTTGTAATCACAGACATTACCAATGGAAAGCCGTGAAATGACCAGCAAACTGATAATATTTACAACTCTGGGCACTTGAGGGAGCGTTTTCACTTGAATTAGCTTTCAAATATTAGGAATTCTTGTTTATACAGCTCAAAATTTGTGCAGAAAGCCTGTAAGTGAGTACTGAACTGCTTATGTTTACAATTGAGGCCGCATTACTCTGGCGACTTTTGTATGACTCTGTTAAAATCCTGACGGTTCCAGTACAAATTTGTAAGAAAACTCTCTAGGTGTGGTAAAACTCTTAAAATACGTAATTAGAGTTTCCAGAAATGATTAAAACCTTGGAAGAACCCCTTGAAATTAAAGTAAATAGATTCTTTCTACATTTCCTGCCGTTTGTAATCACAGACATTACCAGTGGAAAGCCGTGAAATGACCAGCAAAATGATAATATTTACAACTCTGGGCACTTGAGGGAGCGTTTTCACTTGAATTTGCTTTCAAATATTAGGAATTCTTGTTTATACAGCTCAAAATTTGTGTAGAAAGCCTGTAAGTGAGGACTGTACTGCTTATGTTTACAATTGAGGCCACATTACTCTGGCGACTTTTGTATGACTCTGTTAAAATCCTGACGGTTCCAGTACATATTTGTAAGAAAACTCTCTACTTGTGGTAAAACTCTTAAAATACGTAATTAGAGTTTCCAGAAGTGATTAAAAACTTGGAAGAACCCCTTGAAATTAAAGTATATAGATTCTTCCTACATTTCCTGCCGTTTGTAATCACAGACATTACCAGTGGAAAGCCGTGAAATGACCAGCAAACTGATAATATTTACAACTCCGGGCACTTTAGGGAGCGTTTTCACTTGAATTTGCTTTCAAATATTAGGAATTCTTGTTTATACAGCTCAAAATTTGTGCAGAAAGCCTGTAAGTGAGGACTGTACTGCTTATGTTTACAATTGAGGCCACATTACTCTGGCGACTTTTGTATGACTCTGTTAAAATCCTTACGGTTCCAGTACAAATTTGTAAGAAAACTCTCTAGTTGTGGTAAAACTCTTAAAATACGCAATTAGAGTTTCCAGAAGTGATTAAAACCTTGGAAGAACCCCTTGAAATTAAAGTAAATAGATTCTTCCTACATTTCCTGCCGTTTGTAATCACAGACATTACCAGTGGAAAGCCGTGAAATGACCAGCAAACTGATAATATTTACAACTGTGGGCACTTGAGGGAGCGTTTTCACTTGAATTTGCTTTCAAATATTAGGAATTCTTGTTTATACAGCTCAAAATTTGTGTAGAAAGCCTGTAAGTGAGGACTGAACTGCTTATGTTTACAATTGAGGCGGCATTACTCTGGCGACTTTTGTTTGACTCTGTTAAAATCCTGACGGTTCCAGTACAAATTTGTAAGAAAAATCTCTAGGTGTGGTAAAACTCTTAAAATACGTAATTAGAGTTTCCAGAAATGATTAAAACCTTGGAAGAACCCCTTGAAATTAAAGTAAATAGATTCTTCCTACATTTCCTGCCGTTTGTAATCACAGACACTACCAATGGAAAGCCTTGAAATGACCAGCAAACTGATAATATTTAAAACTCCGGGCACTTTAGGGAGCGTTTTCACTTGAATTTGCTTTCAAATATTAGGAATTCTTGTTTATACGGCTCAAAATTTGTGTAGAAAGCCTGTAAGTGAGGACTGTACTGCTTATGTTTACAATTGAGGCCGCATTACTCTGGCGACTTTTGTATGACTGTTAAAATCCTGACGGTTCCAGTACATATTTGTAAGAAAACTCTCTAGTTGTGGTAAAACTCTTAAAATACGTAATTAGAGTTTCCAGAAATGATTAAAACCTTGGAAGAACCCGTTGAAATTAAAGTAAATAGATTCTTCCTACATTTCCTGCCATTTGTAATCACAGACATTACCAGTGGAAAGCCGTGAAATGACCAGCAAACTGATAATATTTACAACTCTGAGCACTTTAGGGAGCGTTTTCACTTGAATTTGCTTTGAAATATTAGGAATTCTTGTTTATACAGCTCAAAATTTGTGTAGAAAGCCTGTAAGTGAGGACTGTACTGCTTATGTTTACAATTGAGGCGGCATTACTCTGGCGACTTTTGTATGACTCTGTTAAAATCCTGACGGTTCCAGTACAAATTTGTAAGAAAACTCTCTAGGTGTGGTAAAACTCTTAAAATACGTAATTAGAGTTTCCAGAAATGATTAAAACCTTGGAAGAACCCCTTGAAATTAAAGTAAATAGATTCTTCCTACATTTCCTGCCGTTTGTAATCACAGACATTACCAATGGAAAGCCGTGAAATGACCAGCAAACTGATAATATTTACAACTCTGGGCACTTGAGGGAGCGTTTTCACTTGAATTAGCTTTCAAATATTAGGAATTCTTGTTTATACAGCTCAAAATTTGTGCAGAAAGCCTGTAAGTGAGTACTGAACTGCTTATGTTTACAATTGAGGCCGCATTACTCTGGCGACTTTTGTATGACTCTGTTAAAATCCTGACGGTTCCAGTACAAATTTGTAAGAAAACTCTCTAGGTGTGGTAAAACTCTTAAAATACGTAATTAGAGTTTCCAGAAATGATTAAAACCTTGGAAGAACCCCTTGAAATTAAAGTAAATAGATTCTTCCTACATTTCCTGCCGTTTGTAATCACAGACATTACCAGTGGAAAGCCGTGAAATGACCAGCAAAATGATAATATTTACAACTCTGGGCACTTGAGGGAGCGTTTTCACTTGAATTTGCTTTCAAATATTAGGAATTCTTGTTTATACAGCTCAAAATTTGTGTAGAAAGCCTGTAAGTGAGGACTGTACTGCTTATGTTTACAATTGAGGCCACATTACTCTGGCGACTTTTGTATGACTCTGTTAAAATCCTGACGGTTCCAGTACATATTTGTAAGAAAACTCTCTACTTGTGGTAAAACTCTTAAAATACGTAATTAGAGTTTCCAGAAGTGATTAAAAACTTGGAAGAACCCCTTGAAATTAAAGTATATAGATTCTTCCTACATTTCCTGCCGTTTGTAATCACAGACATTACCAGTGGAAAGCCGTGAAATGACCAGCAAACTGATAATATTTACAACTCCGGGCACTTTAGGGAGCGTTTTCACTTGAATTTGCTTTCAAATATTAGGAATTCTTGTTTATACAGCTCAAAATTTGTGCAGAAAGCCTGTAAGTGAGGACTGTACTGCTTATGTTTACAATTGAGGCCACATTACTCTGGCGACTTTTGTATGACTCTGTTAAAATCCTTACGGTTCCAGTACAAATTTGTAAGAAAACTCTCTAGTTGTGGTAAAACTCTTAAAATACGCAATTAGAGTTTCCAGAAGTGATTAAAACCTTGGAAGAACCCCTTGAAATTAAAGTAAATAGATTCTTCCTACATTTCCTGCCGTTTGTAATCACAGACATTACCAGTGGAAAGCCGTGAAATGACCAGCAAACTGATAATATTTACAACTGTGGGCACTTGAGGGAGCGTTTTCACTTGAATTTGCTTTCAAATATTAGGAATTCTTGTTTATACAGCTCAAAATTTGTGTAGAAAGCCTGTAAGTGAGGACTGAACTGCTTATGTTTACAATTGAGGCGGCATTACTCTGGCGACTTTTGTTTGACTCTGTTAAAATCCTGACGGTTCCAGTACAAATTTGTAAGAAAAATCTCTAGGTGTGGTAAAACTCTTAAAATACGTAATTAGAGTTTCCAGAAATGATTAAAACCTTGGAAGAACCCCTTGAAATTAAAGTAAATAGATTCTTCCTACATTTCCTGCCGTTTGTAATCACAGACACTACCAATGGAAAGCCTTGAAATGACCAGCAAACTGATAATATTTAAAACTCCGGGCACTTTAGGGAGCGTTTTCACTTGAATTTGCTTTCAAATATTAGGAATTCTTGTTTATACGGCTCAAAATTTGTGTAGAAAGCCTGTAAGTGAGGACTGTACTGCTTATGTTTACAATTGAGGCCGCATTACTCTGGCGACTTTTGTATGACTGTTAAAATCCTGACGGTTCCAGTACATATTTGTAAGAAAACTCTCTAGTTGTGGTAAAACTCTTAAAATACGTAATTAGAGTTTCCAGAAATGATTAAAACCTTGGAAGAACCCGTTGAAATTAAAGTAAATAGATTCTTCCTACATTTCCTGCCGTTTGTAATCACAGACATTACCAGTGGAAAGCCGTGAAATGACCAGCAAACTGATAATATTTACAACTCTGAGCACTTTAGGGAGCGTTTTCACTTGAATTTGCTTTGAAATATTAGGAATTCTTGTTTATACAGCTCAAAATTTGTGTAGAAAGCCTGTAAGTGAGGACTGTACTGCTTATGTTTACAATTGAGGCGGCATTACTCTGGCGACTTTTGTATGACTCTGTTAAAATCCTGACGGTTCCAGTACAAATTTGTAAGAAAACTCTCTAGTTGTGGTAAAACTCTTAAAATACGCAATTAGAGTTTCCAGAAGTGATTAAAACCTTGGAAGAACCCCTTGAAATTAAAGTAAATAGATTCTTCCTACATTTCCTGCCGTTTGTAATCGCAGACATTACCAGTGGAAAGCCGTGAAATGACCAGCAAACTGATAATATTTACAACTCTGGGCACTTGAGGGAGCGTTCTCACTTGAATTAGCTTTCAAATATTAGGAATTCTTGTTTATACGGCTCAAAATTTGTGCAGAAAGCCTGTAAGTGAGTACTGAACTGCTTATGTTTACAATTGAGGCCGCATTACTCTGGCGACTTTTGTATGACTCTGTTAAAATCCTGACGGTTCCAGTACAAATTTGTAAGAAAACTCTCTAGGTGTGGTAAAACTCTTAAAATACGTAATTAGAGTTTCCAGAAATGATTAAAACCTTGGAAGAACCCCTTGAAATTAAAGTAAATAGATTCTTTCTACATTTCCTGCCGTTTGTAATCACAGACATTACCAGTGGAAAGCCGTGAAATGACCAGCAAAATGATAATATTTACAACTCTGGGCACTTGAGGGAGCGTTTTCACTTGAATTTGCTTTCAAATATTAGGAATTCTTGTTTATACAGCTCAAAATTTGTGTAGAAAGCCTGTAAGTGAGGACTGTACTGCTTATGTTTACAATTGAGGCCACATTACTCTGGCGACTTTTGTATGACTCTGTTAAAATCCTGACGGTTCCAGTACATATTTGTAAGAAAACTCTCTACTTGTGGTAAAACTCTTAAAATACGTAATTAGAGTTTCCAGAAGTGATTAAAAACTTGGAAGAACCCCTTGAAATTAAAGTATATAGATTCTTCCTACATTTCCTGCCGTTTGTAATCACAGACATTACCAGTGGAAAGCCGTGAAATGACCAGCAAACTGATAATATTTACAACTCCGGGCACTTTAGGGAGCGTTTTCACTTGAATTTGCTTTCAAATATTAGGAATTCTTGTTTATACAGCTCAAAATTTGTGCAGAAAGCCTGTAAGTGAGGACTGTACTGCTTATGTTTACAATTGAGGCCGCATTACTCTGGCGACTTTTGTATGACTCTGTTAAAATCCTTACGGTTCCAGTACAAATTTGTAAGAAAACTCTCTAGTTGTGGTAAAACTCTTAAAATACGCAATTAGAGTTTCCAGAAGTGATTAAAACCTTGGAAGAACCCCTTGAAATTAAAGTAAATAGATTCTTCCTACATTTCCTGCCGTTTGTAATCGCAGACATTACCAGTGGAAAGCCGTGAAATGACCAGCAAACTGATAATATTTACAACTCTGGGCACTTGAGGGAGCGTTCTCACTTGAATTAGCTTTCAAATATTAGGAATTCTTGTTTATACGGCTCAAAATTTGTGCAGAAAGCCTGTAAGTGAGTACTGAACTGCTTATGTTTACAATTGAGGCCGCATTACTCTGGCGACTTTTGTATGACTCTGTTAAAATCCTGACGGTTCCAGTACAAATTTGTAAGAAAACTCTCTAGGTGTGGTAAAACTCTTAAAATACGTAATTAGAGTTTCCAGAAATGATTAAAACCTTGGAAGAACCCCTTGAAATTAAAGTAAATAGATTCTTTCTACATTTCCTGCCGTTTGTAATCACAGACATTACCAGTGGAAAGCCGTGAAATGACCAGCAAAATGATAATATTTACAACTCTGGGCACTTGAGGGAGCGTTTTCACTTGAATTTGCTTTCAAATATTAGGAATTCTTGTTTATACAGCTCAAAATTTGTGTAGAAAGCCTGTAAGTGAGGACTGTACTGCTTATGTTTACAATTGAGGCCACATTACTCTGGCGACTTTTGTATGACTCTGTTAAAATCCTGACGGTTCCAGTACATATTTGTAAGAAAACTCTCTACTTGTGGTAAAACTCTTAAAATACGTAATTAGAGTTTCCAGAAGTGATTAAAAACTTGGAAGAACCCCTTGAAATTAAAGTATATAGATTCTTCCTACATTTCCTGCCGTTTGTAATCACAGACATTACCAGTGGAAAGCCGTGAAATGACCAGCAAACTGATAATATTTACAACTCCGGGCACTTTAGGGAGCGTTTTCACTTGAATTTGCTTTCAAATATTAGGAATTCTTGTTTATACAGCTCAAAATTTGTGCAGAAAGCCTGTAAGTGAGGACTGTACTGCTTATGTTTACAATTGAGGCCGCATTACTCTGGCGACTTTTGTATGACTCTGTTAAAATCCTTACGGTTCCAGTACAAATTTGTAAGAAAACTCTCTAGTTGTGGTAAAACTCTTAAAATACGCAATTAGAGTTTCCAGAAGTGATTAAAACCTTGGAAGAACCCCTTGAAATTAAAGTAAATAGATTCTTCCTACATTTCCTGCCGTTTGTAATCACAGACATTACCAGTGGAAAGCCGTGAAATGACCAGCAAACTGATAATATTTACAACTGTGGGCACTTGAGGGAGCGTTTTCACTTGAATTTGCTTTCAAATATTAGGAATTCTTGTTTATACAGCTCAAAATTTGTGTAGAAAGCCTGTAAGTGAGGACTGAACTGCTTATGTTTACAATTGAGGCGGCATTACTCTGGCGACTTTTGTTTGACTCTGTTAAAATCCTGACGTTTCCAGTACAAATTTGTAAGAAAAATCTCTAGATGTGGTAAAACTCTTAAAATACGTAATTAGAGTTTCCAGAAATGATTAAAACCTTGGAAGAACCCCTTGAAATTAAAGTAAATAGATTCTTCCTACATTTCCTGCCGTTTGTAATCACAGACACTACCAATGGAAAGCCTTGAAATGACCAGCAAACTGATAATATTTAAAACTCCGGGCACTTTAGGGAGCGTTTTCACTTGAATTTGCTTTCAAATATTAGGAATTCTTGTTTATACGGCTTAAAATTTGTGTAGAAAGCCTGTAAGTGAGGACTGTACTGCTTATGTTTACAATTGAGGCCGCATTACTCTGGCGACTTTTGTATGACTGTTAAAATCCTGACGGTTCCAGTACATATTTGTAAGAAAACTCTCTAGTTGTGGTAAAACTCTTAAAATACGTAATTAGAGTTTCCAGAAATGATTAAAACCTTGGAAGAACCCGTTGAAATTAAAGTAAATAGATTCTTCCTACATTTCCTGCCGTTTGTAATCACAGACATTACCAGTGGAAAGCCGTGAAATGACCAGCAAACTGATAATATTTACAACCCTGAGCACTTTAGGGAGCGTTTTCACTTGAATTTGCTTTGAAATATTAGGAATTCTTGTTTATACAGCTCAAAATTTGTGTAGAAAGCCTGTAAGTGAGGACTGTACTGCTTATGTTTACAATTGAGGCCGCATTACTCTGGCGACTTTTGTATGACTCTGTTAAAATCCTGACGGTTCCAGTACAAATTTGTAAGAAAAATATCTAGGTGTGGTAAAACTCTTAAAATACGTAATTAGAGTTTCCGGAAATGATTAAAAACATGGAAGAACCCCTTGAAATTAAAGTAAATAGATTCTTCCTACATTTCCTGCCGTTTGTAATCACAGACACTACCAATGGAAAGCCTTGAAATGACCAGCAAACTGATAATATTTACACCTCCGGGCACTTTAGGGAGCGTTTTCACTTGAATTTGCTTTCAAATATTAGGAATTCTTGTTTATACGGCTTAAAATTTGTGTAGAAAGCCTGTAAGTGAGGACTGTACTGCTTATGTTTACAATTGAGGCCGCATTACTCTGGCGACTTTTGTATGACTGTTAAAATCCTGACGGTTCCAGTACATATTTGTAAGAAAACTCTCTAGTTGTGGTAAAACTCTTAAAATACGTAATTAGAGTTTCCAGAAATGATTAAAACCTTGGAAGAACCCCTTGAAATTAAAGTAAATAGATTCTTCCTACATTTCCTGCCGTTTGTAATCACAGGCATTACCAATGGAAAACCGTGAAATGACCAGCAAACTGATAATATTTACAACTCTGGGCACTTGAGGGAGCGTTTTCACTTGAATTTGCTTTCAAATATTAGGAATTCTTGTTTATACAGCTCAAAATTTGTGCAGAAAGCCTGTAAGTGAGGACTAAACTGCTTATGTTTACAATTGAGGCGGCATTACTCTGGCGACTTTTGTATGACTCTGTTAAAATCCTGACGGTTCCAGTACAAATTTGTAAGAAAACTCTCTAGTTGTGGTAAAACTCTTAAAATACGCAATTAGAGTTTCCAGAAGTGATTAAAACCTTGGAAGAACCCCTTGAAATTAAAGTAAATAGATTCTTCCTACATTTCCTGCCGTTTGTAATCGCAGACATTACCAGTGGAAAGCCGTGAAATGACCAGCAAACTGATAATATTTACAACTCTGGGCACTTGAGGGAGCGTTCTCACTTGAATTAGCTTTCAAATATTAGGAATTCTTGTTTATTCGGCTCAAAATTTGTGCAGAAAGCCTGTAAGTGAGTACTGAACTGCTTATGTTTACAATTGAGGCCGCATTACTCTGGCGACTTTTGTATGACTCTGTTAAAATCCTGACGGTTCCAGTACAAATTTGTAAGAAAACTCTCTAGGTGTGGTAAAACTCTTAAAATACGTAATTAGAGTTTCCAGAAATGATTAAAACCTTGGAAGAACCCCTTGAAATTAAAGTAAATAGATTCTTTCTACATTTCCTGCCGTTTGTAATCACAGACATTACCAGTGGAAAGCCGTGAAATGACCAGCAAAATGATAATATTTACAACTCTGGGCACTTGAGGGAGCGTTTTCACTTGAATTTGCTTTCAAATATTAGGAATTCTTGTTTATACAGCTCAAAATTTGTGTAGAAAGCCTGTAAGTGAGGACTGTACTGCTTATGTTTACAATTGAGGCCACATTACTCTGGCGACTTTTGTATGACTCTGTTAAAATCCTGACGGTTCCAGTACATATTTGTAAGAAAACTCTCTACTTGTGGTAAAACTCTTAAAATACGTAATTAGAGTTTCCAGAAGTGATTAAAAACTTGGAAGAACCCCTTGAAATTAAAGTATATAGATTCTTCCTACATTTCCTGCCGTTTGTAATCACAGACATTACCAGTGGAAAGCCGTGAAATGACCAGCAAACTGATAATATTTACAACTCCGGGCACTTTAGGGAGCGTTTTCACTTGAATTTGCTTTCAAATATTAGGAATTCTTGTTTATACAGCTCAAAATTTGTGCAGAAAGCCTGTAAGTGAGGACTGTACTGCTTATGTTTACAATTGAGGCCGCATTACTCTGGCGACTTTTGTATGACTCTGTTAAAATCCTTACGGTTCCAGTACAAATTTGTAAGAAAACTCTCTAGTTGTGGTAAAACTCTTAAAATACGCAATTAGAGTTTCCAGAAGTGATTAAAACCTTGGAAGAACCCCTTGAAATTAAAGTAAATAGATTCTTCCTACATTTCCTGCCGTTTGTAATCGCAGACATTACCAGTGGAAAGCCGTGAAATGACCAGCAAACTGATAATATTTACAACTCTGGGCACTTGAGGGAGCGTTCTCACTTGAATTAGCTTTCAAATATTAGGAATTCTTGTTTATACGGCTCAAAATTTGTGCAGAAAGCCTGTAAGTGAGTACTGAACTGCTTATGTTTACAATTGAGGCCGCATTACTCTGGCGACTTTTGTATGACTCTGTTAAAATCCTGACGGTTCCAGTACAAATTTGTAAGAAAACTCTCTAGGTGTGGTAAAACTCTTAAAATACGTAATTAGAGTTTCCAGAAATGATTAAAACCTTGGAAGAACCCCTTGAAATTAAAGTAAATAGATTCTTTCTACATTTCCTGCCGTTTGTAATCACAGACATTACCAGTGGAAAGCCGTGAAATGACCAGCAAAATGATAATATTTACAACTCTGGGCACTTGAGGGAGCGTTTTCACTTGAATTTGCTTTCAAATATTAGGAATTCTTGTTTATACAGCTCAAAATTTGTGTAGAAAGCCTGTAAGTGAGGACTGTACTGCTTATGTTTACAATTGAGGCCACATTACTCTGGCGACTTTTGTATGACTCTGTTAAAATCCTGACGGTTCCAGTACATATTTGTAAGAAAACTCTCTACTTGTGGTAAAACTCTTAAAATACGTAATTAGAGTTTCCAGAAATGATTAAAACCTTGGAAGAACCCGTTGAAATTAAAGTAAATAGATTCTTCCTACATTTCCTGCCGATTGTAATCACAGACATTACCAGTGGAAAGCCGTGAAATGACCAGCAAACTGATAATATTTACAACTCTGGGCACTTGAGGGAGCGTTCTCACTTGAATTAGCTTTCAAATATTAGGAATTCTTGTTTATACGGCTCAAAATTTGTGCAGAAAGCCTGTAAGTGAGGACTGAACTGCTTATGTTTACAATTGAGGCCGCATTACTCTGGCGACTTTTGTATGACTCTGTTAAAATCCTGACGGTTCCAGTACAAATTTGTAAGAAAAATATCTAGGTGTGGTAAAACTCTTAAAATACGTAATTAGAGTTTCCGGAAATGATTAAAAACATGGAAGAACCCCTTGAAATTAAAGTAAATAGATTCTTCCTACATTTCCTGCCGTTTGTAATCACAGACACTACCAATGGAAAGCCTTGAAATGACCAGCAAACTGATAATATTTACACCTCCGGGCACTTTAGGGAGCGTTTTCACTTGAATTTGCTTTCAAATATTAGGAATTCTTGTTTATACGGCTTAAAATTTGTGTAGAAAGCCTGTAAGTGAGGACTGTACTGCTTATGTTTACAATTGAGGCCGCATTACTCTGGCGACTTTTGTATGACTGTTAAAATCCTGACGGTTCCAGTACATATTTGTAAGAAAACTCTCTAGTTGTGGTAAAACTCTTAAAATACGTAATTAGAGTTTCCAGAAATGATTAAAACCTTGGAAGAACCCCTTGAAATTAAAGTAAATAGATTCTTCCTACATTTCCTGCCGTTTGTAATCACAGGCATTACCAATGGAAAACCGTGAAATGACCAGCAAACTGATAATATTTACAACTCTGGGCACTTGAGGGAGCGTTTTCACTTGAATTTGCTTTCAAATATTAGGAATTCTTGTTTATACAGCTCAAAATTTGTGCAGAAAGCCTGTAAGTGAGGACTAAACTGCTTATGTTTACAATTGAGGCGGCATTACTCTGGCGACTTTTGTATGACTCTGTTAAAATCCTGACGGTTCCAGTACAAATTTGTAAGAAAACTCTCTAGGTGTGGTAAAACTCTTAAAATACGTAATTAGAGTTTCCAGAAATGATTAAAACCTTGGAAGAACCCCTTGAAATTAAAGTAAATAGATTCTTCCTACATTTCCTGCCGTTTGTAATCACAGACATTACCAATGGAAAGCCGTGAAATGACCAGCAAACTGATAATATTTACAACTCTGGGCACTTGAGGGAGCGTTTTCACTTGAATTAGCTTTCAAATATTAGGAATTCTTGTTTATACAGCTCAAAATTTGTGCAGAAAGCCTGTAAGTGAGTACTGAACTGCTTATGTTTACAATTGAGGCCGCATTACTCTGGCGACTTTTGTATGACTCTGTTAAAATCCTGACGGTTCCAGTACAAATTTGTAAGAAAACTCTCTAGGTGTGGTAAAACTCTTAAAATACGTAATTAGAGTTTCCAGAAATGATTAAAACCTTGGAAGAACCCCTTGAAATTAAAGTAAATAGATTCTTTCTACATTTCCTGCCGTTTGTAATCACAGACATTACCAGTGGAAAGCCGTGAAATGACCAGCAAACTGATAATATTTACAACTCCGGGCACTTTAGGGAGCGTTTTCACTTGAATTTGCTTTCAAATATTAGGAATTCTTGTTTATACGGCTTAAAATTTGTGTAGAAAGCCTGTAAGTGAGGACTGTACTGCTTATGTTTACAATTGAGGCCGCATTACTCTGGCGACTTTTGTATGACTGTTAAAATCCTGACGGTTCCAGTACATATTTGTAAGAAAACTCTCTAGTTGTGGTAAAACTCTTAAAATACGTAATTAGAGTTTCCAGAAATGATTAAAACCTTGGAAGAACCCCTTGAAATTAAAGTAAATAGATTCTTCCTACATTTCCTGCCGTTTGTAATCACAGGCATTACCAATGGAAAACCGTGAAATGACCAGCAAACTGATAATATTTACAACTCTGGGCACTTGAGGGAGCGTTTTCACTTGAATTTGCTTTCAAATATTAGGAATTCTTGTTTATACAGCTCAAAATTTGTGTAGAAAGCCTGTAAGTGAGGACTGTACTGCTTATGTTTACAATTGAGGCCGCATTACTCTGGCGACTTTTGTATGACTCTGTTAAAATCCTGACCGTTCCAGTACATATTTGTAAGAAAACTCTCTAGTTGTGGTAAAACTCTTAAAATACGTAATTAGAGTTTCCAGAAATGATTAAAAACTTGGAAGAACCCCTTGAAATTAAAGTAAATAGATTCTTCCTACATTTCCTGCCGTTTGTAATCACAGACATTACCAATGGAAAGCCGTGAAATGACCAGCAAACTGATAATATTTACAACTCCGGGCACTTTAGGGAGCGTTTTCACTTGAATTTGCTTTCAAATATTAGGAATTCTTGTTTATACAGCTCAAAATTTGTGCAGAAAGCCTGTAAGTGAGGACTGTACTGCTTATGTTTACAATTGAGGCCGCATTACTCTGGCGACTTTTGTATGACTCTGTTAAAATCCTTACGGTTCCAGTACAAATTTGTAAGAAAACTCTCTAGTTGTGGTAAAACTCTTAAAATACGCAATTAGAGTTTCCAGAAGTGATTAAAACCTTGGAAGAACCCCTTGAAATTAAAGTAAATAGATTCTTCCTACATTTCCTGCCGTTTGTAATCACAGACATTACCAGTGGAAAGCCGTGAAATGACCAGCAAACTGATAATATTTACAACTGTGGGCACTTGAGGGAGCGTTTTCACTTGAATTTGCTTTCAAATATTAGGAATTCTTGTTTATACAGCTCAAAATTTGTGTAGAAAGCCTGTAAGTGAGGACTGAACTGCTTATGTTTACAATTGAGGCGGCATTACTCTGGCGACTTTTGTTTGACTCTGTTAAAATCCTGACGGTTCCAGTACAAATTTGTAAGAAAAATCTCTAGGTGTGGTAAAACTCTTAAAATACGTAATTAGAGTTTCCAGAAATGATTAAAACCTTGGAAGAACCCCTTGAAATTAAAGTAAATAGATTCTTCCTACATTTCCTGCCGTTTGTAATCACAGACACTACCAATGGAAAGCCTTGAAATGACCAGCAAACTGATAATATTTACAACTCCGGGCACTTTAGGGAGCGTTTTCACTTGAATTTGCTTTCAAATATTAGGAATTCTTGTTTATACGGCTTAAAATTTGTGTAGAAAGCCTGTAAGTGAGGACTGTACTGCTTATGTTTACAATTGAGGCCGCATTACTCTGGCGACTTTTGTATGACTGTTAAAATCCTGACGGTTCCAGTACATATTTGTAAGAAAACTCTCTAGTTGTGGTAAAACTCTTAAAATACGTAATTAGAGTTTCCAGAAATGATTAAAACCTTGGAAGAACCCCTTGAAATTAAAGTAAATAGATTCTTCCTACATTTCCTGCCGTTTGTAATCACAGGCATTACCAATGGAAAACCGTGAAATGACCAGCAAACTGATAATATTTACAACTCTGGGCACTTGAGGGAGCGTTTTCACTTGAATTTGCTTTCAAATATTAGGAATTCTTGTTTATACAGCTCAAAATTTGTGTAGAAAGCCTGTAAGTGAGGACTGTACTGCTTATGTTTACAATTGAGGCCGCATTACTCTGGCGACTTTTGTATGACTCTGTTAAAATCCTGACCGTTCCAGTACATATTTGTAAGAAAACTCTCTAGTTGTGGTAAAACTCTTAAAATACGTAATTAGAGTTTCCAGAAATGATTAAAAACTTGGAAGAACCCCTTGAAATTAAAGTAAATAGATTCTTCCTACATTTCCTGCCGTTTGTAATCACAGACATTACCAATGGAAAGCCGTGAAATGACCAGCAAACTGATAATATTTACAACTCCGGGCACTTTAGGGAGCGTTTTCACTTGAATTTGCTTTCAAATATTAGGAATTCTTGTTTATACAGCTCAAAATTTGTGCAGAAAGCCTGTAAGTGAGGACTGAACTGCTTATGTTTACAATTGAGGCCGCATTACTCTGGCGACTTTTGTATGACTCTGTTAAAATCCTGACGGTTCCAGTACAAATTTGTAAGAAAACTCTCTAGGTGTGGTAAAACTCTTAAAATACGTAATTAGAGTTTCCAGAAATGATTAAAACCTTGGAAGAACCCCTTGAAATTAAAGTAAGTAGATTCTTCCTACATTTCCTGCCGTTTGTAATCACAGACATTACCAATGGAAAGCCGTGAAATGACCAGCAAACTGATAATATTTACAACTCTGGGCACTTGAGGGAGCGTTCTCACTTGAAATAGCTTTCAAATATTAGGAATTCTTGTTTATACAGCTCAAAATTTGTGCAGAAAGCCTGTAAGTGAGTACTGAACTGCTTATGTTTACAATTGAGGCCGCATTACTCTGGCGACTTTTGTATGACTCTGTTAAAATCCTGACGGTTCCAGTACAAATTTGTAAGAAAACTCTCTAGGTGTGGTAAAACTCTTAAAATACGTAATTAGAGTTTCCAGAAATGATTAAAACCTTGGAAGAACCCCTTGAAATTAAAGTAAATAGATTCTTTCTACATTTCCTGCCGTTTGTAATCACAGACATTACCAGTGGAAAGCCGTGAAATGAGCAGCAAACTGATAATATTTACAACTCCGGGCACTTTAGGGAGCGTTTTCACTTGAATTTGCTTTCAAATATTAGGAATTCTTGTTTATACAGCTCAAAATTTGTGCAGAAAGCCTGTAAGTGAGGACTGTACTGCTTATGTTTACAATTGAGGCGGCATTACTCTGGCGACTTTTGTATGACTCTGTTAAAATCATGACGGTTCCAGTACAAATTTGTAAGAAAACTCTCTACTTGTGGTAAAACTCTTAAAATACGTAATTAGAGTTTCCAGAAGTGATTAAAACCTTGGAAGAACCCCTTGAAATTAAAGTAAATAGATTCTTCCTACATTTCCTGCCGTTTGTAATCACAGGCATTACCAATGGAAAACCGTGAAATGACCAGCAAACTGATAATATTTACAACTCTGGGCACTTGAGGGAGCGTTTTCACTTGAATTTGCTTTCAAATATTAGGAATTCTTGTTTATACAGCTCAAAATTTGTGTAGAAAGCCTGTAAGTGAGGACTGTACTGCTTATGTTTACAATTGAGGCCGCATTACTCTGGCGACTTTTGTATGACTCTGTTAAAATCCTGACCGTTCCAGTACATATTTGTAAGAAAACTCTCTAGTTGTGGTAAAACTCTTAAAATACGTAATTAGAGTTTCCAGAAATGATTAAAAACTTGGAAGAACCCCTTGAAATTAAAGTAAATAGATTCTTCCTACATTTCCTGCCGTTTGTAATCACAGACATTACCAATGGAAAGCCGTGAAATGACCAGCAAACTGATAATATTTACAACTCCGGGCACTTTAGGGAGCGTTTTCACTTGAATTTGCTTTCAAATATTAGGAATTCTTGTTTATACAGCTCAAAATTTGTGCAGAAAGCCTGTAAGTGAGGACTGTACTGCTTATGTTTACAATTGAGGCCGCATTACTCTGGCGACTTTTGTATGACTCTGTTAAAATCCTTACGGTTCCAGTACAAATTTGTAAGAAAACTCTCTAGTTGTGGTAAAACTCTTAAAATACGCAATTAGAGTTTCCAGAAGTGATTAAAACCTTGGAAGAACCCCTTGAAATTAAAGTAAATAGATTCTTCCTACATTTCCTGCCGTTTGTAATCACAGACATTACCAGTGGAAAGCCGTGAAATGACCAGCAAACTGATAATATTTACAACTGTGGGCACTTGAGGGAGCGTTTTCACTTGAATTTGCTTTCAAATATTAGGAATTCTTGTTTATACAGCTCAAAATTTGTGTAGAAAGCCTGTAAGTGAGGACTGAACTGCTTATGTTTACAATTGAGGCGGCATTACTCTGGCGACTTTTGTTTGACTCTGTTAAAATCCTGACGGTTCCAGTACAAATTTGTAAGAAAAATCTCTAGGTGTGGTAAAACTCTTAAAATACGTAATTAGAGTTTCCAGAAATGATTAAAACCTTGGAAGAACCCCTTGAAATTAAAGTAAATAGATTCTTCCTACATTTCCTGCCGTTTGTAATCACAGACACTACCAATGGAAAGCCTTGAAATGACCAGCAAACTGATAATATTTACAACTCCGGGCACTTTAGGGAGCGTTTTCACTTGAATTTGCTTTCAAATATTAGGAATTCTTGTTTATACGGCTTAAAATTTGTGTAGAAAGCCTGTAAGTGAGGACTGTACTGCTTATGTTTACAATTGAGGCCGCATTACTCTGGCGACTTTTGTATGACTGTTAAAATCCTGACGGTTCCAGTACATATTTGTAAGAAAACTCTCTAGTTGTGGTAAAACTCTTAAAATACGTAATTAGAGTTTCCAGAAATGATTAAAACCTTGGAAGAACCCCTTGAAATTAAAGTAAATAGATTCTTCCTACATTTCCTGCCGTTTGTAATCACAGGCATTACCAATGGAAAACCGTGAAATGACCAGCAAACTGATAATATTTACAACTCTGGGCACTTGAGGGAGCGTTTTCACTTGAATTTGCTTTCAAATATTAGGAATTCTTGTTTATACAGCTCAAAATTTGTGTAGAAAGCCTGTAAGTGAGGACTGTACTGCTTATGTTTACAATTGAGGCCGCATTACTCTGGCGACTTTTGTATGACTCTGTTAAAATCCTGACCGTTCCAGTACATATTTGTAAGAAAACTCTCTAGTTGTGGTAAAACTCTTAAAATACGTAATTAGAGTTTCCAGAAATGATTAAAAACTTGGAAGAACCCCTTGAAATTAAAGTAAATAGATTCTTCCTACATTTCCTGCCGTTTGTAATCACAGACATTACCAATGGAAAGCCGTGAAATGACCAGCAAACTGATAATATTTACAACTCCGGGCACTTTAGGGAGCGTTTTCACTTGAATTTGCTTTCAAATATTAGGAATTCTTGTTTATACAGCTCAAAATTTGTGCAGAAAGCCTGTAAGTGAGGACTGAACTGCTTATGTTTACAATTGAGGCCGCATTACTCTGGCGACTTTTGTATGACTCTGTTAAAATCCTGACGGTTCCAGTACAAATTTGTAAGAAAACTCTCTAGGTGTGGTAAAACTCTTAAAATACGTAATTAGAGTTTCCAGAAATGATTAAAACCTTGGAAGAACCCCTTGAAATTAAAGTAAGTAGATTCTTCCTACATTTCCTGCCGTTTGTAATCACAGACATTACCAATGGAAAGCCGTGAAATGACCAGCAAACTGATAATATTTACAACTCTGGGCACTTGAGGGAGCGTTCTCACTTGAAATAGCTTTCAAATATTAGGAATTCTTGTTTATACAGCTCAAAATTTGTGCAGAAAGCCTGTAAGTGAGTACTGAACTGCTTATGTTTACAATTGAGGCCGCATTACTCTGGCGACTTTTGTATGACTCTGTTAAAATCCTGACGGTTCCAGTACAAATTTGTAAGAAAACTCTCTAGGTGTGGTAAAACTCTTAAAATACGTAATTAGAGTTTCCAGAAATGATTAAAACCTTGGAAGAACCCCTTGAAATTAAAGTAAATAGATTCTTTCTACATTTCCTGCCGTTTGTAATCACAGACATTACCAGTGGAAAGCCGTGAAATGAGCAGCAAACTGATAATATTTACAACTCCGGGCACTTTAGGGAGCGTTTTCACTTGAATTTGCTTTCAAATATTAGGAATTCTTGTTTATACAGCTCAAAATTTGTGCAGAAAGCCTGTAAGTGAGGACTGTACTGCTTATGTTTACAATTGAGGCCACATTACTCTGGCGACTTTTGTATGACTCTGTTAAAATCATGACGGTTCCAGTACAAATTTGTAAGAAAACTCTCTACTTGTGGTAAAACTCTTAAAATACGTAATTAGAGTTTCCAGAAGTGATTAAAAACTTGGAAGAACCCCTTGAAATAAAAGTATATAGATTCTTCCTACATTTCCTGCCGTTTGTAATCACAGACATTACCAGTGGAAAGCCGTGAAATGACCAGCAAACTGATAATATTTACAACTCCGGGCACTTTAGGGAGCGTTTTCACTTGAATTTGCTTTCAAATATTAGGAATTCTTGTTTATACAGCTCAAAATTTGTGCAGAAAGCCTGTAAGTGAGGACTGTACTGCTTATGTTTACAATTGAGGCCGCATTACTCTGGCGACTTTTGTATGACTCTGTTAAAATCCTTACGGTTCCAGTACAAATTTGTAAGAAAACTCTCTAGTTGTGGTAAAACTCTTAAAATACGCAATTAGAGTTTCCAGAAGTGATTAAAACCTTGGAAGAACCACTTGAAATTAAAGTAAATAGATTCTTCCTACATTTCCTGCCGTTTGTAATCACAGACATTACCAGTGGAAAGCCGTGAAATGACCAGCAAACTGATAATATTTACAACTGTGGGCACTTGAGGGAGCGTTTTCACTTGAATTTGCTTTCAAATATTAGGAATTCTTGTTTATACAGCTCAAAATTTGTGTAGAAAGCCTGTAAGTGAGGACTGAACTGCTTATGTTTACAATTGAGGCGGCATTACTCTGGCGACTTTTGTTTGACTCTGTTAAAATCCTGACGGTTCCAGTACAAATTTGTAAGAAAAATCTCTAGGTGTGGTAAAACTCTTAAAATACGTAATTAGAGTTTCCAGAAATGATTAAAACCTTGGAAGAACCCCTTGAAATTAAAGTAAATAGATTCTTCCTACATTTCCTGCCGTTTGTAATCACAGACACTACCAATGGAAAGCCTTGAAATGACCAGCAAACTGATAATATTTACAACTCCGGGCACTTTAGGGAGCGTTTTCACTTGAATTTGCTTTCAAATATTAGGAATTCTTGTTTATACGGCTTAAAATTTGTGTAGAAAGCCTGTAAGTGAGGACTGTACTGCTTATGTTTACAATTGAGGCCGCATTACTCTGGCGACTTTTGTATGACTGTTAAAATCCTGACGGTTCCAGTACATATTTGTAAGAAAACTCTCTAGTTGTGGTAAAACTCTTAAAATACGTAATTAGAGTTTCCAGAAATGATTAAAACCTTGGAAGAACCCCTTGAAATTAAAGTAAATAGATTCTTCCTACATTTCCTGCCGTTTGTAATCACAGGCATTACCAATGGAAAACCGTGAAATGACCAGCAAACTGATAATATTTACAACTCTGGGCACTTGAGGGAGCGTTTTCACTTGAATTTGCTTTCAAATATTAGGAATTCTTGTTTATACAGCTCAAAATTTGTGTAGAAAGCCTGTAAGTGAGGACTGTACTGCTTATGTTTACAATTGAGGCCGCATTACTCTGGCGACTTTTGTATGACTCTGTTAAAATCCTGACCGTTCCAGTACATATTTGTAAGAAAACTCTCTAGTTGTGGTAAAACTCTTAAAATACGTAATTAGAGTTTCCAGAAATGATTAAAAACTTGGAAGAACCCCTTGAAATTAAAGTAAATAGATTCTTCCTACATTTCCTGCCGTTTGTAATCACAGACATTACCAATGGAAAGCCGTGAAATGACCAGCAAACTGATAATATTTACAACTCCGGGCACTTTAGGGAGCGTTTTCACTTGAATTTGCTTTCAAATATTAGGAATTCTTGTTTATACAGCTCAAAATTTGTGCAGAAAGCCTGTAAGTGAGGACTGAACTGCTTATGTTTACAATTGAGGCCGCATTACTCTGGCGACTTTTGTATGACTCTGTTAAAATCCTGACGGTTCCAGTACAAATTTGTAAGAAAACTCTCTAGGTGTGGTAAAACTCTTAAAATACGTAATTAGAGTTTCCAGAAATGATTAAAACCTTGGAAGAACCCCTTGAAATTAAAGTAAGTAGATTCTTCCTACATTTCCTGCCGTTTGTAATCACAGACATTACCAATGGAAAGCCGTGAAATGACCAGCAAACTGATAATATTTACAACTCTGGGCACTTGAGGGAGCGTTCTCACTTGAAATAGCTTTCAAATATTAGGAATTCTTGTTTATACAGCTCAAAATTTGTGCAGAAAGCCTGTAAGTGAGTACTGAACTGCTTATGTTTACAATTGAGGCCGCATTACTCTGGCGACTTTTGTATGACTCTGTTAAAATCCTGACGGTTCCAGTACAAATTTGTAAGAAAACTCTCTAGGTGTGGTAAAACTCTTAAAATACGTAATTAGAGTTTCCAGAAATGATTAAAACCTTGGAAGAACCCCTTGAAATTAAAGTAAATAGATTCTTTCTACATTTCCTGCCGTTTGTAATCACAGACATTACCAGTGGAAAGCCGTGAAATGAGCAGCAAACTGATAATATTTACAACTCCGGGCACTTTAGGGAGCGTTTTCACTTGAATTTGCTTTCAAATATTAGGAATTCTTGTTTATACAGCTCAAAATTTGTGCAGAAAGCCTGTAAGTGAGGACTGTACTGCTTATGTTTACAATTGAGGCCACATTACTCTGGCGACTTTTGTATGACTCTGTTAAAATCATGACGGTTCCAGTACAAATTTGTAAGAAAACTCTCTACTTGTGGTAAAACTCTTAAAATACGTAATTAGAGTTTCCAGAAGTGATTAAAAACTTGGAAGAACCCCTTGAAATAAAAGTATATAGATTCTTCCTACATTTCCTGCCGTTTGTAATCACAGACATTACCAGTGGAAAGCCGTGAAATGACCAGCAAACTGATAATATTTACAACTCCGGGCACTTTAGGGAGCGTTTTCACTTGAATTTGCTTTCAAATATTAGGAATTCTTGTTTATACAGCTCAAAATTTGTGCAGAAAGCCTGTAAGTGAGGACTGTACTGCTTATGTTTACAATTGAGGCCGCATTACTCTGGCGACTTTTGTATGACTCTGTTAAAATCCTTACGGTTCCAGTACAAATTTGTAAGAAAACTCTCTAGTTGTGGTAAAACTCTTAAAATACGCAATTAGAGTTTCCAGAAGTGATTAAAACCTTGGAAGAACCCCTTGAAATTAAAGTAAATAGATTCTTCCTACATTTCCTGCCGTTTGTAATCACAGACATTACCAGTGGAAAGCCGTGAAATGACCAGCAAACTGATAATATTTACAACTGTGGGCACTTGAGGGAGCGTTTTCACTTGAATTTGCTTTCAAATATTAGGAATTCTTGTTTATACAGCTCAAAATTTGTGTAGAAAGCCTGTAAGTGAGGACTGAACTGCTTATGTTTACAATTGAGGCGGCATTACTCTGGCGACTTTTGTTTGACTCTGTTAAAATCCTGACGGTTCCAGTACAAATTTGTAAGAAAAATCTCTAGGTGTGGTAAAACTCTTAAAATACGTAATTAGAGTTTCCAGAAGTGATTAAAAACTTGGAAGAACCCCTTGAAATTAAAGTATATAGATTCTTCCTACATTTCCTGCCGTTTGTAATCACAGACATTACCAGTGGAAAGCCGTGAAATGACCAGCAAACTGATAATATTTACAACTCCGGGCACTTTAGGGAGCGTTTTCACTTGAATTTGCTTTCAAATATTAGGAATTCTTGTTTATACATCTCAAAATTTGTGCAGAAAGCCTGTAAGTGAGGACTGTACTGCTTATGTTTACAATTGAGGCCACATTACTCTGGCGACTTTTGTATGACTCTGTTAAAATCATGACGGTTCCAGTACAAATTTGTAAGAAAACTCTCTACTTGTGGTAAAACTCTTAAAATACGTAATTAGAGTTTCCAGAAGTGATTAAAAACTTGGAAGAACCCCTTGAAATAAAAGTATATAGATTCTTCCTACATTTCCTGCCGTTTGTAATCACAGACATTACCAGTGGAAAGCCGTGAAATGACCAGCAAACTGATAATATTTACAACTCCGGGCACTTTAGGGAGCGTTTTCACTTGAATTTGCTTTCAAATATTAGGAATTCTTGTTTATACAGCCTCAAAATTTGTGCAGAAAGCCTGTAAGTGAGGACTGTACTGCTTATGTTTACAATTGAGGCCGCATTACTCTGGCGACTTTTGTATGACTCTGTTAAAATCCTTACGGTTCCAGTACAAATTTGTAAGAAAACTCTCTAGGTGTGGTAAAACTCTTAAAATACGTAATTAGAGTTTCCAGAAATGATTAAAACCTTGGAAGAACCCCTTGAAATTAAAGTAAATAGATTCTTCCTACATTTCCTGCCGTTTGTAATCACAGACATTACCAATGGAAAGCCGTGAAATGACCAGCAAACTGATAATATTTACAACTCTGGGCACTTGAGGGAGCGTTCTCACTTGAAATAGCTTTCAAATATTAGGAATTCTTGTTTATACAGCTCAAAATTTGTGCAGAAAGCCTGTAAGTGAGTACTGAACTGCTTATGTTTACAATTGAGGCCGCATTACTCTGGCGACTTTTGTATGACTCTGTTAAAATCCTGACGGTTCCAGTACAAATTTGTAAGAAAACTCTCTAGGTGTGGTAAAACTCTTAAAATACGTAATTAGAGTTTCCAGAAATGATTAAAAACTTGGAAGAACCCCTTAAAATTAAAGTAAATAGATTCTTTCTACATTTCCTGCCGTTTGTAATCACAGACATTACCAGTGGAAAGCCGTGAAATGACCAGCAAAATGATAATATTTACAACTCTGGGCACTTGAGGGAGCGTTTTCACTTGAATTTGCTTTCAAATATTAGGAATTCTTGTTTATACAGCTCAAAATTTGTGTAGAAAGCCTGTAAGTGAGGACTGTACTGCTTATGTTTACAATTGAGGCCACATTACTCTGGCGACTTTTGTATGACTCTGTTAAAATCCTGACGGTTCCAGTACATATTTGTAAGAAAACTCTCTACTTGTGGTAAAACTCTTAAAATACGTAATTAGAGTTTCCAGAAGTGATTAAAAACTTGGAAGAACCCCTTGAAATTAAAGTATATAGATTCTTCCTACATTTCCTGCCGTTTGTAATCACAGACATTACCAGTGGAAAGCCGTGAAATGACCAGCAAACTGATAATATTTACAACTCCGGGCACTTTAGGGAGCGTTTTCACTTGAATTTGCTTTCAAATATTAGGAATTCTTGTTTATACAGCTCAAAATTTGTGCAGAAAGCCTGTAAGTGAGGACTGTACTGCTTATGTTTACAATTGAGGCCACATTACTCTGGCGACTTTTGTATGACTCTGTTAAAATCATGACGGTTCCAGTACAAATTTGTAAGAAAACTCTCTACTTGTGGTAAAACTCTTAAAATACGTAATTAGAGTTTCCAGAAGTGATTAAAAACTTGGAAGAACCCCTTGAAATAAAAGTATATAGATTCTTCCTACATTTCCTGCCGTTTGTAATCACAGACATTACCAGTGGAAAGCCGTGAAATGACCAGCAAACTGATAATATTTACAACTCCGGGCACTTTAGGGAGCGTTTTCACTTGAATTTGCTTTCAAATATTAGGAATTCTTGTTTATACAGCTCAAAATTTGTGCAGAAAGCCTGTAAGTGAGGACTGTACTGCTTATGTTTACAATTGAGGCCGCATTACTCTGGCGACTTTTGTATGACTCTGTTAAAATCCTTACGGTTCCAGTACAAATTTGTAAGAAAACTCTCTAGTTGTGGTAAAACTCTTAAAATACGCAATTAGAGTTTCCAGAAGTGATTAAAACCTTGGAAGAACCCCTTGAAATTAAAGTAAATAGATTCTTCCTACATTTCCTGCCGTTTGTAATCACAGACATTACCAGTGGAAAGCCGTGAAATGACCAGCAAACTGATAATATTTACAACTGTGGGCACTTGAGGGAGCGTTTTCACTTGAATTTGCTTTCAAATATTAGGAATTCTTGTTTATACAGCTCAAAATTTGTGTAGAAAGCCTGTAAGTGAGGACTGAACTGCTTATGTTTACAATTGAGGCGGCATTACTCTGGCGACTTTCGTTTGACTCTGTTAAAATCCTGACGGTTCCAGTACAAATTTGTAAGAAAAATCTCTAGGTGTGGTAAAACTCTTAAAATACGTAATTAGAGTTTCCAGAAGTGATTAAAAACTTGGAAGAACCCCTTGAAATTAAAGTATATAGATTCTTCCTACATTTCCTGCCGTTTGTAATCACAGACATTACCAGTGGAAAGCCGTGAAATGACCAGCAAACTGATAATATTTACAACTCCGGGCACTTTAGGGAGCGTTTTCACTTGAATTTGCTTTCAAATATTAGGAATTCTTGTTTATACATCTCAAAATTTGTGCAGAAAGCCTGTAAGTGAGGACTGTACTGCTTATGTTTACAATTGAGGCCACATTACTCTGGCGACTTTTGTATGACTCTGTTAAAATCATGACGGTTCCAGTACAAATTTGTAAGAAAACTCTCTACTTGTGGTAAAACTCTTAAAATACGTAATTAGAGTTTCCAGAAGTGATTAAAAACTTGGAAGAACCCCTTGAAATAAAAGTATATAGATTCTTCCTACATTTCCTGCCGTTTGTAATCACAGACATTACCAGTGGAAAGCCGTGAAATGACCAGCAAACTGATAATATTTACAACTCCGGGCACTTTAGGGAGCGTTTTCACTTGAATTTGCTTTCAAATATTAGGAATTCTTGTTTATACAGCTCAAAATTTGTGCAGAAAGCCTGTAAGTGAGGACTGTACTGCTTATGTTTACAATTGAGGCCGCATTACTCTGGCGACTTTTGTATGACTCTGTTAAAATCCTTACGGTTCCAGTACAAATTTGTAAGAAAACTCTCTAGGTGTGGTAAAACTCTTAAAATACGTAATTAGAGTTTCCAGAAATGATTAAAACCTTGGAAGAACCCCTTGAAATTAAAGTAAATAGATTCTTCCTACATTTCCTGCCGTTTGTAATCACAGACATTACCAGTGGAAAGCCGTGAAATGACCAGCAAACTGATAATATTTACAACTCCGGGCACTTTAGGGAGCGTTTTCACTTGAATTTGCTTTCAAATATTAGGAATTCTTGTTTATACAGCTCAAAATTTGTGCAGAAAGCCTGTAAGTGAGGACTGTACTGCTTATGTTTACAATTGAGGCCACATTACTCTGGCGACTTTTGTATGACTCTGTTAAAATCATGACGGTTCCAGTACAAATTTGTAAGAAAACTCTCTACTTGTGGTAAAACTCTTAAAATACGTAATTAGAGTTTCCAGAAGTGATTAAAAACTTGGAAGAACCCCTTGAAATAAAAGTATATAGATTCTTCCTACATTTCCTGCCGTTTGTAATCACAGACATTACCAGTGGAAAGCCGTGAAATGACCAGCAAACTGATAATATTTACATCTCCGGGCACTTTAGGGAGCGTTTTCACTTGAATTTGCTTTCAAATATTAGGAATTCTTGTTTATACAGCTCAAAATTTGTGCAGAAAGCCTGTAAGTGAGGACTGTACTGCTTATGTTTACAATTGAGGCCGCATTACTCTGGCGACTTTTGTATGACTCTGTTAAAATCCTTACGGTTCCAGTACAAATTTGTAAGAAAACTCTCTAGTTGTGGTAAAACTCTTAAAATACGCAATTAGAGTTTCCAGAAGTGATTAAAACCTTGGAAGAACCCCTTGAAATTAAAGTAAATAGATTCTTCCTACATTTCCTGCCGTTTGTAATCACAGACATTACCAGTGGAAAGCCGTGAAATGACCAGCAAACTGATAATATTTACAACTGTGGGCACTTGAGGGAGCGTTTTCACTTGAATTTGCTTTCAAATATTAGGAATTCTTGTTTATACAGCTCAAAATTTGTGTAGAAAGCCTGTAAGTGAGGACTGAACTGCTTATGTTTACAATTGAGGCGGCATTACTCTGGCGACTTTTGTTTGACTCTGTTAAAATCCTGACGGTTCCAGTACAAATTTGTAAGAAAAATCTCTAGGTGTGGTAAAACTCTTAAAATACGTAATTAGAGTTTCCAGAAATGATGAAAACCTTGGAAGAACCCCTTGAAATTAAAGTAAATAGATTCTTCCTACATTTCCTGCCGTTTGTAATCACAGACACTACCAATGGAAAGCCTTGAAATGACCAGCAAACTGATAATATTTACAACTCCGGGCACTTTAGGGAGCGTTTTCACTTGAATTTGCTTTCAAATATTAGGAATTCTTGTTTATACGGCTTAAAATTTGTGTAGAAAGCCTGTAAGTGAGGACTGTACTGCTTATGTTTACAATTGAGGCCGCATTACTCTGGCGACTTTTGTATGACTGTTAAAATCCTGACGGTTCCAGTACATATTTGTAAGAAAACTCTCTAGTTGTGGTAAAACTCTTAAAATACGTAATTAGAGTTTCCAGAAATGATTAAAACCTTGGAAGAACCCGTTGAAATTAAAATAAATAGATTCTTCCTACATTTCCTGCCGTTTGTAATCACAGACATTACCAGTGGAAAGCCGTGAAATGACCAGCAAACTGATAATATTTACAACTCTGAGCACTTTAGGGAGCGTTTTCACTTGAATTTGCTTTGAAATATTAGGAATTCTTGTTTATACAGCTCAAAATTTGTGTAGAAAGCCTGTAAGTGAGGACTGTACTGCTTATGTTTACAATTGAGGCCGCATTACTCTGGCGACTTTTGTATGACTCTGTTAAAATCCTGACGGTTCCAGTACAAATTTGTAAGAAAACTCTCTAGTTGTGGTAAAACTCTTAAAATACGCAATTAGAGTTTCCAGAAGTGATTAAAACCTTGGAAGAACCCCTTGAAATTAAAGTAAATAGATTCTTCCTACATTTCCTGCCGTTTGTAATCGCAGACATTACCAGTGGAAAGCCGTGAAATGACCAGCAAACTGATAATATTTACAACTCTGGGCACTTGAGGGAGCGTTCTCACTTGAATTAGCTTTCAAATATTAGGAATTCTTGTTTATACAGCTCAAAATTTGTGTAGAAAGCCTGTAAGTGAGGACTGTACTGCTTATGTTTACAATTGAGGCCCCATTACTCTGGCGACTTTTGTATGACTCTGTTAAAATCCTGAAGGTTCCAGTACAAATTTGTAAGAAAACTCTCTACTTGTGGTAAAACTCTTAAAATACGTAATTAGAGTTTCCAGAAGTGATTAAAAACTTGGAAGAACCCCTTGAAATTAAAGTATATAGATTCTTCCTACATTTCCTGCCGTTTGTAATCACAGACATTACCAGTGGAAAGCCGTGAAATGACCAGCAAACTGATAATATTTACAACTCCGGGCACTTTAGGGAGCGTTTTCACTTGAATTTGCTTTCAAATATTAGGAATTCTTGTTTATACAGCCTCAAAATTTGTGCAGAAAGCCTGTAAGTGAGGACTGTACTGCTTATGTTTACAATTGAGGCCACATTACTCTGGCGACTTTTGTATGACTCTGTTAAAATCATGACGGTTCCAGTACAAATTTGTAAGAAAACTCTCTACTTGTGGTAAAACTCTTAAAATACGTAATTAGAGTTTCCAGAAGTGATTAAAAACTTGGAAGAACCCCTTGAAATAAAAGTATATAGATTCTTCCTACATTTCCTGCCGTTTGTAATCACAGACATTACCAGTGGAAAGCCGTGAAATGACCAGCAAACTGATAATATTTACAACTCCGGGCACTTTAGGGAGCGTTTTCACTTGAATTTGCTTTCAAATATTAGGAATTCTTGTTTATACAGCTCAAAATTTGTGCAGAAAGCCTGTAAGTGAGGACTGTACTGCTTATGTTTACAATTGAGGCCGCATTACTCTGGCGACTTTTGTATGACTCTGTTAAAATCCTTACGGTTCCAGTACAAATTTGTAAGAAAACTCTCTAGTTGTGGTAAAACTCTTAAAATACGCAATTAGAGTTTCCAGAAGTGATTAAAACCTTGGAAGAACCCCTTGAAATTAAAGTAAATAGATTCTTCCTACATTTCCTGCCGTTTGTAATCACAGACATTACCAGTGGAGAGCCGTGAAATGACCAGCAAACTGATAATATTTACAACTGTGGGCACTTGAGGGAGCGTTTTCACTTGAATTTGCTTTCAAATATTAGGAATTCTTGTTTATACAGCTCAAAATTTGTGTAGAAAGCCTGTAAGTGAGGACTGAACTGCTTATGTTTACAATTGAGGCGGCATTACTCTGGCGACTTTTGTTTGACTCTGTTAAAATCCTGACGGTTCCAGTACAAATTTGTAAGAAAAATCTCTAGGTGTGGTAAAACTCTTAAAATACGTAATTAGAGTTTCCGGAAATGATTAAAAACATGGAAGAACCCCTTGAAATTAAAGTAAATAGATTCTTCCTACATTTCCTGCCGTTTGTAATCACAGACACTACCAATGGAAAGCCTTGAAATGACCAGCAAACTGATAATATTTACAACTCCGGGCACTTTAGGGAGCGTTTTCACTTGAATTTGCTTTCAAATATTAGGAATTCTTGTTTATACGGCTTAAAATTTGTGTAGAAAGCCTGTAAGTGAGGACTGTACTGCTTATGTTTACAATTGAGGCCGCATTACTCTGGCGACTTTTGTATGACTGTTAAAATCCTTACGGTTCCAGTACATATTTGTAAGAAAACTCTCTAGTTGTGGTAAAACTCTTAAAATACGTAATTAGAGTTTCCAGAAATGATTAAAACCTTGGAAGAACCCCTTGAAATTAAAGTAAATAGATTCTTCCTACATTTCCTGCCGTTTGTAATCACAGGCATTACCAATGGAAAACCGTGAAATGACCAGCAAACTGATAATATTTACAACTCTGGGCACTTGAGGGAGCGTTTTCACTTGAATTTGCTTTCAAATATTAGGAATTCTTGTTTATACAGCTCAAAATTTGTGTAGAAAGCCTGTAAGTGAGGACTGTACTGCTTATGTTTACAATTGAGGCCGCATTACTCTGGCGACTTTTGTATGACTCTGTTAAAATCCTGACCGTTCCAGTACATATTTGTAAGAAAACTCTCTAGTTGTGGTAAAACTCTTAAAATACGTAATTAGAGTTTCCAGAAATGATTAAAAACTTGGAAGAACCCCTTGAAATTAAAGTAAATAGATTCTTCCTACATTTCCTGCCGTTTGTAATCACAGACACTACCAATGGAATGCCTTGAAATGACCAGCAAACTGATAATATTTAAAACTCCGGGCACTTTAGGGAGCGTTTTCACTTGAATTTGCTTTCAAATATTAGGAATTCTTGTTTATACGGCTTAAAATTTGTGTAGAAAGCCTGTAAGTGAGGACTGTACTGCTTATGTTTACAATTGAGGCCGCATTACTCTGGCGACTTTTGTATGACTGTTAAAATCCTGACGGTTCCAGTACATATTTGTAAGAAAACTCTCTAGTTGTGGTAAAACTCTTAAAATACGTAATTAGAGTTTCCAGAAATGATTAAAACCTTGGAAGAACCCCTAGAAATTAAAGTAAATAGATTCTTCCTACATTTCCTGCCGTTTGTAATCACAGGCATTACCAATGGAAAACCGTGAAATGACCAGCAAACTGATAATATTTACAACTCTGGGCACTTGAGGGAGCGTTTTCACTTGAATTTGCTTTCAAATATTAGGAATTCTTGTTTATACAGCTCAAAATTTGTGTAGAAAGCCTGTAAGTGAGGACTGTACTGCTTATGTTTACAATTGAGGCCGCATTACTCTGGCGACTTTTGTATGACTCTGTTAAAATCCTGACCGTTCCAGTACATATTTGTAAGAAAACTCTCTAGTTGTGGTAAAACTCTTAAAATACGTAATTAGAGTTTCCAGAAATGATTAAAACCTGGGAAGAACCCGTTGACATTAAAGTAAATAGATTCTTCCTACATTTCCTGCCGTTTGTAATCACAGACATTACCAATGGAAAGCCGTGAAATGACCAGCAAACTGATAATATTTACAACTCCGGGCACTTTAGGGAGCGTTTTCACTTGAATTTGCTTTCAAATATTAGGAATTCTTGTTTATACAGCTCAAAATTTGTGCAGAAAGCCTGTAAGTGAGGACTGAACTGCTTATGTTTACAATTGAGGCCGCATTACTCTGGCGACTTTTGTATGACTCTGTTAAAATCCTGACGGTTCCAGTACAAATTTGTAAGAAAACTCTCTAGTTGTGGTAAAACTCTTAAAATACGCAATTAGAGTTTCCAGAAGTGATTAAAACCTTGGAAGAACCCCTTGAAATTAAAGTAAATAGATTCTTCCTACATTTCCTGCCGTTTGTAATCGCAGACATTACCAGTGGAAAGCCGTGAAATGACCAGCAAACTGATAATATTTACAACTCTGGGCACTTGAGGGAGCGTTCTCACTTGAATTAGCTTTCAAATATTAGGAATTCTTGTTTATACAGCTCAAAATTTGTGCAGAAAGCCTGTAAGTGAGTACTGAACTGCTTATGTTTACAATTGAGGCCCCATTACTCTGGCGACTTTTGTATGACTCTGTTAAAATCCTGAAGGTTCCAGTACAAATTTGTAAGAAAACTCTCTAGGTGTGGTAAAACTCTTAAAATACGTAATTAGAGTTTCCAGAAATGATTAAAACCTTGGAAGAACCCCTTGAAATTAAAGTAAATAGATTCTTTCTACATTTCCTTCCGTTTGTAATCACAGACATTACCAGTGGAAAGCCGTGAAATGACCAGCAAAATGATAATATTTACAACTCTGGGCACTTGAGGGAGTGTTTTCACTTGAATTTGCTTTCAAATATTAGGAATTCTTGTTTATACAGCTCAAAATTTGTGTAGAAAGCCTGTAAGTGAGGACTGTACTGCTTATGTTTACAATTGAGGCCACATTACTCTGGCGACTTTTGTATGACTCTGTTAAAATCCTTACGGTTCCAGTACATATTTGTAAGAAAACTCTCTACTTGTGGTAAAACTCTTAAAATACGTAATTAGAGTTTCCAGAAGTGATTAAAAACTTGGAAGAACCCCTTGAAATTAAAGTATATAGATTCTTCCTACATTTCCTGCCGTTTGTAATCACAGACATTACCAGTGGAAAGCCGTGAAATGACCAGCAAACTGATAATATTTACAACTGTGGGCACTTGAGGGAGCGTTTTCACTTGAATTTGCTTTCAAATATTAGGAATTCTTGTTTATACAGCTCAAAATTTGTGCAGAAAGCCTGTAAGTGAGGACTGTACTGCTTATGTTTACAATTGAGGCCACATTACTCTGGCGACTTTTGTATGACTCTGTTAAAATCATGACGGTTCCAGTACAAATTTGTAAGAAAACTCTCTACTTGTGGTAAAACTCTTAAAATACGTAATTAGAGTTTCCAGAAGTGATTAAAAACTTGGAAGAACCCCTTGAAATAAAAGTATATAGATTCTTCCTACATTTCCTGCCGTTTGTAATCACAGACATTACCAGTGGAAAGCCGTGAAATGACCAGCAAACTGATAATATTTACAACTCCGGGCACTTTAGGGAGCGTTTTCACTTGAATTTGCTTTCAAATATTAGGAATTCTTGTTTATACAGCTCAAAATTTGTGCAGAAAGCCTGTAAGTGAGGACTGTACTGCTTATGTTTACAATTGAGGCCGCATTACTCTGGCGACTTTTGTATGACTCTGTTAAAATCCTTACGGTTCCAGTACAAATTTGTAAGAAAACTCTCTAGTTGTGGTAAAACTCTTAAAATACGCAATTAGAGTTTCCAGAAGTGATTAAAACCTTGGAAGAACCCCTTGAAATTAAAGTAAATAGATTCTTCCTACATTTCCTGCCGTTTGTAATCACAGACATTACCAGTGGAAAGCCGTGAAATGACCAGCAAACTGATAATATTTACAACTGTGGGCACTTGAGGGAGCGTTTTCACTTGAATTTGCTTTCAAATATTAGGAATTCTTGTTTATACAGCTCAAAATTTGTGTAGAAAGCCTGTAAGTGAGGACTGAACTGCTTATGTTTACAATTGAGGCGGCATTACTCTGGCGACTTTTGTTTGACTCTGTTAAAATCCTGACGGTTCCAGTACAAATTTGTAAGAAAAATCTCTAGGTGTGGTAAAACTCTTAAAATACGTAATTAGAGTTTCCGGAAATGATTAAAAACATGGAAGAACCCCTTGAAATTAAAGTAAATAGATTCTTCCTACATTTCCTGCCGTTTGTAATCACAGACACTACCAATGGAAAGCCTTGAAATGACCAGCAAACTGATAATATTTACAACTCCGGGCACTTTAGGGAGCGTTTTCACTTGAATTTGCTTTCAAATATTAGGAATTCTTGTTTATACGGCTTAAAATTTGTGTAGAAAGCCTGTAAGTGAGGACTGTACTGCTTATGTTTACAATTGAGGCCGCATTACTCTGGCGACTTTTGTATGACTGTTAAAATCCTGACGGTTCCAGTACATATTTGTAAGAAAACTCTCTAGTTGTGGTAAAACTCTTAAAATACGTAATTAGAGTTTCCAGAAATGATTAAAACCTTGGAAGAACCCCTTGAAATTAAAGTAAATAGATTCTTCCTACATTTCCTGCCGTTTGTAATCACAGGCATTACCAATGGAAAACCGTGAAATGACCAGCAAACTGATAATATTTACAACTCTGGGCACTTGAGGGAGCGTTTTCACTTGAATTTGCTTTCAAATATTAGGAATTCTTGTTTATACAGCTCAAAATTTGTGCAGAAAGCCTGTAAGTGAGGACTGTACTGCTTATGTTTACAATTGAGGCCGCATTACTCTGGCGACTTTTGTATGACTCTGTTAAAATCCTGACGGTTCCAGTACAAATTTGTAAGAAAACTCTCTAGTTGTGGTAAAACTCTTAAAATACGCAATTAGAGTTTCCAGAAGTGATTAAAACCTTGGAAGAACCCCTTGAAATTAAAGTAAATAGATTCTTCCTACATTTCCTGCCGTTTGTAATCACAGACATTACCAGTGGAAAGCCGTGAAATGACCAGCAAACTGATAATATTTACAACTGTGGGCACTTGAGGGAGCGTTTTCACTTGAATTTGCTTTCAAATATTAGGAATTCTTGTTTATACAGCTCAAAATTTGTGTAGAAAGCCTGTAAGTGAGGACTGAACTGCTTATGTTTACAATTGAGGAGGCATTACTCTGGCGAATTTTGTTTGACTCTGTTAAAATCCTGACGGTTCCAGTACAAATTTGTAAGAAAAATCTCTAGGTGTGGTAAAACTCTTAAAATACGTAATTAGAGTTTCCGGAAATGATTAAAAACATGGAAGAACCCCTTGAAATTAAAGTAAATAGATTCTTCCTACATTTCCTGCCGTTTGTAATCACAGACACTACCAATGGAATGCCTTGAAATGACCAGCAAACTGATAATATTTACAACTCCGGGCACTTTAGGGAGCGTTTTCACTTGAATTTGCTTTCAAATATTAGGAATTCTTGTTTATACGGCTTAAAATTTGTGTAGAAAGCCTGTAAGTGAGGACTGTACTGCTTATGTTTACAATTGAGGCCGCATTACTCTGGCGACTTTTGTATGACTGTTAAAATCCTGACGGTTCCAGTACATATTTGTAAGAAAACTCTCTAGTTGTGGTAAAACTCTTAAAATACGTAATTAGAGTTTCCAGAAATGATTAAAACCTTGGAAGAACCCCTAGAAATTAAAGTAAATAGATTCTTCCTACATTTCCTGCCGTTTGTAATCACAGGCATTACCAATGGAAAACCGTGAAATGACCAGCAAACTGATAATATTTACAACTCTGGGCACTTGAGGGAGCGTTTTCACTTGAATTTGCTTTCAAATATTAGGAATTCTTGTTTATACAGCTCAAAATTTGTGTAGAAAGCCTGTAAGTGAGGACTGTACTGCTTATGTTTACAATTGAGGCCGCATTACTCTGGCGACTTTTGTATGACTCTGTTAAAATCCTGACCGTTCCAGTACATATTTGTAAGAAAACTCTCTAGTTGTGGTAAAACTCTTAAAATACGTAATTAGAGTTTCCAGAAATGATTAAAACCTGGGAAGAACCCGTTGACATTAAAGTAAATAGATTCTTCCTACATTTCCTGCCGTTTGTAATCACAGACATTACCAATGGAAAGCCGTGAAATGACCAGCAAACTGATAATATTTACAACTCCGGGCACTTTAGGGAGCGTTTTCACTTGAATTTGCTTTCAAATATTAGGAATTCTTGTTTATACAGCTCAAAATTTGTGCAGAAAGCCTGTAAGTGAGGACTGAACTGCTTATGTTTACAATTGAGGCCGCATTACTCTGGCGACTTTTGTATGACTCTGTTAAAATCCTAACGGTTCCAGTACAAATTTGTAAGAAAACTCTCTAGGTGTGGTAAAACTCTTAAAATACGTAATTAGAGTTTCCAGAAATGATTAAAACCTTGGAAGAACCCCTTGAAATTAAAGTAAATAGATTCTTCCTACATTTCCTGCCGTTTGTAATCACAGACATTACCAATGGAAAGCCGTGAAATGACCAGCAAACTGATAATATTTACAACTCTGGGCACTTGAGGGAGCGTTCTCACTTGAAATAGCTTTCAAATATTAGGAATTCTTGTTTATACAGCTCAAAATTTGTGCAGAAAGCCTGTAAGTGAGTACTGAACTGCTTATGTTTACAATTGAGGCCGCATTACTCTGGCGACTTTTGTATGACTCTGTTAAAATCCTGACGGTTCCAGTACAAATTTGTAAGAAAACTCTCTAGGTGTGGTAAAACTCTTAAAATACGTAATTAGAGTTTCCAGAAATGATTAAAACCTTGGAAGAACCCCTTGAAATTAAAGTAAATAGATTCTTTCTACATTTCCTGCCGTTTGTAATCACAGACATTACCAGTGGAAAGCCGTGAAATGAGCAGCAAACTGATAATATTTACAACTCCGGGCACTTTAGGGAGCGTTTTCACTTGAATTTGCTTTCAAATATTAGGAATTCTTGTTTATACAGCTCAAAATTTGTGCAGAAAGCCTGTAAGTGAGGACTGTACTGCTTATGTTTACAATTGAGGCCACATTACTCTGGCGACTTTTGTATGACTCTGTTAAAATCATGACGGTTCCAGTACAAATTTGTAAGAAAACTCTCTACTTGTGGTAAAACTCTTAAAATACGTAATTAGAGTTTCCAGATGTGATTAAAAACTTGGAAGAACCCCTTGAAATAAAAGTATATAGATTCTTCCTACATTTCCTGCCGTTTATAATCACAGACATTACCAGTGGAAAGCCGTGAAATGACCAGCAAACTGATAATATTTACAACTCCGGGCACTTTAGGGAGCGTTTTCACTTGAATTTGCTTTCAAATATTAGGAATTCTTGTTTATACAGCTCAAAATTTGTGCAGAAAGCCTGTAAGTGAGGACTGTACTGCTTATGTTTACAATTGAGGCCGCATTACTCTGGCGACTTTTGTATGACTCTGTTAAAATCCTTACGGTTCCAGTACAAATTTGTAAGAAAACTCTCTAGTTGTGGTAAAACTCTTAAAATACGCAATTAGAGTTTCCAGAAGTGATTAAAACCTTGGAAGAACCCCTTGAAATTAAAGTAAATAGATTCTTCCTACATTTCCTGCCGTTTGTAATCACAGACATTACCAGTGGAAAGCCGTGAAATGACCAGCAAACTGATAATATTTACAACTGTGGGCACTTGAGGGAGCGTTTTCACTTGAATTTGCTTTCAAATATTAGGAATTCTTGTTTATACAGCTCAAAATTTGTGTAGAAAGCCTGTAAGTGAGGACTGAACTGCTTATGTTTACAATTGAGGCGGCATTACTCTGGCGACTTTTGTTTGACTCTGTTAAAATCCTGACGGTTCCAGTACAAATTTGTAAGAAAAATCTCTAGGTGTGGTAAAACTCTTAAAATACGTAATTAGAGTTTCCAGAAGTGATTAAAAACTTGGAAGAACCCCTTGAAATTAAAGTATATAGATTCTTCCTACATTTCCTGCCGTTTGTAATCACAGACATTACCAGTGGAAAGCCGTGAAATGACCAGCAAACTGATAATATTTACAACTCCGGGCACTTTAGGGAGCGTTTTCACTTGAATTTGCTTTCAAATATTAGGAATTCTTGTTTATACATCTCAAAATTTGTGCAGAAAGCCTGTAAGTGAGGACTGTACTGCTTATGTTTACAATTGAGGCCACATTACTCTGGCGACTTTTGTATGACTCTGTTAAAATCATGACGGTTCCAGTACAAATTTGTAAGAAAACTCTCTACTTGTGGTAAAACTCTTAAAATACGTAATTAGAGTTTCCAGAAGTGATTAAAAACTTGGAAGAACCCCTTGAAATAAAAGTATATAGATTCTTCCTACATTTCCTGCCGTTTGTAATCACAGACATTACCAGTGGAAAGCCGTGAAATGACCAGCAAACTGATAATATTTACAACTCCGGGCACTTTAGGGAGCGTTTTCACTTGAATTTGCTTTCAAATATTAGGAATTCTTGTTTATACAGCTCAAAATTTGTGCAGAAAGCCTGTAAGTGAGGACTGTACTGCTTATGTTTACAATTGAGGCCGCATTACTCTGGCGACTTTTGTATGACTCTGTTAAAATCCTTACGGTTCCAGTACAAATTTGTAAGAAAACTCTCTAGGTGTGGTAAAACTCTTAAAATACGTAATTAGAGTTTCCAGAAATGATTAAAACCTTGGAAGAACCCCTTGAAATTAAAGTAAATAGATTCTTCCTACATTTCCTGCCGTTTGTAATCACAGACATTACCAATGGAAAGCCGTGAAATGACCAGCAAACTGATAATATTTACAACTCTGGGCACTTGAGGGAGCGTTCTCACTTGAAATAGCTTTCAAATATTAGGAATTCTTGTTTATACAGCTCAAAATTTGTGCAGAAAGCCTGTAAGTGAGTACTGAACTGCTTATGTTTACAATTGAGGCCGCATTACTCTGGCGACTTTTGTATGACTCTGTTAAAATCCTGACGGTTCCAGTACAAATTTGTAAGAAAACTCTCTAGGTGTGGTAAAACTCTTAAAATACGTAATTAGAGTTTCCAGAAATGATTAAAAACTTGGAAGAACCCCTTAAAATTAAAGTAAATAGATTCTTTCTACATTTCCTGCCGTTTGTAATCACAGACATTACCAGTGGAAAGCCGTGAAATGACCAGCAAAATGATAATATTTACAACTCTGGGCACTTGAGGGAGCGTTTTCACTTGAATTTGCTTTCAAATATTAGGAATTCTTGTTTATACAGCTCAAAATTTGTGTAGAAAGCCTGTAAGTGAGGACTGTACTGCTTATGTTTACAATTGAGGCCACATTACTCTGGCGACTTTTGTATGACTCTGTTAAAATCCTGACGGTTCCAGTACATATTTGTAAGAAAACTCTCTACTTGTGGTAAAACTCTTAAAATACGTAATTAGAGTTTCCAGAAGTGATTAAAAACTTGGAAGAACCCCTTGAAATTAAAGTATATAGATTCTTCCTACATTTCCTGCCGTTTGTAATCACAGACATTACCAGTGGAAAGCCGTGAAATGACCAGCAAACTGATAATATTTACAACTCCGGGCACTTTAGGGAGCGTTTTCACTTGAATTTGCTTTCAAATATTAGGAATTCTTGTTTATACAGCTCAAAATTTGTGCAGAAAGCCTGTAAGTGAGGACTGTACTGCTTATGTTTACAATTGAGGCCACATTACTCTGGCGACTTTTGTATGACTCTGTTAAAATCATGACGGTTCCAGTACAAATTTGTAAGAAAACTCTCTACTTGTGGTAAAACTCTTAAAATACGTAATTAGAGTTTCCAGAAGTGATTAAAAACTTGGAAGAACCCCTTGAAATAAAAGTATATAGATTCTTCCTACATTTCCTGCCGTTTGTAATCACAGACATTACCAGTGGAAAGCCGTGAAATGACCAGCAAACTGATAATATTTACATCTCCGGGCACTTTAGGGAGCGTTTTCACTTGAATTTGCTTTCAAATATTAGGAATTCTTGTTTATACAGCTCAAAATTTGTGCAGAAAGCCTGTAAGTGAGGACTGTACTGCTTATGTTTACAATTGAGGCCGCATTACTCTGGCGACTTTTGTATGACTCTGTTAAAATCCTTACGGTTCCAGTACAAATTTGTAAGAAAACTCTCTAGTTGTGGTAAAACTCTTAAAATACGCAATTAGAGTTTCCAGAAGTGATTAAAACCTTGGAAGAACCCCTTGAAATTAAAGTAAATAGATTCTTCCTACATTTCCTGCCGTTTGTAATCACAGACATTACCAGTGGAAAGCCGTGAAATGACCAGCAAACTGATAATATTTACAACTGTGGGCACTTGAGGGAGCGTTTTCACTTGAATTTGCTTTCAAATATTAGGAATTCTTGTTTATACAGCTCAAAATTTGTGTAGAAAGCCTGTAAGTGAGGACTGAACTGCTTATGTTTACAATTGAGGCGGCATTACTCTGGCGACTTTTGTTTGACTCTGTTAAAATCCTGACGGTTCCAGTACAAATTTGTAAGAAAAATCTCTAGGTGTGGTAAAACTCTTAAAATACGTAATTAGAGTTTCCAGAAATGATTAAAACCTTGGAAGAACCCCTTGAAATTAAAGTAAATAGATTCTTCCTACATTTCCTGCCGTTTGTAATCACAGACACTACCAATGGAAAGCCTTGAAATGACCAGCAAACTGATAATATTTACAACTCCGGGCACTTTAGGGAGCGTTTTCACTTGAATTTGCTTTCAAATATTAGGAATTCTTGTTTATACGGCTTAAAATTTGTGTAGAAAGCCTGTAAGTGAGGACTGTACTGCTTATGTTTACAATTGAGGCCGCATTACTCTGGCGACTTTTGTATGACTGTTAAAATCCTGACGGTTCCAGTACATATTTGTAAGAAAACTCTCTAGTTGTGGTAAAACTCTTAAAATACGTAATTAGAGTTTCCAGAAGTGATTAAAAACTTGGAAGAACCCCTTAAAATTAAAGTAAATAGATTCTTTCTACATTTCCTGCCGTTTGTAATCACAGACATTACCAGTGGAAAGCCGTGAAATGACCAGCAAAATGATAATATTTACAACTCTGGGCACTTGAGGGAGCGTTTTCACTTGAATTTGCTTTCAAATATTAGGAATTCTTGTTTATACAGCTCAAAATTTGTGTAGAAAGCCTGTAAGTGAGGACTGTACTGCTTATGTTTACAATTGAGGCCACATTACTCTGGCGACTTTTGTATGACTCTGTTAAAATCCTGACGGTTCCAGTACATATTTGTAAGAAAACTCTCTACTTGTGGTAAAACTCTTAAAATACGTAATTAGAGTTTCCAGAAGTGATTAAAAACTTGGAAGAACCCCTTGAAATTAAAGTATATAGATTCTTCCTACATTTCCTGCCGTTTGTAATCACAGACATTACCAGTGGAAAGCCGTGAAATGACCAGCAAACTGATAATATTTACAACTCCGGGCACTTTAGGGAGCGTTTTCACTTGAATTTGCTTTCAAATATTAGGAATTCTTGTTTATACAGCTCAAAATTTGTGCAGAAAGCCTGTAAGTGAGGACTGTACTGCTTATGTTTACAATTGAGGCCACATTACTCTGGCGACTTTTGTATGACTGTTAAAATCCTGACGGTTCCAGTACATATTTGTAAGAAAACTCTCTAGTTGTGGTAAAACTCTTAAAATACGTAATTAGAGTTTCCAGAAATGATTAAAACCTTGGAAGAACCCCTTGAAATTAAAGTAAATAGATTCTTCCTACATTTCCTGCCGTTTGTAATCACAGGCATTACCAATGGAAAACCGTGAAATGACCAGCAAACTGATAATATTTACAACTCTGGGCACTTGAGGGAGCGTTTTCACTTGAATTTGCTTTCAAATATTAGGAATTCTTGTTTATACAGCTCAAAATTTGTGTAGAAAGCCTGTAAGTGAGGACTGAACTGCTTATGTTTACAATTGAGGCGGCATTACTCTGGCGACTTTTGTTTGACTCTGTTAAAATCCTGACGGTTCCAGTACAAATTTGTAAGAAAAATCTCTAGGTGTGGTAAAACTCTTAAAATACGTAATTAGAGTTTCCAGAAATGATTAAAACCTTGGAAGAACCCCTTGAAATTAAAGTAAATAGATTCTTCCTACATTTCCTGCCGTTTGTAATCACAGACACTACCAATGGAAAGCCTTGAAATGACCAGCAAACTGATAATATTTACAACTCCGGGCACTTTAGGGAGCGTTTTCACTTGAATTTGCTTTCAAATATTAGGAATTCTTGTTTATACGGCTTAAAATTTGTGTAGAAAGCCTGTAAGTGAGGACTGTACTGCTTATGTTTACAATTGAGGCCGCATTACTCTGGCGACTTTTGTATGACTGTTAAAATCCTGACGGTTCCAGTACATATTTGTAAGAAAACTCTCTAGTTGTGGTAAAACTCTTAAAATACGTAATTAGAGTTTCCAGAAATGATTAAAACCTTGGAAGAACCCGTTGAAATTAAAGTAAATAGATTCTTCCTACATTTCCTGCCGTTTGTAATCACAGACATTACCAGTGGAAAGCCGTGAAATGACCAGCAAACTGATAATATTTACAACTCTGAGCACTTTAGGGAGCGTTTTCACTTGAATTTGCTTTGAAATATTAGGAATTCTTGTTTATACAGCTCAAAATTTGTGTAGAAAGCCTGTAAGTGAGGACTGTACTGCTTATGTTTACAATTGAGGCCGCATTACTCTGGCGACTTTTGTATGACTCTGTTAAAATCCTGACGGTTCCAGTACAAATTTGTAAGAAAACTCTCTAGTTGTGGTAAAACTCTTAAAATACGCAATTAGAGTTTCCAGAAGTGATTAAAACCTTGGAAGAACCCCTTGAAATTAAAGTAAATAGATTCTTCCTACATTTCCTGCCGTTTGTAATCGCAGACATTACCAGTGGAAAGCCGTGAAATGACCAGCAAACTGATAATATTTACAACTCTGGGCACTTGAGGGAGCGTTCTCACTTGAATTAGCTTTCAAATATTAGGAATTCTTGTTTATACAGCTCAAAATTTGTGCAGAAAGCCTGTAAGTGAGTACTGAACTGCTTATGTTTACAATTGAGGCCCCATTACTCTGGCGACTTTTGTATGACTCTGTTAAAATCCTGACGGTTCCAGTACAAATTTGTAAGAAAACTCTCTAGGTGTGGTAAAACTCTTAAAATACGTAATTAGAGTTTCCAGAAATGATTAAAACCTTGGAAGAACCCCTTGAAATTAAAGTAAATAGATTCTTTCTACATTTCCTGCCGTTTGTAATCACAGACATTACCAGTGGAAAGCCGTGAAATGACCAGCAAAATGATAATATTTACAACTCTGGGCACTTGAGGGAGTGTTTTCACCTGAATTTGCTTTCAAATATTAGGAATTCTTGTTTATACAGCTCAAAATTTGTGTAGAAAGCCTGTAAGTGAGGACTGTACTGCTTATGTTTACAATTGAGGCCACATTACTCTGGCGACTTTTGTATGACTCTGTTAAAATCCTGACGGTTCCAGTACATATTTGTAAGAAAACTCTCTACTTGTGGTAAAACTCTTAAAATACGTAATTAGAGTTTCCAGAAGTGATTAAAAACTTGGAAGAACCCCTTGAAATTAAAGTATATAGATTCTTCCTACATTTCCTGCCGTTTGTAATCACAGACATTACCAGTGGAAAGCCGTGAAATGACCAGCAAACTGATAATATTTACAACTCCGGGCACTTTAGGGAGCGTTTTCACTTGAATTTGCTTTCAAATATTAGGAATTCTTGTTTATACAGCTCAAAATTTGTGCAGAAAGCCTGTAAGTGAGGACTGTACTGCTTATGTTTACAATTGAGGCCACATTACTCTGGCGACTTTTGTATGACTCTGTTAAAATCCTGACGGTTCCAGTACATATTTGTAAGAAAACTCTCTAGTTGTGGTAAAACTCTTAAAATACGTAATTAGAGTTTCCAGAAGTGATTAAAAACTTGGAAGAACCCCTTGAAATAAAAGTATATAGATTCTTCCTACATTTCCTGCCGTTTGTAATCACAGACATTACCAGTGGAAAGCCGTGAAATGACCAGCAAACTGATAATATTTACAACTCCGGGCACTTTAGGGAGCGTTTTCACTTGAATTTGCTTTCAAATATTAGGAATTCTTGTTTATACAGCTCAAAATTTGTGCAGAAAGCCTGTAAGTGAGGACTGTACTGCTTATGTTTACAATTGAGGCCGCATTACTCTGGCGACTTTTGTATGACTCTGTTAAAATCCTTACGGTTCCAGTACAAATTTGTAAGAAAACTCTCTAGTTGTGGTAAAACTCTTAAAATACGCAATTAGAGTTTCCAGAAGTGATTAAAACCTTGGAAGAACCCCTTGAAATTAAAGTAAATAGATTCTTCCTACATTTCCTGCCGTTTGTAATCACAGACATTACCAGTGGAAAGCCGTGAAATGACCAGCAAACTGATAATATTTACAACTGTGGGCACTTGAGGGAGCGTTTTCACTTGAATTTGCTTTCAAATATTAGGAATTCTTGTTTATACAGCTCAAAATTTGTGTAGAAAGCCTGTAAGTGAGGACTGAACTGCTTATGTTTACAATTGAGGCGGCATTACTCTGGCGACTTTTGTTTGACTCTGTTAAAATCCTGACGGTTCCAGTACAAATTTGTAAGAAAAATCTCTAGGTGTGGTAAAACTCTTAAAATACGTAATTAGAGTTTCCGGAAATGATTAAAAACATGGAAGAACCCCTTGAAATTAAAGTAAATAGATTCTTCCTACATTTCCTGCCGTTTGTAATCACAGACACTACCAATGGAAAGCCTTGAAATGACCAGCAAACTGATAATATTTACAACTCCGGGCACTTTAGGGAGCGTTTTCACTTGAATTTGCTTTCAAATATTAGGAATTCTTGTTTATACGGCTTAAAATTTGTGTAGAAAGCCTGTAAGTGAGGACTGTACTGCTTATGTTTACAATTGAGGCCGCATTACTCTGGCGACTTTTGTATGACTGTTAAAATCCTGACGGTTCCAGTACATATTTGTAAGAAAACTCTCTAGTTGTGGTAAAACTCTTAAAATACGTAATTAGAGTTTCCAGAAATGATTAAAACCTTGGAAGAACCCCTTGAAATTAAAGTAAATAGATTCTTCCTACATTTCCTGCCGTTTGTAATCACAGGCATTACCAATGGAAAACCGTGAAATGACCAGCAAACTGATAATATTTACAACTCTGGGCACTTGAGGGAGCGTTTTCACTTGAATTTGCTTTCAAATATTAGGAATTCTTGTTTATACAGCTCAAAATTTGTGTAGAAAGCCTGTAAGTGAGGACTGTACTGCTTATGTTTACAATTGAGGCCGCATTACTCTGGCGACTTTTGTATGACTCTGTTAAAATCCTGACCGTTCCAGTACATATTTGTAAGAAAACTCTCTAGTTGTGGTAAAACTCTTAAAATACGTAATTAGAGTTTCCAGAAATGATTAAAAACTTGGAAGAACCCCTTGAAATTAAAGTAAATAGATTCTTCCTACATTTCCTGCCGTTTGTAATCACAGACATTACCAATGGAAAGCCGTGAAATGACCAGCAAACTGATAATATTTACAACTCCGGGAACTTTAGGGAGCGTTTTCACTTGAATTTGCTTTCAAATATTAGGAATTCTTGTTTATACAGCTCAAAATTTGTGCAGAAAGCCTGTAAGTGAGGACTGTACTGCTTATGTTTACAATTGAGGCCGCATTACTCTGGCGACTTTTGTATGACTCTGTTAAAATCCTTACGGTTCCAGTACAAATTTGTAAGAAAACTCTCTAGTTGTGGTAAAACTCTTAAAATACGCAATTAGAGTTTCCAGAAGTGATTAAAACCTTGGAAGAACCCCTTGAAATTAAAGTAAATAGATTCTTCCTACATTTCCTGCCGTTTGTAATCACAGACATTACCAGTGGAAAGCCGTGAAATGACCAGCAAACTGATAATATTTACAACTGTGGGCACTTGAGGGAGCGTTTTCACTTGAATTTGCTTTCAAATATTAGGAATTCTTGTTTATACAGCTCAAAATTTGTGTAGAAAGCCTGTAAGTGAGGACTGAACTGCTTATGTTTACAATTGAGGCGGCATTACTCTGGCGACTTTTGTTTGACTCTGTTAAAATCCTGACGGTTCCAGTACAAATTTGTAAGAAAAATCTCTAGGTGTGGTAAAACTCTTAAAATACGTAATTAGAGTTTCCGGAAATGATTAAAAACATGGAAGAACCCCTTGAAATTAAAGTAAATAGATTCTTCCTACATTTCCTGCCGTTTGTAATCACAGACACTACCAATGGAAAGCCTTGAAATGACCAGCAAACTGATAATATTTACAACTCCGGGCACTTTAGGGAGCGTTTTCACTTGAATTTGCTTTCAAATATTAGGAATTCTTGTTTATACGGCTTAAAATTTGTGTAGAAAGCCTGTAAGTGAGGACTGTACTGCTTATGTTTACAATTGAGGCCGCATTACTCTGGCGACTTTTGTATGACTGTTAAAATCCTGACGGTTCCAGTACATATTTGTAAGAAAACTCTCTAGTTGTGGTAAAACTCTTAAAATACGTAATTAAAGTTTCCAGAAATGATTAAAACCTTGGAAGAACCCCTTGAAATTAAAGTAAATAGATTCTTCCTACATTTCCTGCCGTTTGTAATCACAGGCATTACCAATGGAAAACCGTGAAATGACCAGCAAACTGATAATATTTACAACTCTGGGCACTTGAGGGAGCGTTTTCACTTGAATTTGCTTTCAAATATTAGGAATTCTTGTTTATACAGCTCAAAATTTGTGTAGAAAGCCTGTAAGTGAGGACTGTACTGCTTATGTTTACAATTGAGGCCGCATTACTCTGGCGACTTTTGTATGACTCTGTTAAAATCCTGACGGTTCCAGTACAAATTTGTAAGAAAACTCTCTAGGTGTGGTAAAACTCTTAAAATACGTAATTAGAGTTTCCAGAAATGATTAAAACCTTGGAAGAACCCCTTGAAATTAAAGTAAATAGATTCTTCCTACATTTCCTGCCGTTTGTAATCACAGACATTACCAATGGAAAGCCGTGAAATGACCAGCAAACTGATAATATTTACAACTCTGGGCACTTGAGGGAGCGTTTTCACTTGAATTAGCTTTCAAATATTAGGAATTCTTGTTTATACAGCTCAAAATTTGTGCAGAAAGCCTGTAAGTGAGGACTGAACTGCTTATGTTTACAATTGAGGCCGCATTACTCTGGCGACTTTTGTATGACTCTGTTAAAATCCTGACGGTTCCAGTACAAATTTGTAAGAAAACTCTCTAGGTGTGGTAAAACTCTTAAAATACGTAATTAGAGTTTCCAGAAATGATTAAAACCTTGGAAGAACCCCTTGAAATTAAAGTAAATAGATTCTTTCTACATTTCCTGCCGTTTGTAATCACAGACATTACCAGTGGAAAGCCGTGAAATGACCAGCAAAATGATAATATTTACAACTCTGGGCACTTGAGGGAGCGTTTTCACTTGAATTTGCTTTCAAATATTAGGAATTCTTGTTTATACAGCTCAAAATTAGTGTAGAAAGCCTGTAAGTGAGGACTGTACTGCTTATGTTTACAATTGAGGCCACATTACTCTGGCGACTTTTGTATGACTCTGTTAAAATCCTGACGGTTCCAGTACATATTTGTAAGAAAACTCTCTACTTGTGGTAAAACTCTTAAAATACGTAATTAGAGTTTCCAGAAGTGATTAAAAACTTGGAAGAACCCCTTGAAATTAAAGTATATAGATTCTTCCTACATTTCCTGCCGTTTGTAATCACAGACATTACCAGTGGAAAGCCGTGAAATGACCAGCAAACTGATAATATTTACAACTCCGGGCACTTTAGGGAGCGTTTTCACTTGAATTTGCTTTCAAATATTAGGAATTCTTGTTTATACAGCTCAAAATTTGTGCAGAAAGCCTGTAAGTGAGGACTGTACTGCTTATGTTTACAATTGAGGCCACATTACTCTGGCGACTTTTGTATGACTCTGTTAAAATCATGACGGTTCCAGTACAAATTTGTAAGAAAACTCTCTACTTGTGGTAAAACTCTTAAAATACGTAATTAGAGTTTCCAGAAGTGATTAAAAACTTGGAAGAACCCCTTGAAATAAAAGTATATAGATTCTTCCTACATTTCCTGCCGTTTGTAATCACAGACATTACCAGTGGAAAGCCGTGAAATGACCAGCAAACTGATAATATTTACAACTGTGGGCACTTGAGGGAGCGTTTTCACTTGAATTTGCTTTCAAATATTAGGAATTCTTGTTTATACAGCTCAAAATTTGTGTAGAAAGCCTGTAAGTGAGGACTGAACTGCTTATGTTTACAATTGAGGCAGCATTACTCTGGCGACTTTTGTTTGACTCTGTTAAAATCCTGACGGTTCCAGTACAAATTTGTAAGAAAAATCTCTAGGTGTGGTAAAACTCTTAAAATACGTAATTAGAGTTTCCAGAAATGATTAAAACCTTGGAAGAACCCCTTGAAATTAAAGTAAATAGATTCTTCCTACATTTCCTGCCGTTTGTAATCACAGACACTACCAATGGAAAGCCTTGAAATGACCAGCAAACTGATAATATTTAAAACTCCGGACACTTTAGGGAGCGTTTTCACTTGAATTTGCTTTCAAATATTAGGAATTCTTGTTTATACGGCTTAAAATTTGTGTAGAAAGCCTGTAAGTGAGGACTGTACTGCTTATGTTTACAATTGAGGCCACATTACTCTGGCGACTTTTGTATGACTGTTAAAATCCTGACGGTTCCAGTACATATTTGTAAGAAAACTCTCTAGTTGTGGTAAAACTCTTAAAATACGTAATTAGAGTTTCCAGAAATGATTAAAACCTTGGAAGAACCCGTTGAAATTAAAGTAAATAGATTCTTCCTACATTTCCTGCCGTTTGTAATCACAGACATTACCAGTGGAAAGCCGTGAAATGACCAGCAAACTGATAATATTTACAACTCTGAGCACTTTAGGGAGCGTTTTCACTTGAATTTGCTTTCAAATATTAGGAATTCTTGTTTATACAGCTCAAAATTTGTGTAGAAAGCCTGTAAGTGAGGACTGTACTGCTTATGTTTACAATTGAGGCCGCATTACTCTGGCGACTTTTGTATGACTCTGTTAAAATCCTTACGGTTCCAGTACAAATTTGTAAGAAAACTCTCTAGTTGTGGTAAAACTCTTAAAATACGCAATTAGAGTTTCCAGAAGTGATTAAAACCTTGGAAGAACCCCTTGAAATTAAAGTAAATAGATTCTTCCTACATTTCCTGCCGTTTGTAATCACAGACATTACCAGTGGAAAGCCGTGAAATGACCAGCAAACTGATAATATTTACAACTGTGGGCACTTGAGGGAGCGTTTTCACTTGAATTTGCTTTCAAATATTAGGAATTCTTGTTTATACAGCTCAAAATTTGTGCAGAAAGCCTGTAAGTGAGGACTGTACTGCTTATGTTTACAATTGAGGCCACATTACTCTGGCGACTTTTGTATGACTCTGTTAAAATCATGACGGTTCCAGTACAAATTTGTAAGAAAACTCTCTACTTGTGGTAAAACTCTTAAAATACGTAATTAGAGTTTCCAGAAGTGATTAAAAACTTGGAAGAACCCCTTGAAATAAAAGTATATAGATTCTTCCTACATTTCCTGCCGTTTGTAATCACAGACATTACCAGTGGAAAGCCGTGAAATGACCAGCAAACTGATAATATTTACAACTCCGGGCACTTTAGGGAGCGTTTTCACTTGAATTTGCTTTCAAATATTAGGAATTCTTGTTTATACAGCTCAAAATTTGTGCAGAAAGCCTGTAAGTGAGGACTGTACTGCTTATGTTTACAATTGAGGCCACATTACTCTGGCGACTTTTGTATGACTCTGTTAAAATCATGACGGTTCCAGTACAAATTTGTAAGAAAACTCTCTACTTGTGGTAAAACTCTTAAAATACGTAATTAGAGTTTCCAGAAGTGATTAAAAACTTGGAAGAACCCCTTGAAATAAAAGTATATAGATTCTTCCTACATTTCCTGCCGTTTGTAATCACAGACATTACCAGTGGAAAGCCGTGAAATGACCAGCAAACTGATAATATTTACAACTCCGGGCACTTTAGGGAGCGTTTTCACTTGAATTTGCTTTCAAATATTAGGAATTCTTGTTTATACAGCTCAAAATTTGTGCAGAAAGCCTGTAAGTGAGGACTGTACTGCTTATGTTTACAATTGAGGCCGCATTACTCTGGCGACTTTTGTATGACTCTGTTAAAATCCTTACGGTTCCAGTACAAATTTGTAAGAAAACTCTCTACTTGTGGTAAAACTCTTAAAATACGTAATTAGAGTTTCCAGAAGTGATTAAAAACTTGGAAGAACCCCTTGAAATTAAAGTATATAGATTCTTCCTACATTTCCTGCCGTTTGTAATCACAGACATTACCAGTGGAAAGCCGTGAAATGACCAGCAAACTGATAATATTTACAACTCCGGGCACTTTAGGGAGCGTTTTCACTTGAATTTGCTTTCAAATATTAGGAATTCTTGTTTATACAGCTCAAAATTTGTGCAGAAAGCCTGTAAGTGAGGACTGTACTGCTTATGTTTACAATTGAGGCCACATTACTCTGGCGACTTTTGTATGACTCTGTTAAAATCATGACGGTTCCAGTACAAATTTGTAAGAAAACTCTCTACTTGTGGTAAAACTCTTAAAATACGTAATTAGAGTTTCCAGAAGTGATTAAAAACTTGGAAGAACCCCTTGAAATAAAAGTATATAGATTCTTCCTACATTTCCTGCCGTTTGTAATCACAGACATTACCAGTGGAAAGCCGTGAAATGACCAGCAAACTGATAATATTTACAACTCCGGGCACTTTAGGGAGCGTTTTCACTTGAATTTGCTTTCAAATATTAGGAATTCTTGTTTATACAGCTCAAAATTTGTGCAGAAAGCCTGTAAGTGAGGACTGTACTGCTTATGTTTACAATTGAGGCCGCATTACTCTGGCGACTTTTGTATGACTCTGTTAAAATCCTTACGGTTCCAGTACAAATTTGTAAGAAAACTCTCTAGTTGTGGTAAAACTCTTAAAATACGCAATTAGAGTTTCCAGAAGTGATTAAAACCTTGGAAGAACCCCTTGAAATTAAAGTAAATAGATTCTTCCTACATTTCCTGCCGTTTGTAATCACAGACATTACCAGTGGAAAGCCGTGAAATGACCAGCAAACTGATAATATTTACAACTGTGGGCACTTGAGGGAGCGTTTTCACTTGAATTTGCTTTCAAATATTAGGAATTCTTGTTTATACAGCTCAAAATTTGTGTAGAAAGCCTGTAAGTGAGGACTGAACTGCTTATGTTTACAATTGAGGCGGCATTACTCTGGCGACTTTTGTTTGACTCTGTTAAAATCCTGACGGTTCCAGTACAAATTTGTAAGAAAAATCTCTAGGTGTGGTAAAACTCTTAAAATACGTAATTAGAGTTTCCGGAAATGATTAAAAACATGGAAGAACCCCTTGAAATTAAAGTAAATAGATTCTTCCTACATTTCCTGCCGTTTGTAATCACAGACACTACCAATGGAAAGCCTTGAAATGACCAGCAAACTGATAATATTTACAACTCCGGGCACTTTAGGGAGCGTTTTCACTTGAATTTGCTTTCAAATATTAGGAATTCTTGTTTATACGGCTTAAAATTTGTGTAGAAAGCCTGTAAGTGAGGACTGTACTGCTTATGTTTACAATTGAGGCCGCATTACTCTGGCGACTTTTGTATGACTGTTAAAATCCTGACGGTTCCAGTACATATTTGTAAGAAAACTCTCTAGTTGTGGTAAAACTCTTAAAATACGTAATTAGAGTTTCCAGAAATGATTAAAACCTTGGAAGAACCCCTTGAAATTAAAGTAAATAGATTCTTCCTACATTTCCTGCCGTTTGTAATCACAGGCATTACCAATGGAAAACCGTGAAATGACCAGCAAACTGATAATATTTACAACTCTGGGCACTTGAGGGAGCGTTTTCACTTGAATTTGCTTTCAAATATTAGGAATTCTTGTTTATACAGCTCAAAATTTGTGCAGAAAGCCTGTAAGTGAGGACTGTACTGCTTATGTTTACAATTGAGGCCGCATTACTCTGGCGACTTTTGTATGACTCTGTTAAAATCCTGACCGTTCCAGTACATATTTGTAAGAAAACTCTCTAGTTGTGGTAAAACTCTTAAAATACGTAATTAGAGTTTCCAGAAATGATTAAAACCTGGGAAGAACCCGTTGACATTAAAGTAAATAGATTCTTCCTACATTTCCTGCCGTTTGTAATCACAGACATTACCAATGGAAAGCCGTGAAATGACCAGCAAACTGATAATATTTACAACTCCGGGCACTTTAGGGAGCGTTTTCACTTGAATTTGCTTTCAAATATTAGGAATTCTTGTTTATACAGCTCAAAATTTGTGCAGAAAGCCTGTAAGTGAGGACTGAACTGCTTATGTTTACAATTGAGGCCGCATTACTCTGGCGACTTTTGTATGACTCTGTTAAAATCCTGACGGTTCCAGTACAAATTTGTAAGAAAACTCTCTAGGTGTGGTAAAACTCTTAAAATACGTAATTAGAGTTTCCAGAAATGATTAAAACCTTGGAAGAACCCCTTGAAATTAAAGTAAATAGATTCTTCCTACATTTCCTGCCGTTTGTAATCACAGACATTACCAATGGAAAGCCGTGAAATGACCAGCAAACTGATAATATTTACAACTCTGGGCACTTGAGGGAGCGTTTTCACTTGAATTAGCTTTCAAATATTAGGAATTCTTGTTTATACAGCTCAAAATTTGTGCAGAAAGCCTGTAAGTGAGGACTGAACTGCTTATGTTTACAATTGAGGCCGCATTACTCTGGCGACTTTTGTATGACTCTGTTAAAATCCTGACGGTTCCAGTACAAATTTGTAAGAAAACTCTCTAGGTGTGGTAAAACTCTTAAAATACGTAATTAGAGTTTCCAGAAATGATTAAAACCTTGGAAGAACCCCTTGAAATTAAAGTAAATAGATTCTTTCTACATTTCCTGCCGTTTGTAATCACAGACATTACCAGTGGAAAGCCGTGAAATGACCAGCAAAATGATAATATTTACAACTCTGGGCACTTGAGGGAGCGTTTTCACTTGAATTTGCTTTCAAATATTAGGAATTCTTGTTTATACAGCTCAAAATTTGTGTAGAAAGCCTGTAAGTGAGGACTGTACTGCTTATGTTTACAATTGAGGCCACATTACTCTGGCGACTTTTGTATGACTCTGTTAAAATCCTGACGGTTCCAGTACATATTTGTAAGAAAACTCTGTACTTGTGGTAAAACTCTTAAAATACGTAATTAGAGTTTCCAGAAGTGATTAAAAACTTGGAAGAACCCCTTGAAATTAAAGTATATAGATTCTTCCTACATTTCCTGCCGTTTGTAATCACAGACATTACCAGTGGAAAGCCGTGAAATGACCAGCAAACTGATAATATTTACAACTCCGGGCACTTTAGGGAGCGTTTTCACTTGAATTTGCTTTCAAATATTAGGAATTCTTGTTTATACAGCTCAAAATTTATGCAGAAAGCCTGTAAGTGAGGACTGTACTGCTTATGTTTACAATTGAGGCCACATTACTCTGGCGACTTTTGTATGACTCTGTTAAAATCATGACGGTTCCAGTACAAATTTGTAAGAAAACTCTCTACTTGTGGTAAAACTCTTAAAATACGTAATTAGAGTTTCCAGAAGTGATTAAAAACTTGGAAGAACCCCTTGAAATAAAAGTATATAGATTCTTCCTACATTTCCTGCCGTTTGTAATCACAGACATTACCAGTGGAAAGCCGTGAAATGACCAGCAAACTGATAATATTTACAACTCCGGGCACTTTAGGGAGCGTTTTCACTTGAATTTGCTTTCAAATATTAGGAATTCTTGTTTATACAGCTCAAAATTTGTGCAGAAAGCCTGTAAGTGAGGACTGTACTGCTTATGTTTACAATTGAGGCCGCATTACTCTGGCGACTTTTGTATGACTCTGTTAAAATCCTTACGGTTCCAGTACAAATTTGTAAGAAAACTCTCTAGTTGTGGTAAAACTCTTAAAATACGCAATTAGAGTTTCCAGAAGTGATTAAAACCTTGGAAGAACCCCTTGAAATTAAAGTAAATAGATTCTTCCTACATTTCCTGCCGTTTGTAATCACAGACATTACCAGTGGAAAGCCGTGAAATGACCAGCAAACTGATAATATTTACAACTGTGGGCACTTGAGGGAGCGTTTTCACTTGAATTTGCTTTCAAATATTAGGAATTCTTGTTTATACAGCTCAAAATTTGTGTAGAAAGCCTGTAAGTGAGGACTGAACTGCTTATGTTTACAATTGAGGCGGCATTACTCTGGCGACTTTTGTTTGACTCTGTTAAAATCCTGACGGTTCCAGTACAAATTTCTAAGAAAAATCTCTAGGTGTGGTAAAACTCTTAAAATACGTAATTAGAGTTTCCAGAAATGATTAAAACCTTGGAAGAACCCCTTGAAATTAAAGTAAATAGATTCTTCCTACATTTCCTGCCGTTTGTAATCACAGACACTACCAATGGAAAGCCTTGAAATGACCAGCAAACTGATAATATTTAAAACTCCGGGCACTTTAGGGAGCGTTTTCACTTGAATTTGCTTTCAAATATTAGGAATTCTTGTTTATACGGCTTAAAATTTGTGTAGAAAGCCTGTAAGTGAGGACTGTACTGCTTATGTTTACAATTGAGGCCACATTACTCTGGCGACTTTTGTATGACTGTTAAAATCCTGACGGTTCCAGTACATATTTGTAAGAAAACTCTCTAGTTGTGGTAAAACTCTTAAAATACGTAATTAGAGTTTCCAGAAATGATTAAAACCTTGGAAGAACCCGTTGAAATTAAAGTAAATAGATTCTTCCTACATTTCCTGCCGTTTGTAATCACAGACATTACCAGTGGAAAGCCGTGAAATGACCAGCAAACTGATAATATTTACAACTCTGAGCACTTTAGGGAGCGTTTTCACTTGAATTTGCTTTGAAATATTAGGAATTCTTGTTTATACAGCTCAAAATTTGTGTAGAAAGCCTGTAAGTGAGGACTGTACTGCTTATGTTTACAATTGAGGCCGCATTACTCTGGCGACTTTTGTATGACTCTGTTAAAATCCTGACGGTTCCAGTACAAATTTGTAAGAAAACTCTCTAGTTGTGGTAAAACTCTTAAAATACGCAATTAGAGTTTCCAGAAGTGATTAAAACCTTGGAAGAACCCCTTGAAATTAAAGTAAATAGATTCTTCCTACATTTCCTGCCGTTTGTAATCGCAGACATTACCAGTGGAAAGCCGTGAAATGACCAGCAAACTGATAATATTTACAACTCTGGGCACTTGAGGGAGCGTTCTCACTTGAATTAGCTTTCAAATATTAGGAATTCTTGTTTATACAGCTCAAAATTTGTGCAGAAAGCCTGTAAGTGAGTACTGAACTGCTTATGTTTACAATTGAGGCCCCATTACTCTGGCGACTTTTGTATGACTCTGTTAAAATCCTGACGGTTCCAGTACAAATTTGTAAGAAAACTCTCTAGGTGTGGTAAAACTCTTAAAATACGTAATTAGAGTTTCCAGAAATGATTAAAACCTTGGAAGAACCCCTTGAAATTAAAGTAAATAGATTCTTTCTACATTTCCTGCCGTTTGTAATCACAGACATTACCAGTGGAAAGCCGTGAAATGACCAGCAAAATGATAATATTTACAACTCTGGGCACTTGAGGGAGCGTTTTCACTTGAATTTGCTTTCAAATATTAGGAATTCTTGTTTATACAGCTCAAAATTTGTGTAGAAAGCCTGTAAGTGAGGACTGTACTGCTTATGTTTACAATTGAGGCCACATTACTCTGGCGACTTTTGTATGACTCTGTTAAAATCCTGACGGTTCCAGTACATATTTGTAAGAAAACTCTGTACTTGTGGTAAAACTCTTAAAATACGTAATTAGAGTTTCCAGAAGTGATTAAAAACTTGGAAGAACCCCTTGAAATTAAAGTATATAGATTCTTCCTACATTTCCTGCCGTTTGTAATCACAGACATTACCAGTGGAAAGCCGTGAAATGACCAGCAAACTGATAATATTTACAACTCCGGGCACTTTAGGGAGCGTTTTCACTTGAATTTGCTTTCAAATATTAGGAATTCTTGTTTATACAGCTCAAAATTTATGCAGAAAGCCTGTAAGTGAGGACTGTACTGCTTATGTTTACAATTGAGGCCACATTACTCTGGCGACTTTTGTATGACTCTGTTAAAATCATGACGGTTCCAGTACAAATTTGTAAGAAAACTCTCTACTTGTGGTAAAACTCTTAAAATACGTAATTAGAGTTTCCAGAAGTGATTAAAAACTTGGAAGAACCCCTTGAAATAAAAGTATATAGATTCTTCCTACATTTCCTGCCGTTTGTAATCACAGTCATTACCAGTGGAAAGCCGTGAAATGACCAGCAAACTGATAATATTTACAACTCCGGGCACTTTAGGGAGCGTTTTCACTTGAATTTGCTTTCAAATATTAGGAATTCTTGTTTATACAGCTCAAAATTTGTGCAGAAAGCCTGTAAGTGAGGACTGTACTGCTTATGTTTACAATTGAGGCCGCATTACTCTGGCGACTTTTGTATGACTCTGTTAATATCCTTACGGTTCCAGTACAAATTTGTAAGAAAACTCTCTAGTTGTGGTAAAACTCTTAAAATACGCAATTAGAGTTTCCAGAAGTGATTAAAACCTTGGAAGAACCCCTTGAAATTAAAGTAAATAGATTCTTCCTACATTTCCTGCCGTTTGTAATCACAGACATTACCAGTGGAAAGCCGTGAAATGACCAGCAAACTGATAATATTTACAACTGTGGGCACTTGAGGGAGCGTTTTCACTTGAATTTGCTTTCAAATATTAGGAATTCTTGTTTATACAGCTCAAAATTTGTGTAGAAAGCCTGTAAGTGAGGACTGAACTGCTTATGTTTACAATTGAGGCGGCATTACTCTGGCGACTTTTGTTTGACTCTGTTAAAATCCTGACGGTTCCAGTACAAATTTGTAAGAAAAATCTCTAGGTGTGGTAAAACTCTTAAAATACGTAATTAGAGTTTCCAGAAATGATTAAAACCTTGGAAGAACCCCTTGAAATTAAAGTAAATAGATTCTTCCTACATTTCCTGCCGTTTGTAATCACAGACACTACCAATGGAAAGCCTTGAAATGACCAGCAAACTGATAATATTTAAAACTCCGGGCACTTTAGGGAGCGTTTTCACTTGAATTTGCTTTCAAATATTAGGAATTCTTGTTTATACGGCTTAAAATTTGTGTAGAAAGCCTGTAAGTGAGGACTGTACTGCTTATGTTTACAATTGAGGCCACATTACTCTGGCGACTTTTGTATGACTGTTAAAATCCTGACGGTTCCAGTACATATTTGTAAGAAAACTCTCTAGTTGTGGTAAAACTCTTAAAATACGTAATTAGAGTTTCCAGAAATGATTAAAACCTTGGAAGAACCCGTTGAAATTAAAGTAAATAGATTCTTCCTACATTTCCTGCCGTTTGTAATCACAGACATTACCAGTGGAAAGCCGTGAAATGACCAGCAAACTGATAATATTTACAACTCTGAGCACTTTAGGGAGCGTTTTCACTTGAATTTGCTTTGAAATATTAGGAATTCTTGTTTATACAGCTCAAAATTTGTGTAGAAAGCCTGTAAGTGAGGACTGTACTGCTTATGTTTACAATTGAGGCCGCATTACTCTGGCGACTTTTGTATGACTCTGTTAAAATCCTGACGGTTCCAGTACAAATTTGTAAGAAAACTCTCTAGTTGTGGTAAAACTCTTAAAATACGCAATTAGAGTTTCCAGAAGTGATTAAAACCTTGGAAGAACCCCTTGAAATTAAAGTAAATAGATTCTTCCTACATTTCCTGCCGTTTGTAATCGCAGACATTACCAGTGGAAAGCCGTGAAATGACCAGCAAACTGATAATATTTACAACTCTGGGCACTTGAGGGAGCGTTCTCACTTGAATTAGCTTTCAAATATTAGGAATTCTTGTTTATACAGCTCAAAATTTGTGCAGAAAGCCTGTAAGTGAGTACTGAACTGCTTATGTTTACAATTGAGGCCCCATTACTCTGGCGACTTTTGTATGACTCTGTTAAAATCCTGACGGTTCCAGTACAAATTTGTAAGAAAACTCTCTAGGTGTGGTAAAACTCTTAAAATACGTAATTAGAGTTTCCAGAAATGATTAAAACCTTGGAAGAACCCCTTGAAATTAAAGTAAATAGATTCTTTCTACATTTCCTGCCGTTTGTAATCACAGACATTACCAGTGGAAAGCCGTGAAATGACCAGCAAAATGATAATATTTACAACTCTGGGCACTTGAGGGAGCGTTTTCACTTGAATTTGCTTTCAAATATTAGGAATTCTTGTTTATACAGCTCAAAATTTGTGTAGAAAGCCTGTAAGTGAGGACTGTACTGCTTATGTTTACAATTGAGGCCACATTACTCTGGCGACTTTTGTATGACTCTGTTAAAATCCTGACGGTTCCAGTACATATTTGTAAGAAAACTCTCTACTTGTGGTAAAACTCTTAAAATACGTAATTAGAGTTTCCAGAAGTGATTAAAAACTTGGAAGAACCCCTTGAAATTAAAGTATATAGATTCTTCCTACATTTCCTGCCGTTTGTAATCACAGACATTACCAGTGGAAAGCCGTGAAATGACCAGCAAACTGATAATATTTACAACTCCGGGCACTTTAGGGAGCGTTTTCACTTGAATTTGCTTTCAAATATTAGGAATTCTTGTTTATACAGCTCAAAATTTGTGCAGAAAGCCTGTAAGTGAGGACTGTACTGCTTATGTTTACAATTGAGGCCACATTACTCTGGCGACTTTTGTATGACTCTGTTAAAATCATGACGGTTCCAGTACAAATTTGTAAGAAAACTCTCTACTTGTGGTAAAACTCTTAAAATACGTAATTAGAGTTTCCAGAAGTGATTAAAAACTTGGAAGAACCCCTTGAAATAAAAGTATATAGATTCTTCCTACATTTCCTGCCGTTTGTAATCACAGACATTACCAGTGGAAAGCCGTGAAATGACCAGCAAACTGATAATATTTACAACTCCGGGCACTTTAGGGAGCGTTTTCACTTGAATTTGCTTTCAAATATTAGGAATTCTTGTTTATACAGCTCAAAATTTGTGCAGAAAGCCTGTAAGTGAGGACTGTACTGCTTATGTTTACAATTGAGGCCGCATTACTCTGGCGACTTTTGTATGACTCTGTTAAAATCCTTACGGTTCCAGTACAAATTTGTAAGAAAACTCTCTAGTTGTGGTAAAACTCTTAAAATACGCAATTAGAGTTTCCAGAAGTGATTAAAACCTTGGAAGAACCCCTTGAAATTAAAGTAAATAGATTCTTCCTACATTTCCTGCCGTTTGTAATCACAGACATTACCAGTGGAAAGCCGTGAAATGACCAGCAAACTGATAATATTTACAACTGTGGGCACTTGAGGGAGCGTTTTCACTTGAATTTGCTTTCAAATATTAGGAATTCTTGTTTATACAGCTCAAAATTTGTGCAGAAAGCCTGTAAGTGAGGACTGTACTGCTTATGTTTACAATTGAGGCCACATTACTCTGGCGACTTTTGTATGACTCTGTTAAAATCATGACGGTTCCAGTACAAATTTGTAAGAAAACTCTCTACTTGTGGTAAAACTCTTAAAATACGTAATTAGAGTTTCCAGAAGTGATTAAAAACTTGGAAGAACCCCTTGAAATAAAAGTATATAGATTCTTCCTACATTTCCTGCCGTTTGTAATCACAGACATTACCAGTGGAAAGCCGTGAAATGACCAGCAAACTGATAATATTTACAACTCCGGGCACTTTAGGGAGCGTTTTCACTTGAATTTGCTTTCAAATATTAGGAATTCTTGTTTATACAGCTCAAAATTTGTGCAGAAAGCCTGTAAGTGAGGACTGTACTGCTTATGTTTACAATTGAGGCCGCATTACTCTGGCGACTTTTGTATGACTCTGTTAAAATCCTTACGGTTCCAGTACAAATTTGTAAGAAAACTCTCTAGTTGTGGTAAAACTCTTAAAATACGCAATTAGAGTTTCCAGAAGTGATTAAAACCTTGGAAGAACCCCTTGAAATTAAAGTAAATAGATTCTTCCTACATTTCCTGCCGTTTGTAATCACAGACATTACCAGTGGAAAGCCGTGAAATGACCAGCAAACTGATAATATTTACAACTGTGGGCACTAGAGGAAGCGTTTTCACTTGAATTTGCTTTCAAATATTAGGAATTCTTGTTTATACAGCTCAAAATTTGTGTAGAAAGCCTGTAAGTGAGGACTGAACTGCTTATGTTTACAATTGAGGCGGCATTACTCTGGCGACTTTTGTTTGACTCTGTTAAAATCCTGACGGTTCCAGTACAAATTTGTAAGAAAAATCTCTAGGTGTGGTAAAACTCTTAAAATACGTAATTAGAGTTTCCAGAAATGATTAAAACCTTGGAAGAACCCCTTGAAATTAAAGTAAATAGATTCTTCCTACATTTCCTGCCGTTTGTAATCACAGACACTACCAATTGCAAGCCTTGAAATGACCAGCAAACTGATAATATTTAAAACTCCGGGCACTTTAGGGAGCGTTTTCACTTGAATTTGCTTTCAAATATTAGGAATTCTTGTTTATACGGCTTAAAATTTGTGTAGAAAGCCTGTAAGTGAGGACTGTACTGCTTATGTTTACAATTGAGGCCGCATTACTCTGGCGACTTTTGTATGACTGTTAAAATCCTGACGGTTCCAGTACATATTTGTAAGAAAACTCTCTAGTTGTGGTAAAACTCTTAAAATACGTAATTAGAGTTTCCAGAAATGATTAAAACCTTGGAAGAACCCGTTGAAATTAAAGTAAATAGATTCTTCCTACATTTCCTGCCGTTTGTAATCACAGACATTACCAGTGGAAAGCCGTGAAATGACCAGCAAACTGATAATATTTACAACTCTGAGCACTTTAGGGAGCGTTTTCACTTGAATTTGCTTTGAAATATTAGGAATTCTTGTTTATACAGCTCAAAATTTGTGTAGAAAGCCTGTAAGTGAGGACTGTACTGCTTATGTTTACAATTGAGGCCGCATTACTCTGGCGACTTTTGTATGACTCTGTTAAAATCCTGACGGTTCCAGTACAAATTTGTAAGAAAACTCTCTAGTTGTGGTAAAACTCTTAAAATACGCAATTAGAGTTTCCAGAAGTGATTAAAACCTTGGAAGAACCCCTTGAAATTAAAGTAAATAGATTCTTCCTACATTTCCTGCCGTTTGTAATCGCAGACATTACCAGTGGAAAGCCGTGAAATGACCAGCAAACTGATAATATTTACAACTCTGGGCACTTGAGGGAGCGTTCTCACTTGAATTAGCTTTCAAATATTAGGAATTCTTGTTTATACAGCTCAAAATTTGTGCAGAAAGCCTGTAAGTGAGTACTGAACTGCTTATGTTTACAATTGAGGCCCCATTACTCTGGCGACTTTTGTATGACTCTGTTAAAATCCTGACGGTTCCAGTACAAATTTGTAAGAAAACTCTCTAGGTGTGGTAAAACTCTTAAAATACGTAATTAGAGTTTCCAGAAATGATTAAAACCTTGGAAGAACCCCTTGAAATTAAAGTAAATAGATTCTTCCTACATTTCCTGCCGTTTGTAATCACAGACATTACCAGTGGAAAGCCGTGAAATGACCAGCAAACTGATAATATTTACAACTCTGGGCACTTTAGGGAGCGTTTTCACTTGAATTAGCTTTCAAATATTAGGAATTCTTGTTTATACAGCTCATAATTTTTGTAGAAAGCCTGTAAGTGAGGTTTAAACTGCGTATGTTTACAATTGAGGCCGCATTACTCTGGCGACTATTGTATGACTCTGTTAAAATCCTTACGGTTCCAGTACATATTTGTAAGAAAACGCTCTGGTTGTGGTAAAAGTCTTAAAATACGCAATTAGAGTTTCCAGAAATGATTAAAATCTTGGAAGAACCCCTTGAAATTAAAGTAAATAGATTCTTCCTACATTTCCTGCCGTTTGTAATCACAGGCATTACCAATGGAAAGCCGTGAAATGACCAGCAAACTGATAATATTTACAACTCTGGGCACTTGAGGGAGCGTTTTCACTTGAATTTGCTTTCAAATATTAGGAATTCTTGTTTATACAGCTCAAAATTTGTGTAGAAAGCCTGTAAGTGAGGACTGTACTGCTTATGTTTACAATTGAGGCCACATTACTCTGGCGACTTTTGTATGACTGTTAAAATCCTGACGGTTCCAGTACAAATTTGTAAGAAAACTCTCTAGGTGTGGTAAAACTCTTAAAATACGTAATTAGAGTTTCCAGAAATGATTAAAACCTTGGAAGAACCCCTTGAAATTAAAGTAAATAGATTCTTCCTACATTTCCTGCCGTTTGTAATCACAGACATTACCAATGGAAAGCCGTGAAATGACCAGCAAACTGATAATATTTACAACTCCGGGCACTTTAGGGAGCGTTTTCACTTGAATTTGCTTTCAAATATTAGGAATTCTTGTTTATACAGCTCAAAATTTGTGCAGAAAGCCTGTAAGTGAGGACTGAACTGCTTATGTTTACAATTGAGGCCGCATTACTCTGGCGACTTTTGTATGACTCTGTTAAAATCCTGACGGTTCCAGTACAAATTTGTAAGAAAACTCTCTAGGTGTGGTAAAACTCTTAAAATACGTAATTAGAGTTTCCAGAAATGATTAAAACCTTGGAAGAACCCCTTGAAATTAAAGTAAATAGATTCTTCCTACATTTCCTGCCGTTTGTAATCACAGACATTACCAATGGAAAGCCGTGAAATGACCAGCAAACTGATAATATTTACAACTCCGGGCACTTTAGGGAGCGTTTTCACTTGAATTTGCTTTCAAATATTAGGAATTCTTGTTTATACAGCTCAAAATTTGTGCAGAAAGCCTGTAAGTGAGGACTGTACTGCTTATGTTTACAATTGAGGCCGCATTACTCTGGCGACTTTTGTATTACTCTGTTCAAATCCTGACGGTTCCAGTACAAATTTGTAAGAAAACTCTCTAGTTGTGGTAAAACTCTTCAAATACGCAATTTGAGTTTCCAGAAATGATTAAAACCTTGGAAGAACCCCTTGAAATTAAAGTAAATAGATTCTTCCTACATTTCCTGCCGTTTGTAATCACAGACATTACCAGTGGAAAGCCGTGAAATGACCAGCAAACTGATAATATTTACAACTCTGGGCACTTTAGGGAGCGTTTTCACTTGAATTTGCTTTCAAATATTAGGAATTCTTGTTTATACAGCTCAAAATTTTTGTAGAAAGCCTGTAAGTGAGGTGTAAACTGCATATGTTTACAATTGAGGCCCCATTACTCTGGCGACTTTTGAATGACTCTGTTAAAATCATGACGGTTCCAGTACATATTTGTAAGAAAACTCTCTAGTTGTGGTAAAACTCTAAAAATACACAATTAGTGTTTCCAGAAATGATTAAAAACTTGGAAGAACCCCTTGAAATTAAAGTAAATAGATTCTTCCTACATTTCCTGCCGTTTGTAATCACAGACATTACCAGTGGAAAGCCGTGAAATGACCAGCAAACTGATAATATTTACAACTCTGGGCACTTTAGGGAGCGTTTTCACTTGAATTTGCTTTCAAATATTAGGAATTCTTGTTTATACAGCTCAAAATTTGTGCAGAAAGCCTGTAAGTGAGGACTGAACTGCTTATGTTTACAATTGAGGCCGCATTACTCTGGCGAATTTTCTATGACTCTGTTAAAATCCTGACGGTTCCAGTACAAATTTGTAAGAAAACTCTCTAGGTGTGGTAAAACTCTTAAAATACGTAATTAGAGTTTCCAGAAATGATTAAAACCTTGGAACAACCCCTTAAAATTAAAGTAAATAGATTCTTCCTACATTTCCTGCCGTTTGTAATCACAGACATTACCAATGGAAAGCCGTGAAATGACCAGCAAACTGATAATATTTACAACTCCGGGCACTTTAGGGAGCGTTTTCACTTGAATTTGCTTTCAAATATTAGGAATTCTTGTTTATACAGCTCAAAATTTGTGCAGAAAGCCTGTAAGTGAGGACTGAACTGCTTATGTTTACAATTGAGGCCGCATTACTCTGGCGACTTTTGTATGACTCTGTTAAAATCCTGACGGTTCCAGTACAAATTTGTAAGAAAACTCTCTAGTTGTGGTAAAACTCTTAAAATACGTAATTAGAGTTTCCAGAAATGATTAAAACCTTGGAAGAACCCCTTGAAATTAAAGTAAATAGATTCTTCCTACATTTCCTGCCGTTTGTAATCACAGACATTACCAATGGAAAGCCGTGAAATGACCAGCAAACTGATAATATTTACAACTCCGGGCACTTTAGGGAGCGTTTTCACTTGAATTTGCTTTCAAATATTAGGAATTCTTGTTTATACAGCTCAAAATTTGTGCAGAAAGCCTGTAAGTGAGGTGTAAACTGCATATGTTTACAATTGAGGCCCCATTACTCTGGCGACTTTTGAATGACTCTGTTAAAATCATGACGGTTCCAGTACATATTTGTAAGAAAACTCTCTAGTTGTGGTAAAACTCTAAAAATACACAATTAGTGTTTCCAGAAATGATTAAAAACTTGGAAGAACCCCTTGAAATAAAAGTAAATAGATTCTTCCTACATTTCCTGCCGTTTGTAATCACAGACATTACCAGTGGAAAGCCGTGAAATGACCAGCAAACTGATAATATTTACAACTCTGGGCACTTTAGGGAGCGTTTTCACTTGAATTTGCTTTCAAATATTAGGAATTCTTGTTTATACAGCTCAAAATTTGTGCAGAAAGCCTGTAAGTGAGGACTGAACTGCTTATGTTTACAATTGAGGCCGCATTACTCTGGCGAATTTTGTATGACTCTGTTAAAATCCTGACGGTTCCAGTACAAATTTGTAAGAAAACTCTCTAGGTGTGGTAAAACTCTTAAAATACGTAATTAGAGTTTCCAGAAATGATTTAAACCTTGGAAGAACCCCTTGAAATTAAAGTAAATAGATTCTTCCTACATTTCCTGCCGTTTGTAATCACAGACATTACCAATGGAAAGCCGTGAAATGACCAGCAAACTGATAATATTTAAAACTCCGGGCACTTTAGGGAGCGTTTTCACTTGAATTTGCTTTCAAATATTAGGAATTCTTGTTTATACGGCTCAACATTTGTGTACAAAGCCTGTAAGTGAGGACTGTACTGCTTATGTTTACAATTGAGGCCGCATTACTCTGGCAACTTTTGTATGACTGTTAAAATCCTGACGGTTCCAGTACATATTTGTAAGAAAACTCTCTAGTTGTGGTAAAACTCTTAAAATACGTAAGTAGAGTTTCCAGAAATGATTAACACCTTGGAAGAACCCCTTGAAATTAAAGTAAATAGATTCTTCCTACATTTCCTGCCGTTTGTAATCACAGACATTACCAGTGGAAAGCCGTGAAATGACCAGCAAACTGATAATATTTACAACTCTGAGCACTTTAGGGAGCGTTTTCACTTGAATTTGCTTTGAAATATTAGGAATTCTTGTTTATACAGCTCAAAATTTGTGTAGAAAGCCTGTAAGTGAGGACTGTACTGCTTATGTTTACAATTGAGGCCGCATTACTCTGGCGACTTTTGTATGACTCTGTTAAAATCCTTACGGTTCCAGTACAAATTTGTAAGAAAACTCTCTAGTTGTGGTAAAACTCTTAAAATACGCAATTAGAGTTTCCAGAAATGATTAAAAACTTGGAAGAACCCCTTGAAATTAAAGTAAATAGATTCTTCCTACATTTCCTGCCGTTTGTAATCGCAGACATTACCATTGGAAAGCCGTGAAATGACCAGCAAACTGATAATATTTACAACTCTGGGCACTTGAGGGAGCGTTTTCACTTGAATTTGCTTTCAAATATTAGGAATTCTTGTTTATACGGCTCAAAATTTGTGTACAAAGCCTGTAAGTGAGGACTGTACTGCTTATGTTTTCGATTGAGGCCGCATTACTCTGGCGACTTTTGTATGACTGTTAAAATCCTGACGGTTCCAGTACATATTTGTAAGAAAACTCTCTAGTTGTGGTAAAACTCTTAAAATACGTAAGTAGAGTTTCCAGAAATGATTAACACCTTGGAAGAACCCCTTGAAATTAAAGTAAATAGATTCTTCCTACATTTCCTGCCGTTTGTAATCACAGACATTACCAGTGGAAAGCCGTGAAATGACCAGCAAACTGATAATATTTACAACTCTGAGCACTTTAGGGAGCGTTTTCACTTGAATTTGCTTTGAAATATTAGGAATTCTTGTTTATACAGCTCAAAATTTGTGCAGAAAGCCTGTAAGTGAGGACTGTACTGCTTATGTTTACAATTGAGGCCGCATTACTCTGGCGACTTTTGTATGACTCTGTTCAAATCCTGACGGTTCCAGTACAAATTTGTAAGAAAACTCTCTAGTTGTGGTAAAACTCTTCAAATACGCAATTTGAGTTTCCAGAAATGATTAAAACCTTGGAAGAACCCCTTGAAATTAAAGTAAATAGATTCTTCCTACATTTCCTGCCGTTTGTAATCACAGACATTACCAGTGGAAAGCCGTGAAATGACCAGCAAACTGATAATATTTACAACTCTGGGCACTTTAGGGAGCGTTTTCACTTGAATTTGCTTTCAAATATTAGGAATTCTTGTTTATACAGCTCAAAATTTTTGTAGAAAGCCTGTAAGTGAGGTGTAAACTGCATATGTTTACAATTGAGGCCCCATTACTCTGGCGACTTTTGAATGACTCTGTTAAAATCATGACGGTTCCAGTACATATTTGTAAGAAAACTCTCTAGTTGTGGTAAAACTCTAAAAATACACAATTAGTGTTTCCAGAAATGATTAAAAACTTGGAAGAACCCCTTGAAATTAAAGTAAATAGATTCTTCCTACATTTCCTGCCGTTTGTAATCACAGACATTACCAGTGGAAAGCCGTGAAATGACCAGCAAACTGATAATATTTACAACTCTGGGCACTTTAGGGAGCGTTTTCACTTGAATTTGCTTTCAAATATTAGGAATTCTTGTTTATACAGCTCAAAATTTGTGCAGAAAGCCTGTAAGTGAGGACTGAACTGCTTATGTTTACAATTGAGGCCGCATTACTCTGGCGAATTTTCTATGACTCTGTTAAAATCCTGACGGTTCCAGTACAAATTTGTAAGAAAACTCTCTAGGTGTGGTAAAACTCTTAAAATACGTAATTAGAGTTTCCAGAAATGATTAAAACCTTGGAACAACCCCTTAAAATTAAAGTAAATAGATTCTTCCTACATTTCCTGCCGTTTGTAATCACAGACATTACCAATGGAAAGCCGTGAAATGACCAGCAAACTGATAATATTTACAACTCCGGGCACTTTAGGGAGCGTTTTCACTTGAATTTGCTTTCAAATATTAGGAATTCTTGTTTATACAGCTCAAAATTTGTGCAGAAAGCCTGTAAGTGAGGACTGAACTGCTTATGTTTACAATTGAGGCCGCATTACTCTGGCGACTTTTGTATGACTCTGTTAAAATCCTGACGGTTCCAGTACAAATTTGTAAGAAAACTCTCTAGGTGTGGTAAAACTCTTAAAATACGTAATTAGAGTTTCCAGAAATGATTGAAACCTTGGAAGAACCCCTTGAAATTAAAGTAAATAGATTGTTCCTACATTTCCTGCCGTTTGTAATCACAGACATTACCAATGGAAAGCCGTGAAATGACCAGCAAACTGATAATATTTACAACTCCGGGCACTTTAGGGAGCGTTTTCACTTGAATTTGCTTTCAAATATTAGGAATTCTTGTTTATACAGCTCAAAATTTGTGCAGAAAGCCTGTAAGTGAGGTGTAAACTGCATATGTTTACAATTGAGGCCCCATTACTCTGGCGACTTTTGAATGACTCTGTTAAAATCATGACGGTTCCAGTACATATTTGTAAGAAAACTCTCTAGTTGTGGTAAAACTCTAAAAATACACAATTAGTGTTTCCAGAAATGATTAAAAACTTGGAAGAACCCCTTGAAATAAAAGTAAATAGATTCTTCCTACATTTCCTGCCGTTTGTAATCACAGACATTACCAGTGGAAAGCCGTGAAATGACCAGCAAACTGATAATATTTACAACTCTGGGCACTTGAGGGATCGTTTTCACTTGAATTTGCTTTCAAATATTAGGAATTCTTGTTTATACGGCTCAAAATTTGTGTACAAAGCCTGTAAGTGAGGACTGTACTGCTTATGTTTACAATTGAGGCCGCATTACTCTGGCGACTTTTGTATGACTGTTAAAATCCTGACGGTTCCAGTACATATTTGTAAGAAAACTCTCTAGTTGTGGTAAAACTCTTAAAATACGTAAGTAGAGTTTCCAGAAATGATTAACACCTTGGAAGAACCCCTTGAAATTAAAGTAAATAGATTCTTCCTACATTTCCTGCCGTTTGTAATCACAGACATTACCAGTGGAAAGCCGTGAAATGACCAGCAAACTGATAATATTTACAACTCTGAGCACTTTAGGGAGCGTTTTCACTTGAATTTGCTTTGAAATATTAGGAATTCTTGTTTATACAGCTCAAAATTTGTGTAGAAAGCCTGTAAGTGAGGACTGTACTGCTTATGTTTACAATTGAGGCCGCATTACTCTGGCGACTTTTGTATGACTCTGTTAAAATCCTTACGGTTCCAGTACAAATTTGTAAGAAAACTCTCTAGTTGTGGTAAAACTCTTAAAATACGCAATTAGAGTTTCCAGAAGTGATTAAAACCTTGGAAGAACCCCTTGAAATTAAAGTAAATAGATTCTTCCTACATTTCCTGCCGTTTGTAATCGCAGACATTACCATTGGAAAGCCGTGAAATGACCAGCAAACTGATAATATTTACAACTCTGGGCACTTGAGGGAGCGTTTTCACTTGAATTAGCTTTCAAATATTAGGAATTCTTGTTTATACAGCTCAAAATTTGTGCAGAAAGCCTGTAAGTGAGGACTGAACTGCTTATGTTTACAATTGAGGCCGCATTACTCTGGCGACTTTTGTATGACTCTGTTAAAATCCTGACGGTTCCAGTACAAATTTGTAAGAAAACTCTCTAGGTGTGGTAAAACTCTTAAAATACGTAATTAGAGTTTCCAGAAATGATTAAAACCTTGGAAGAACCCCTTGAAATTAAAGTAAATAGATTCTTTCTACATTTCCTGCCGTTTGTAATCACAGACATTACCAGTGGAAAGCCGTGAAATGACCAGCAAAATGATAATATTTACAACTCTGGGCACTTGAGGGAGCGTTTTCACTTGAATTTGCTTTCAAATATTAGGAATTCTTGTTTATACAGCTCAAAATTTGTGTAGAAACCCTGTAAGTGAGGACTGTACTGCTTATGTTTCCAATTGAGGCCGCATTACTCTGGCGACTTTTGTATGACTCTGTTAAAATCCTGACGGTTCCAGTACAAATTTGTAAGAAAACTCTCTAGTTGTGGTAAAACTCTTAAAATACGCAATTAGAGTTTCCAGAAGTGATTAAAACCTTGGAAGAACCCCTTGAAATTAAAGTAAATAGATTCTTCCTACATTTCCTGCCGTTTGTAATCACAGACATTACCAGTGGAAAGCCGTGAAATGACCAGCAAACTGATAATATTTACAACTCTGGGCACTTTAGGGAGCGTTTTCACTTGAATTTGCTTTCAAATATTAGGAATTCTTGTTTATACAGCTCATAATTTTTGTAGAAAGCCTGTAAGTGAGGTTTAAACTGCGTATGTTTACAATTGAGGCCGCATTACTCTGGCGACTATTGTATGACTCTGTTAAAATCCTTACGGTTCCAGTACAAATTTGTAAGAAAACTCTCTAGGTGTGGTAAAACTCTTAAAATACGTAATTAGAGTTTCCAGAAATGATTAAAACCTTGGAAGAACCCCTTGAAATTAAAGTAAATAGATTCTTCCTACATTTCCTGCCGTTTGTAATCACAGACATTACCAATGGAAAGCCGTGAAATGACCAGCAAACTGATAATATTTACAACTCCGGGCACTTTAGGGAGCGTTTTCACTTGAATTTGCTTTCAAATATTAGGAATTCTTGTTTATACAGCTCAAAATTTGTGCAGAAAGCCTGTAAGTGAGGACTGTACTGCTTATGTTTACAATTGAGGCCGCATTACTCTGGCGACTTTTGTATTACTCTGTTCAAATCCTGACGGTTCCAGTACAAATTTGTAAGAAAACTCTCTAGTTGTGGTAAAACTCTTCAAATACGCAATTTGAGTTTCCAGAAATGATTAAAACCTTGGAAGAACCCCTTGAAATTAAAGTAAATAGATTCTTCCTACATTTCCTGCCGTTTGTAATCACAGACATTACCAGTGGAAAGCCGTGAAATGACCAGCAAACTGATAATATTTACAACTCTGGGCACTTTAGGGAGCGTTTTCACTTGAATTTGCTTTCAAATATTAGGAATTCTTGTTTATACAGCTCAAAATTTTTGTAGAAAGCCTGTAAGTGAGGTGTAAACTGCATATGTTTACAATTGAGGCCCCATTACTCTGGCGACTTTTGAATGACTCTGTTAAAATCATGACGGTTCCAGTACATATTTGTAAGAAAACTCTCTAGTTGTGGTAAAACTCTAAAAATACACAATTAGTGTTTCCAGAAATGATTAAAAACTTGGAAGAACCCCTTGAAATTAAAGTAAATAGATTCTTCCTACATTTCCTGCCGTTTGTAATCACAGACATTACCAGTGGAAAGCCGTGAAATGACCAGCAAACTGATAATATTTACAACTCTGGGCACTTTAGGGAGCGTTTTCACTTGAATTTGCTTTCAAATATTAGGAATTCTTGTTTATACAGCTCAAAATTTGTGCAGAAAGCCTGTAAGTGAGGACTGAACTGCTTATGTTTACAATTGAGGCCGCATTACTCTGGCGAATTTTCTATGACTCTGTTAAAATCCTGACGGTTCCAGTACAAATTTGTAAGAAAACTCTCTAGGTGTGGTAAAACTCTTAAAATACGTAATTAGAGTTTCCAGAAATGATTAAAACCTTGGAACAACCCCTTAAAATTAAAGTAAATAGATTCTTCCTACATTTCCTGCCGTTTGTAATCACAGACATTACCAATGGAAAGCCGTGAAATGACCAGCAAACTGATAATATTTACAACTCCGGGCACTTTAGGGAGCGTTTTCACTTGAATTTGCTTTCAAATATTAGGAATTCTTGTTTATACAGCTCAAAATTTGTGCAGAAAGCCTGTAAGTGAGGACTGAACTGCTTATGTTTACAATTGAGGCCGCATTACTCTGGCGACTTTTGTATGACTCTGTTAAAATCCTGACGGTTCCAGTACAAATTTGTAAGAAAACTCTCTAGTTGTGGTAAAACTCTTAAAATACGTAATTAGAGTTTCCAGAAATGATTAAAACCTTGGAAGAACCCCTTGAAATTAAAGTAAATAGATTCTTCCTACATTTCCTGCCGTTTGTAATCACAGACATTACCAATGGAAAGCCGTGAAATGACCAGCAAACTGATAATATTTACAACTCCGGGCACTTTAGGGAGCGTTTTCACTTGAATTTGCTTTCAAATATTAGGAATTCTTGTTTATACAGCTCAAAATTTGTGCAGAAAGCCTGTAAGTGAGGTGTAAACTGCATATGTTTACAATTGAGGCCCCATTACTCTGGCGACTTTTGAATGACTCTGTTAAAATCATGACGGTTCCAGTACATATTTGTAAGAAAACTCTCTAGTTGTGGTAAAACTCTAAAAATACACAATTAGTGTTTCCAGAAATGATTAAAAACTTGGAAGAACCCCTTGAAATAAAAGTAAATAGATTCTTCCTACATTTCCTGCCGTTTGTAATCACAGACATTACCAGTGGAAAGCCGTGAAATGACCAGCAAACTGATAATATTTACAACTCTGGGCACTTTAGGGAGCGTTTTCACTTGAATTTGCTTTCAAATATTAGGAATTCTTGTTTATACAGCTCAAAATTTGTGCAGAAAGCCTGTAAGTGAGGACTGAACTGCTTATGTTTACAATTGAGGCCGCATTACTCTGGCGAATTTTGTATGACTCTGTTAAAATCCTGACGGTTCCAGTACAAATTTGTAAGAAAACTCTCTAGGTGTGGTAAAACTCTTAAAATACGTAATTAGAGTTTCCAGAAATGATTTAAACCTTGGAAGAACCCCTTGAAATTAAAGTAAATAGATTCTTCCTACATTTCCTGCCGTTTGTAATCACAGACATTACCAATGGAAAGCCGTGAAATGACCAGCAAACTGATAATATTTAAAACTCCGGGCACTTTAGGGAGCGTTTTCACTTGAATTTGCTTTCAAATATTAGGAATTCTTGTTTATACGGCTCAACATTTGTGTACAAAGCCTGTAAGTGAGGACTGTACTGCTTATGTTTACAATTGAGGCCGCATTACTCTGGCAACTTTTGTATGACTGTTAAAATCCTGACGGTTCCAGTACATATTTGTAAGAAAACTCTCTAGTTGTGGTAAAACTCTTAAAATACGTAAGTAGAGTTTCCAGAAATGATTAACACCTTGGAAGAACCCCTTGAAATTAAAGTAAATAGATTCTTCCTACATTTCCTGCCGTTTGTAATCACAGACATTACCAGTGGAAAGCCGTGAAATGACCAGCAAACTGATAATATTTACAACTCTGAGCACTTTAGGGAGCGTTTTCACTTGAATTTGCTTTGAAATATTAGGAATTCTTGTTTATACAGCTCAAAATTTGTGTAGAAAGCCTGTAAGTGAGGACTGTACTGCTTATGTTTACAATTGAGGCCGCATTACTCTGGCGACTTTTGTATGACTCTGTTAAAATCCTTACGGTTCCAGTACAAATTTGTAAGAAAACTCTCTAGTTGTGGTAAAACTCTTAAAATACGCAATTAGAGTTTCCAGAAATGATTAAAAACTTGGAAGAACCCCTTGAAATTAAAGTAAATAGATTCTTCCTACATTTCCTGCCGTTTGTAATCGCAGACATTACCATTGGAAAGCCGTGAAATGACCAGCAAACTGATAATATTTACAACTCTGGGCACTTGAGGGAGCGTTTTCACTTGAATTTGCTTTCAAATATTAGGAATTCTTGTTTATACGGCTCAAAATTTGTGTACAAAGCCTGTAAGTGAGGACTGTACTGCTTATGTTTTCGATTGAGGCCGCATTACTCTGGCGACTTTTGTATGACTGTTAAAATCCTGACGGTTCCAGTACATATTTGTAAGAAAACTCTCTAGTTGTGGTAAAACTCTTAAAATACGTAAGTAGAGTTTCCAGAAATGATTAACACCTTGGAAGAACCCCTTGAAATTAAAGTAAATAGATTCTTCCTACATTTCCTGCCGTTTGTAATCACAGACATTACCAGTGGAAAGCCGTGAAATGACCAGCAAACTGATAATATTTACAACTCTGAGCACTTTAGGGAGCGTTTTCACTTGAATTTGCTTTGAAATATTAGGAATTCTTGTTTATACAGCTCAAAATTTGTGCAGAAAGCCTGTAAGTGAGGACTGTACTGCTTATGTTTACAATTGAGGCCGCATTACTCTGGCGACTTTTGTATGACTCTGTTCAAATCCTGACGGTTCCAGTACAAATTTGTAAGAAAACTCTCTAGTTGTGGTAAAACTCTTCAAATACGCAATTTGAGTTTCCAGAAATGATTAAAACCTTGGAAGAACCCCTTGAAATTAAAGTAAATAGATTCTTCCTACATTTCCTGCCGTTTGTAATCACAGACATTACCAGTGGAAAGCCGTGAAATGACCAGCAAACTGATAATATTTACAACTCTGGGCACTTTAGGGAGCGTTTTCACTTGAATTTGCTTTCAAATATTAGGAATTCTTGTTTATACAGCTCAAAATTTTTGTAGAAAGCCTGTAAGTGAGGTGTAAACTGCATATGTTTACAATTGAGGCCCCATTACTCTGGCGACTTTTGAATGACTCTGTTAAAATCATGACGGTTCCAGTACATATTTGTAAGAAAACTCTCTAGTTGTGGTAAAACTCTAAAAATACACAATTAGTGTTTCCAGAAATGATTAAAAACTTGGAAGAACCCCTTGAAATTAAAGTAAATAGATTCTTCCTACATTTCCTGCCGTTTGTAATCACAGACATTACCAGTGGAAAGCCGTGAAATGACCAGCAAACTGATAATATTTACAACTCTGGGCACTTTAGGGAGCGTTTTCACTTGAATTTGCTTTCAAATATTAGGAATTCTTGTTTATACAGCTCAAAATTTGTGCAGAAAGCCTGTAAGTGAGGACTGAACTGCTTATGTTTACAATTGAGGCCGCATTACTCTGGCGAATTTTCTATGACTCTGTTAAAATCCTGACGGTTCCAGTACAAATTTGTAAGAAAACTCTCTAGGTGTGGTAAAACTCTTAAAATACGTAATTAGAGTTTCCAGAAATGATTAAAACCTTGGAACAACCCCTTAAAATTAAAGTAAATAGATTCTTCCTACATTTCCTGCCGTTTGTAATCACAGACATTACCAATGGAAAGCCGTGAAATGACCAGCAAACTGATAATATTTACAACTCCGGGCACTTTAGGGAGCGTTTTCACTTGAATTTGCTTTCAAATATTAGGAATTCTTGTTTATACAGCTCAAAATTTGTGCAGAAAGCCTGTAAGTGAGGACTGAACTGCTTATGTTTACAATTGAGGCCGCATTACTCTGGCGACTTTTGTATGACTCTGTTAAAATCCTGACGGTTCCAGTACAAATTTGTAAGAAAACTCTCTAGGTGTGGTAAAACTCTTAAAATACGTAATTAGAGTTTCCAGAAATGATTGAAACCTTGGAAGAACCCCTTGAAATTAAAGTAAATAGATTGTTCCTACATTTCCTGCCGTTTGTAATCACAGACATTACCAATGGAAAGCCGTGAAATGACCAGCAAACTGATAATATTTACAACTCCGGGCACTTTAGGGAGCGTTTTCACTTGAATTTGCTTTCAAATATTAGGAATTCTTGTTTATACAGCTCAAAATTTGTGCAGAAAGCCTGTAAGTGAGGTGTAAACTGCATATGTTTACAATTGAGGCCCCATTACTCTGGCGACTTTTGAATGACTCTGTTAAAATCATGACGGTTCCAGTACATATTTGTAAGAAAACTCTCTAGTTGTGGTAAAACTCTAAAAATACACAATTAGTGTTTCCAGAAATGATTAAAAACTTGGAAGAACCCCTTGAAATAAAAGTAAATAGATTCTTCCTACATTTCCTGCCGTTTGTAATCACAGACATTACCAGTGGAAAGCCGTGAAATGACCAGCAAACTGATAATATTTACAACTCTGGGCACTTGAGGGATCGTTTTCACTTGAATTTGCTTTCAAATATTAGGAATTCTTGTTTATACGGCTCAAAATTTGTGTACAAAGCCTGTAAGTGAGGACTGTACTGCTTATGTTTACAATTGAGGCCGCATTACTCTGGCGACTTTTGTATGACTGTTAAAATCCTGACGGTTCCAGTACATATTTGTAAGAAAACTCTCTAGTTGTGGTAAAACTCTTAAAATACGTAAGTAGAGTTTCCAGAAATGATTAACACCTTGGAAGAACCCCTTGAAATTAAAGTAAATAGATTCTTCCTACATTTCCTGCCGTTTGTAATCACAGACATTACCAGTGGAAAGCCGTGAAATGACCAGCAAACTGATAATATTTACAACTCTGAGCACTTTAGGGAGCGTTTTCACTTGAATTTGCTTTGAAATATTAGGAATTCTTGTTTATACAGCTCAAAATTTGTGTAGAAAGCCTGTAAGTGAGGACTGTACTGCTTATGTTTACAATTGAGGCCGCATTACTCTGGCGACTTTTGTATGACTCTGTTAAAATCCTTACGGTTCCAGTACAAATTTGTAAGAAAACTCTCTAGTTGTGGTAAAACTCTTAAAATACGCAATTAGAGTTTCCAGAAGTGATTAAAACCTTGGAAGAACCCCTTGAAATTAAAGTAAATAGATTCTTCCTACATTTCCTGCCGTTTGTAATCGCAGACATTACCATTGGAAAGCCGTGAAATGACCAGCAAACTGATAATATTTACAACTCTGGGCACTTGAGGGAGCGTTTTCACTTGAATTAGCTTTCAAATATTAGGAATTCTTGTTTATACAGCTCAAAATTTGTGCAGAAAGCCTGTAAGTGAGGACTGAACTGCTTATGTTTACAATTGAGGCCGCATTACTCTGGCGACTTTTGTATGACTCTGTTAAAATCCTGACGGTTCCAGTACAAATTTGTAAGAAAACTCTCTAGGTGTGGTAAAACTCTTAAAATACGTAATTAGAGTTTCCAGAAATGATTAAAACCTTGGAAGAACCCCTTGAAATTAAAGTAAATAGATTCTTTCTACATTTCCTGCCGTTTGTAATCACAGACATTACCAGTGGAAAGCCGTGAAATGACCAGCAAAATGATAATATTTACAACTCTGGGCACTTGAGGGAGCGTTTTCACTTGAATTTGCTTTCAAATATTAGGAATTCTTGTTTATACAGCTCAAAATTTGTGTAGAAACCCTGTAAGTGAGGACTGTACTGCTTATGTTTCCAATTGAGGCCGCATTACTCTGGCGACTTTTGTATGACTCTGTTAAAATCCTGACGGTTCCAGTACAAATTTGTAAGAAAACTCTCTAGTTGTGGTAAAACTCTTAAAATACGCAATTAGAGTTTCCAGAAGTGATTAAAACCTTGGAAGAACCCCTTGAAATTAAAGTAAATAGATTCTTCCTACATTTCCTGCCGTTTGTAATCACAGACATTACCAGTGGAAAGCCGTGAAATGACCAGCAAACTGATAATATTTACAACTCTGGGCACTTTAGGGAGCGTTTTCACTTGAATTTGCTTTCAAATATTAGGAATTCTTGTTTATACAGCTCATAATTTTTGTAGAAAGCCTGTAAGTGAGGTTTAAACTGCGTATGTTTACAATTGAGGCCGCATTACTCTGGCGACTATTGTATGACTCTGTTAAAATCCTTACGGTTCCAGTACATATTTGTAAGAAAACTCTCTGGTTGTGGTAAAAGTCTTAAAATACGCAATTATAGTTTCCAGAAATGATTAAAATCTTGGAAGAACCCCTTGAAATTAAAGTAAATAGATTCTTCCTACATTTCCTGCCATTTGTAATCACAGGCATTACCAATGGAAAGCCGTGAAATGACCAGCAAACTGATAATATTTACAACTCCGGGCACTTGAGGGAGCGTTTTCACTTGAATTTGCTTTCAAATATTAGGAATTCTTGTTTATACAGCTCAAAATTTGTGTAGAAAGCCTGTAAGTGAGGACTGTACTGCTTATGTTTACAATTGAGGCCACATTACTCTGGCGACTTTTGTATGACTGTTAAAATCCTGACGGTTCCAGTACATATTTGTAAGAAAACTCTCTAGTTGTGGTAAAACTCTTAAAATACGTAATTAGAGTTTCCAGAAATGATTAAAAACTTGGAAGAACCCCTTGAAATTAAAGTAAATAGATTCTTCCTACATTTCCTGCCGTTTGTAATCACAGACATTACCAGTGGAAAGCCGTGAAATGACCAGCAAACTGATAATATTTACAACTCCGGGCACTTTAGGGAGCGTTTTCACTTGAATTTGCTTTCAAATATTAGGAATTCTTGTTTATACAGCTCAAAATTTGTGTAGAAAGCCTGTAAGTGAGGACTGAACTGCTTATGTTTACAATTGAGGCGGCATTACTCTGGCGACTTTTGTTTGACTCTGTTAAAATCCTGACGGTTCCAGTACAAATTTGTAAGAAAAATCTCTAGGTGTGGTAAAACTCTTAAAATACGTAATTAGAGTTTCCAGAAATGATTAAAACCTTGGAAGAACCCCTTGAAATTAAAGTAAATAGATTCTTCCTACATTTCCTGCCGTTTGTAATCACAGACACTACCAATGGAAAGCCTTGAAATGACCAGCAAACTGATAATATTTAAAACTCCGGGCACTTTAGGGAGCGTTTTCACTTGAATTTGCTTTCAAATATTAGGAATTCTTGTTTATACGGCTTAAAATTTGTGTAGAAAGCCTGTAAGTGAGGACTGTACTGCTTATGTTTACAATTGAGGCCGCATTACTCTGGCGACTTTTGTATGACTGTTAAAATCCTGACGGTTCCAGTACATATTTGTAAGAAAACTCTCTAGTTGTGGTAAAACTCTTAAAATACGTAATTAGAGTTTCCAGAAATGATTAAAACCTTGGAAGAACCCGTTGAAATTAAAGTAAATAGATTCTTCCTACATTTCCTGCCGTTTGTAATCACAGACATTACCAGTGGAAAGCCGTGAAATGACCAGCAAACTGATAATATTTACAACTCTGAGCACTTTAGGGAGCGTTTTCACTTGAATTTGCTTTCAAATATTAGGAATTCTTGTTTATACAGCTCAAAATTTGTGTAGAAAGCCTGTAAGTGAGGACTGTACTGCTTATGTTTACAATTGAGGCCGCATTACTCTGGCGACTTTTGTATGACTCTGTTAAAATCCTGACGGTTCCAGTACAAATTTGTAAGAAAACTCTCTAGTTGTGGTAAAACTCTTAAAATACGCAATTAGAGTTTCCAGAAGTGATTAAAACCTTGGAAGAACCCCTTGAAATTAAAGTAAATAGATTCTTCCTACATTTCCTGCCGTTTGTAATCGCAGACATTACCAGTGGAAAGCCGTGAAATGACCAGCAAACTGATAATATTTACAACTCTGGGCACTTGAGGGAGCGTTCTCACTTGAATTAGCTTTCAAATATTAGGAATTCTTGTTTATACAGCTCAAAATTTGTGCAGAAAGCCTGTAAGTGAGTACTGAACTGCTTATGTTTACAATTGAGGCCCCATTACTCTGGCGACTTTTGTATGACTCTGTTAAAATCCTGACGGTTCCAGTACAAATTTGTAAGAAAACTCTCTAGGTGTGGTAAAACTCTTAAAATACGTAATTAGAGTTTCCAGAAATGATTAAAACCTTGGAAGAACCCCTTGAAATTAAAGTAAATAGATTCTTCCTACATTTCCTGCCGTTTGTAATCACAGACATTACCAGTGGAAAGCCGTGAAATGACCAGCAAACTGATAATATTTACAACTCTGGGCACTTTAGGGAGCGTTTTCACTTGAATTAGCTTTCAAATATTAGGAATTCTTGTTTATACAGCTCATAATTTTTGTAGAAAGCCTGTAAGTGAGGTTTAAACTGCGTATGTTTACAATTGAGGCCGCATTACTCTGGCGACTATTGTATGACTCTGTTAAAATCCTTACGGTTCCAGTACATATTTGTAAGAAAACTCTCTGGTTGTGGTAAAAGTCTTAAAATACGCAATTAGAGTTTCCAGAAATGATTAAAATCTTGGAAGAACCCCTTGAAATTAAAGTAAATAGATTCTTCCTACATTTCCTGCCGTTTGTAATCACAGGCATTACCAATGGAAAGCCGTGAAATGACCAGCAAACTGATAATATTTACAACTCTGGGCACTTGAGGGAGCGTTTTCACTTGAATTTGCTTTCAAATATTAGGAATTCTTGTTTATACAGCTCAAAATTTGTGTAGAAAGCCTGTAAGTGAGGACTGTACTGCTTATGTTTACAATTGAGGCCACATTACTCTGGCGACTTTTGTATGACTGTTAAAATCCTGACGGTTCCAGTACAAATTTGTAAGAAAACTCTCTAGGTGTGGTAAAACTCTTAAAATACGTAATTAGAGTTTCCAGAAATGATTAAAACCTTGGAAGAACCCCTTGAAATTAAAGTAAATAGATTCTTCCTACATTTCCTGCCGTTTGTAATCACAGACATTACCAATGGAAAGCCGTGAAATGACCAGCAAACTGATAATATTTACAACTCCGGGCACTTTAGGGAGCGTTTTCACTTGAATTTGCTTTCAAATATTAGGAATTCTTGTTTATACAGCTCAAAATTTGTGCAGAAAGCCTGTAAGTGAGGACTGAACTGCTTATGTTTACAATTGAGGCCGCATTACTCTGGCGACTTTTGTATGACTCTGTTAAAATCCTGACGGTTCCAGTACAAATTTGTAAGAAAACTCTCTAGGTGTGGTAAAACTCTTAAAATACGTAATTAGAGTTTCCAGAAATGATTAAAACCTTGGAAGAACCCCTTGAAATTAAAGTAAATAGATTCTTCCTACATTTCCTGCCGTTTGTAATCACAGACATTACCAATGGAAAGCCGTGAAATGACCAGCAAACTGATAATATTTACAACTCCGGGCACTTTAGGGAGCGTTTTCACTTGAATTTGCTTTCAAATATTAGGAATTCTTGTTTATACAGCTCAAAATTTGTGCAGAAAGCCTGTAAGTGAGGACTGTACTGCTTATGTTTACAATTGAGGCCGCATTACTCTGGCGACTTTTGTATGACTCTGTTCAAATCCTGACGGTTCCAGTACAAATTTGTAAGAAAACTCTCTAGTTGTGGTAAAACTCTTCAAATACGCAATTTGAGTTTCCAGAAATGATTAAAACCTTGGAAGAACCCCTTGAAATTAAAGTAAATAGATTCTTCCTACATTTCCTGCCGTTTGTAATCACAGACATTACCAGTGGAAAGCCGTGAAATGACCAGCAAACTGATAATATTTACAACTCTGGGCACTTTAGGGAGCGTTTTCACTTGAATTTGCTTTCAAATATTAGGAATTCTTGTTTATACAGCTCAAAATTTTTGTAGAAAGCCTGTAAGTGAGGTGTAAACTGCATATGTTTACAATTGAGGCCCCATTACTCTGGCGACTTTTGAATGACTCTGTTAAAATCATGACGGTTCCAGTACATATTTGTAAGAAAACTCTCTAGTTGTGGTAAAACTCTAAAAATACACAATTAGTGTTTCCAGAAATGATTAAAAACTTGGAAGAACCCCTTGAAATTAAAGTAAATAGATTCTTCCTACATTTCCTGCCGTTTGTAATCACAGACATTACCAGTGGAAAGCCGTGAAATGACCAGCAAACTGATAATATTTACAACTCTGGGCACTTTAGGGAGCGTTTTCACTTGAATTTGCTTTCAAATATTAGGAATTCTTGTTTATACAGCTCAAAATTTGTGCAGAAAGCCTGTAAGTGAGGACTGAACTGCTTATGTTTACAATTGAGGCCGCATTACTCTGGCGAATTTTCTATGACTCTGTTAAAATCCTGACGGTTCCAGTACAAATTTGTAAGAAAACTCTCTAGGTGTGGTAAAACTCTTAAAATACGTAATTAGAGTTTCCAGAAATGATTAAAACCTTGGAACAACCCCTTAAAATTAAAGTAAATAGATTCTTCCTACATTTCCTGCCGTTTGTAATCACAGACATTACCAATGGAAAGCCGTGAAATGACCAGCAAACTGATAATATTTACAACTCCGGGCACTTTAGGGAGCGTTTTCACTTGAATTTGCTTTCAAATATTAGGAATTCTTGTTTATACAGCTCAAAATTTGTGCAGAAAGCCTGTAAGTGAGGACTGAACTGCTTATGTTTACAATTGAGGCCGCATTACTCTGGCGACTTTTGTATGACTCTGTTAAAATCCTGACGGTTCCAGTACAAATTTGTAAGAAAACTCTCTAGGTGTGGTAAAACTCTTAAAATACGTAATTAGAGTTTCCAGAAATGATTAAAACCTTGGAAGAACCCCTTGAAATTAAAGTAAATAGATTCTTCCTACATTTCCTGCCGTTTGTAATCACAGACATTACCAATGGAAAGCCGTGAAATGACCAGCAAACTGATAATATTTACAACTCCGGGCACTTTAGGGAGCGTTTTCACTTGAATTTGCTTTCAAATATTAGGAATTCTTGTTTATACAGCTCAAAATTTGTGCAGAAAGCCTGTAAGTGAGGTGTAAACTGCATATGTTTACAATTGAGGCCCCATTACTCTGGCGACTTTTGAATGACTCTGTTAAAATCATGACGGTTCCAGTACATATTTGTAAGAAAACTCTCTAGTTGTGGTAAAACTCTAAAAATACACAATTAGTGTTTCCAGAAATGATTAAAAACTTGGAAGAACCCCTTGAAATAAAAGTAAATAGATTCTTCCTACATTTCCTGCCGTTTGTAATCACAGACATTACCAGTGGAAAGCCGTGAAATGACCAGCAAACTGATAATATTTACAACTCTGGGCACTTTAGGGAGCGTTTTCACTTGAATTTGCTTTCAAATATTAGGAATTCTTGTTTATACAGCTCAAAATTTGTGCAGAAAGCCTGTAAGTGAGGACTGAACTGCTTATGTTTACAATTGAGGCCGCATTACTCTGGCGAATTTTCTATGACTCTGTTAAAATCCTGACGGTTCCAGTACAAATTTGTAAGAAAACTCTCTAGGTGTGGTAAAACTCTTAAAATACGTAATTAGAGTTTCCAGAAATGATTTAAACCTTGGAAGAACCCCTTGAAATTAAAGTAAATAGATTCTTCCTACATTTCCTGCCGTTTGTAATCACAGACATTACCAATGGAAAGCCGTGAAATGACCAGCAAACTGATAATATTTAAAACTCCGGGCACTTTAGGGAGCGTTTTCACTTGAATTTGCTTTCAAATATTAGGAATTCTTGTTTATACGGCTCAACATTTGTGTACAAAGCCTGTAAGTGAGGACTGTACTGCTTATGTTTACAATTGAGGCCGCATTACTCTGGCAACTTTTGTATGACTGTTAAAATCCTGACGGTTCCAGTACATATTTGTAAGAAAACTCTCTAGTTGTGGTAAAACTCTTAAAATACGTAAGTAGAGTTTCCAGAAATGATTAACACCTTGGAAGAACCCCTTGAAATTAAAGTAAATAGATTCTTCCTACATTTCCTGCCGTTTGTAATCACAGACATTACCAGTGGAAAGCCGTGAAATGACCAGCAAACTGATAATATTTACAACTCTGAGCACTTTAGGGAGCGTTTTCACTTGAATTTGCTTTGAAATATTAGGAATTCTTGTTTATACAGCTCAAAATTTGTGTAGAAAGCCTGTAAGTGAGGACTGTACTGCTTATGTTTACAATTGAGGCCGCATTACTCTGGCGACTTTTGTATGACTCTGTTAAAATCCTTACGGTTCCAGTACAAATTTGTAAGAAAACTCTCTAGTTGTGGTAAAACTCTTAAAATACGCAATTAGAGTTTCCAGAAATGATTAAAAACTTGGAAGAACCCCTTGAAATTAAAGTAAATAGATTCTTCCTACATTTCCTGCCGTTTGTAATCGCAGACATTACCATTGGAAAGCCGTGAAATGACCAGCAAACTGATAATATTTACAACTCTGGGCACTTGAGGGAGCGTTTTCACTTGAATTTGCTTTCAAATATTAGGAATTCTTGTTTATACGGCTCAAAATTTGTGTACAAAGCCTGTAAGTGAGGACTGTACTGCTTATGTTTTCGATTGAGGCCGCATTACTCTGGCGACTTTTGTATGACTGTTAAAATCCTGACGGTTCCAGTACATATTTGTAAGAAAACTCTCTAGTTGTGGTAAAACTCTTAAAATACGTAAGTAGAGTTTCCAGAAATGATTAACACCTTGGAAGAACCCCTTGAAATTAAAGTAAATAGATTCTTCCTACATTTCCTGCCGTTTGTAATCACAGACATTACCAGTGGAAAGCCGTGAAATGACCAGCAAACTGATAATATTTACAACTCTGAGCACTTTAGGGAGCGTTTTCACTTGAATTTGCTTTGAAATATTAGGAATTCTTGTTTATACAGCTCAAAATTTGTGCAGAAAGCCTGTAAGTGAGGACTGTACTGCTTATGTTTACAATTGAGGCCGCATTACTCTGGCGACTTTTGTATGACTCTGTTCAAATCCTGACGGTTCCAGTACAAATTTGTAAGAAAACTCTCTAGTTGTGGTAAAACTCTTCAAATACGCAATTTGAGTTTCCAGAAATGATTAATACCTTGGAAGAACCCCTTGAAATTAAAGTAAATAGATTCTTCCTACATTTCCTGCCGTTTGTAATCACAGACATTACCAGTGGAAAGCCGTGAAATGACCAGCAAACTGATAATATTTACAACTCTGGGCACTTAAGGGATCGTTTTCACTTGAATTTGCTTTCAAATATTAGGAATTCTTGTTTATACAGCTCAAAATTTTTGTAGAAAGCCTGTAAGTGAGGTGTAAACTGCATATGTTTACAATTGAGGCCCCATTACTCTGGCGACTTTTGAATGACTCTGTTAAAATCATGACGGTTCCAGTACATATTTGTAAGAAAACTCTCTAGTTGTGGTAAAACTCTAAAAATACACAATTAGTGTTTCCAGAAATGATTAAAAACTTGGAAGAACCCCTTGAAATAAAAGTAAATAGATTCTTCCTACATTTCCTGCCGTTTGTAATCACAGACATTACCAGTGGAAAGCCGTGAAATGACCAGCAAACTGATAATATTTACAACTCTGGGCACTTTAGGGAGCGTTTTCACTTGAATTTGCTTTCAAATATTAGGAATTCTTGTTTATACAGCTCAAAATTTGTGCAGAAAGCCTGTAAGTGAGGACTGAACTGCTTATGTTTACAATTGAGGCCGCATTACTCTGGCGAATTTTCTATGACTCTGTTAAAATCCTGACTGTTCCAGTACAAATTTGTAAGAAAACTCTCTAGGTGTGGTAAAACTCTTAAAATACGTAATTAGAGTTTCCAGAAATGATTTAAACCTTGGAAGAACCCCTTGAAATTAAAGTAAATAGATTCTTCCTACATTTCCTGCCGTTTGTAATCACAGACATTACCAATGGAAAGCCGTGAAATGACCAGCAAACTGATAATATTTAAAACTCCGGGCACTTTAGGGAGCGTTTTCACTTGAATTTGCTTTCAAATATTAGGAATTCTTGTTTATACGGCTCAACATTTGTGTACAAAGCCTGTAAGTGAGGACTGTACTGCTTATGTTTACAATTGAGGCCGCATTACTCTGGCAACTTTTGTATGACTGTTAAAATCCTGACGGTTCCAGTACATATTTGTAAGAAAACTCTCTAGTTGTGGTAAAACTCTTAAAATACGTAAGTAGAGTTTCCAGAAATGATTAACACCTTGGAAGAACCCCTTGAAATTAAAGTAAATAGATTCTTCCTACATTTCCTGCCGTTTGTAATCACAGACATTACCAGTGGAAAGCCGTGAAATGACCAGCAAACTGATAATATTTACAACTCTGAGCACTTTAGGGAGCGTTTTCACTTGAATTTGCTTTGAAATATTAGGAATTCTTGTTTATACAGCTCAAAATTTGTGTAGAAAGCCTGTAAGTGAGGACTGTACTGCTTATGTTTACAATTGAGGCCGCATTACTCTGGCGACTTTTGTATGACTCTGTTAAAATCCTTACGGTTCCAGTACAAATTTGTAAGAAAACTCTCTAGTTGTGGTAAAACTCTTAAAATACGCAATTAGAGTTTCCAGAAATGATTAAAAACTTGGAAGAACCCCTTGAAATTAAAGTAAATAGATTCTTCCTACATTTCCTGCCGTTTGTAATCGCAGACATTACCATTGGAAAGCCGTGAAATGACCAGCAAACTGATAATATTTACAACTCTGGGCACTTGAGGGAGCGTTTTCACTTGAATTTGCTTTCAAATATTAGGAATTCTTGTTTATACGGCTCAAAATTTGTGTACAAAGCCTGTAAGTGAGGACTGTACTGCTTATGTTTTCGATTGAGGCCGCATTACTCTGGCGACTTTTGTATGACTGTTAAAATCCTGACGGTTCCAGTACATATTTGTAAGAAAACTCTCTAGTTGTGGTAAAACTCTTAAAATACGTAAGTAGAGTTTCCAGAAATGATTAACACCTTGGAAGAACCCCTTGAAATTAAAGTAAATAGATTCTTCCTACATTTCCTGCCGTTTGTAATCACAGACATTACCAGTGGAAAGCCGTGAAATGACCAGCAAACTGATAATATTTACAACTCTGAGCACTTTAGGGAGCGTTTTCACTTGAATTTGCTTTGAAATATTAGGAATTCTTGTTTATACAGCTCAAAATTTGTGCAGAAAGCCTGTAAGTGAGGACTGTACTGCTTATGTTTACAATTGAGGCCGCATTACTCTGGCGACTTTTGTATGACTCTGTTCAAATCCTGACGGTTCCAGTACAAATTTGTAAGAAAACTCTCTAGTTGTGGTAAAACTCTTCAAATACGCAATTTGAGTTTCCAGAAATGATTAATACCTTGGAAGAACCCCTTGAAATTAAAGTAAATAGATTCTTCCTACATTTCCTGCCGTTTGTAATCACAGACATTACCAGTGGAAAGCCGTGAAATGACCAGCAAACTGATAATATTTACAACTCTGGGCACTTTAGGGATCGTTTTCACTTGAATTTGCTTTCAAATATTAGGAATTCTTGTTTATACAGCTCAAAATTTTTGTAGAAAGCCTGTAAGTGAGGTGTAAACTGCATATGTTTACAATTGAGGCCCCATTACTCTGGCGACTTTTGAATGACTCTGTTAAAATCATGACGGTTCCAGTACATATTTGTAAGAAAACTCTCTAGTTGTGGTAAAACTCTAAAAATACACAATTAGTGTTTCCAGAAATGATTAAAAACTTGGAAGAACCCCTTGAAATTAAAGTAAATAGATTCTTCCTACATTTCCTGCCGTTTGTAATCACAGACATTACCAGTGGAAAGCCGTGAAATGACCAGCAAACTGATAATATTTACAACTCTGGGCACTTTAGGGAGCGTTTTCACTTGAATTTGCTTTCAAATATTAGGAATTCTTGTTTATACAGCTCAAAATTTGTGCAGAAAGCCTGTAAGTGAGGACTGAACTGCTTATGTTTACAATTGAGGCCGCATTACTCTGGCGAATTTTCTATGACTCTGTTAAAATCCTGACGGTTCCAGTACAAATTTGTAAGAAAACTCTCTAGGTGTGGTAAAACTCTTAAAATACGTAATTAGAGTTTCCAGAAATGATTAAAACCTTGGAACAACCCCTTAAAATTAAAGTAAATAGATTCTTCCTACATTTCCTGCCGTTTGTAATCACAGACATTACCAATGGAAAGCCGTGAAATGACCAGCAAACTGATAATATTTACAACTCCGGGCACTTTAGGGAGCGTTTTCACTTGAATTTGCTTTCAAATATTAGGAATTCTTGTTTATACAGCTCAAAATTTGTGCAGAAAGCCTGTAAGTGAGGACTGAACTGCTTATGTTTACAATTGAGGCCGCATTACTCTGGCGACTTTTGTATGACTCTGTTAAAATCCTTACGGTTCCAGTACAAATTTGTAAGAAAACTCTCTAGGTGTGGTAAAACTCTTAAAATACGTAATTAGAGTTTCCAGAAATGATTGAAACCTTGGAAGAACCCCTTGAAATTAAAGTAAATAGATTGTTCCTACATTTCCTGCCGTTTGTAATCACAGACATTACCAATGGAAAGCCGTGAAATGACCAGCAAACTGATAATATTTACAACTCCGGGCACTTTAGGGAGCGTTTTCACTTGAATTTGCTTTCAAATATTAGGAATTCTTGTTTATACAGCTCAAAATTTGTGCAGAAAGCCTGTAAGTGAGGTGTAAACTGCATATGTTTACAATTGAGGCCCCATTACTCTGGCGACTTTTGAATGACTCTGTTAAAATCATGACGGTTCCAGTACATATTTGTAAGAAAACTCTCTAGTTGTGGTAAAACTCTAAAAATACACAATTAGTGTTTCCAGAAATGATTAAAAACTTGGAAGAACCCCTTGAAATAAAAGTAAATAGATTCTTCCTACATTTCCTGCCGTTTGTAATCACAGACATTACCAGTGGAAAGCCGTGAAATGACCAGCAAACTGATAATATTTACAACTCTGGGCACTTTAGGGAGCGTTTTCACTTGAATTTGCTTTCAAATATTAGGAATTCTTGTTTATACAGCTCAAAATTTGTGCAGAAAGCCTGTAAGTGAGGACTGAACTGCTTATGTTTACAATTGAGGCCGCATTACTCTGGCGAATTTTGTATGACTCTGTTAAAATCCTGACGGTTCCAGTACAAATTTGTAAGAAAACTCTCTAGGTGTGGTAAAACTCTTAAAATACGTAATTAGAGTTTCCAGAAATGATTTAAACCTTGGAAGAACCCCTTGAAATTAAAGTAAATAGATTCTTCCTACATTTCCTGCCGTTTGTAATCACAGACATTACCAATGGAAAGCCGTGAAATGACCAGCAAACTGATAATATTTAAAACTCCGGGCACTTTAGGGAGCGTTTTCACTTGAATTTGCTTTCAAATATTAGGAATTCTTGTTTATACGGCTCAACATTTGTGTACAAAGCCTGTAAGTGAGGACTGTACTGCTTATGTTTACAATTGAGGCCGCATTACTCTGGCAACTTTTGTATGACTGTTAAAATCCTGACGGTTCCAGTACATATTTGTAAGAAAACTCTCTAGGTGTGGTAAAACTCTTAAAATACGTAAGTAGAGTTTCCAGAAATGATTAACACCTTGGAAGAACCCCTTGAAATTAAAGTAAATAGATTCTTCCTACATTTCCTGCCGTTTGTAATCACAGACATTACCAGTGGAAAGCCGTGAAATGACCAGCAAACTGATAATATTTACAACTCTGAGCACTTTAGGGAGCGTTTTCACTTGAATTTGCTTTGAAATATTAGGAATTCTTGTTTATACAGCTCAAAATTTGTGTAGAAAGCCTGTAAGTGAGGACTGTACTGCTTATGTTTACAATTGAGGCCGCATTACTCTGGCGACTTTTGTATGACTCTGTTAAAATCCTTACGGTTCCAGTACAAATTTGTAAGAAAACTCTCTAGTTGTGGTAAAACTCTTAAAATACGCAATTAGAGTTTCCAGAAATGATTAAAAACTTGGAAGAACCCCTTGAAATTAAAGTAAATAGATTCTTCCTACATTTCCTGCCGTTTGTAATCGCAGACATTACCATTGGAAAGCCGTGAAATGACCAGCAAACTGATAATATTTACAACTCTGGGCACTTGAGGGATCGTTTTCACTTGAATTTGCTTTCAAATATTAGGAATTCTTGTTTATACGGCTCAAAATTTGTGTACAAAGCCTGTAAGTGAGGACTGTACTGCTTATGTTTACAATTGAGGCCGCATTACTCTGGCGACTTTTGTATGACTGTTAAAATCCTGACGGTTCCAGTACATATTTGTAAGAAAACTCTCTAGTTGTGGTAAAACTCTTAAAATACGTAAGTAGAGTTTCCAGAAATGATTAACACCTTGGAAGAACCCCTTGAAATTAAAGTAAATAGATTCTTCCTACATTTCCTGCCGTTTGTAATCACAGACATTACCAGTGGAAAGCCGTGAAATGACCAGCAAACTGATAATATTTACAACTCTGAGCACTTTAGGGAGCGTTTTCACTTGAATTTGCTTTGAAATATTAGGAATTCTTGTTTATACAGCTCAAAATTTGTGTAGAAAGCCTGTAAGTGAGGACTGTACTGCTTATGTTTACAATTGAGGCCGCATTACTCTGGCGACTTTTGTATGACTCTGTTAAAATCCTTACGGTTCCAGTACAAATTTGTAAGAAAACTCTCTAGTTGTGGTAAAACTCTTAAAATACGCAATTAGAGTTTCCAGAAGTGATTAAAACCTTGGAAGAACCCCTTGAAATTAAAGTAAATAGATTCTTCCTACATTTCCTGCCGTTTGTAATCGCAGACATTACCATTGGAAAGCCGTGAAATGACCAGCAAACTGATAATATTTACAACTCTGGGCACTTGAGGGAGCGTTTTCACTTGAATTAGCTTTCAAATATTAGGAATTCTTGTTTATACAGCTCAAAATTTGTGCAGAAAGCCTGTAAGTGAGGACTGAACTGCTTATGTTTACAATTGAGGCCGCATTACTCTGGCGACTTTTGTATGACTCTGTTAAAATCCTGACGGTTCCAGTACAAATTTGTAAGAAAACTCTCTAGGTGTGGTAAAACTCTTAAAATACGTAATTAGAGTTTCCAGAAATGATTAAAACCTTGGAAGAACCCCTTGAAATTAAAGTAAATAGATTCTTTCTACATTTCCTGCCGTTTGTAATCACAGACATTACCAGTGGAAAGCCGTGAAATGACCAGCAAAATGATAATATTTACAACTCTGGGCACTTGAGGGAGCGTTTTCACTTGAATTTGCTTTCAAATATTAGGAATTCTTGTTTATACAGCTCAAAATTTGTGTAGAAACCCTGTAAGTGAGGACTGTACTGCTTATGTTTCCAATTGAGGCCGCATTACTCTGGCGACTTTTGTATGACTCTGTTAAAATCCTGACGGTTCCAGTACAAATTTGTAAGAAAACTCTCTAGTTGTGGTAAAACTCTTAAAATACGCAATTAGAGTTTCCAGAAGTGATTAAAACCTTGGAAGAACCCCTTGAAATTAAAGTAAATAGATTCTTCCTACATTTCCTGCCGTTTGTAATCACAGACATTACCAGTGGAAAGCCGTGAAATGACCAGCAAACTGATAATATTTACAACTCTGGGCACTTTAGGGAGCGTTTTCACTTGAATTTGCTTTCAAATATTAGGAATTCTTGTTTATACAGCTCATAATTTTTGTAGAAAGCCTGTAAGTGAGGTTTAAACTGCGTATGTTTACAATTGAGGCCGCATTACTCTGGCGACTATTGTATGACTCTGTTAAAATCCTTACGGTTCCAGTACATATTTGTAAGAAAACTCTCTGGTTGTGGTAAAAGTCTTAAAATACGCAATTATAGTTTCCAGAAATGATTAAAATCTTGGAAGAACCCCTTGAAATTAAAGTAAATAGATTCTTCCTACATTTCCTGCCATTTGTAATCACAGGCATTACCAATGGAAAGCCGTGAAATGACCAGCAAACTGATAATATTTACAACTCCGGGCACTTGAGGGAGCGTTTTCACTTGAATTTGCTTTCAAATATTAGGAATTCTTGTTTATACAGCTCAAAATTTGTGTAGAAAGCCTGTAAGTGAGGACTGTACTGCTTATGTTTACAATTGAGGCCACATTACTCTGGCGACTTTTGTATGACTGTTAAAATCCTGACGGTTCCAGTACATATTTGTAAGAAAACTCTCTAGTTGTGGTAAAACTCTTAAAATACGTAATTAGAGTTTCCAGAAATGATTAAAAACTTGGAAGAACCCCTTGAAATTAAAGTAAATAGATTCTTCCTACATTTCCTGCCGTTTGTAATCACAGACATTACCAGTGGAAAGCCGTGAAATGACCAGCAAACTGATAATATTTACAACTCCGGGCACTTTAGGGAGCGTTTTCACTTGAATTTGCTTTCAAATATTAGGAATTATTGTTTATACAGCTCAAAATTTGTGCAGAAAGCCTGTAAGTGAGGACTGAACTGCTTATGTTTACAATTGAGGCCGCATTACTCTGGCGACTTTTGTATGACTCTGTTAATATCCTGACGGTTCCAGTACAAATTTGTAAGAAAACTCTCTAGGTGTGGTAAAACTCTTAAAATACGTAAGTAGAGTTTCCAGAAATGATTAAAACCTTGGAACAACCCCTTGAAATTAAAGTAAATAGATTCTTCCTACATTTCCTGCCGTTTGTAATCACAGACATTACCAATGGAAAGCCGTGAAATGACCAGCAAACTGATAATATTTACAACTCCGGGCACTTTAGGGAGCGTTTTCACTTGAATTTGCTTTCAAATATTAGGAATTCTTGTTTATACAGCTCAAAATTTGTGCAGAAAGCCTGTAAGTGAGGACTGTACTGCTTATGTTTACAATTGAGGCCGCATTACTCTGGCGACTTTTGTATGACTCTGTTAAAATCCTGACGGTTCCAGTACAAATTTGTAAGAAAACTCTCTAGGTGTGGTAAAACTCTTAAAATACGTAATTAGAGTTTCCAGAAATGATTAAAACCTTGGAAGAACCCCTTGAAATTAAAGTAAATAGATTCTTCCTACATTTCCTGCCGTTTGTAATCACAGACATTACCAATGGAAAGCCGTGAAATGACCAGCAAACTGATAATATTTACAACTCCGGGCACTTTAGGGAGCGTTTTCACTTGAATTTGCTTTCAAATATTAGGAATTCTTGTTTATACAGCTCAAAATTTGTGCAGAAAGCCTGTAAGTGAGGACTGTACTGCTTATGTTTACAATTGAGGCCGCATTACTCTGGCGACTTTTGTATGACTCTGTTCAAATCCTGACGGTTCCAGTACAAATTTGTAAGAAAACTCTCTAGTTGTGGTAAAACTCTTCAAATACGCAATTTGAGTTTCCAGAAATGATTAAAACCTTGGAAGAACCCCTTGAAATTAAAGTAAATAGATTCTTCCTACATTTCCTGCCGTTTGTAATCACAGACATTACCAGTGGAAAGCCGTGAAATGACCAGCAAACTGATAATATTTACAACTCTGGGCACTTTAGGGAGCGTTTTCACTTAATTTTGCTTTCAAATATTAGGAATTCTTGTTTATACAGCTCAAAATTTTTGTAGAAAGCCTGTAAGTGAGGTGTAAACTGCATATGTTTACAATTGAGGCCCCATTACTATGGCGACTTTTGAATGACTCTGTTAAAATCATGACGGTTCCAGTACATATATGTAAGAAAACTCTCTAGTTGTGGTAAAACTCTAAAAATACACGATTAGTGTTTCCAGAAATGATTAAAAACTTGGAAGAACCCCTTGAAGTTAAAGTAAATAAATTCTTCCTACATTTCCTGCCGTTTGTAATCACAGACATTACCAGTGGAAAGCCGTGAAATGACCAGCAAACTGATAATATTTACAACTCTGGGCACTTTAGGGAGCGTTTTCACTTGAATTTGCTTTCAAATATTAGGAATTCTTGTTTATACAGCTCAAAATTTGTGCAGAAAGCCTGTAAGTGAGGACTGAACTGCTTATGTTTACAATTGAGGCCGCATTACTCTGGCGAATTTTCTATGACTCTGTTAAAATCCTGACGGTTCCAGTACAAATTTGTAAGAAAACCCTCTAGGTGTGGTAAAACTCTTAAAATACGTAATTAGAGTTTCCAGAAATGATTAAAACCTTGGAAGAACCCCTTGAAATTAAAGTAAATAGATTCTTCCTACATTTCCTGCCGTTTGTAATCACAGACATTACCAATGGAAAGCCGTGAAATGACCAGCAAACTGATAATATTTAAAACTCCGGGCACTTTAGGGAGCGTTTTCACTTGAATTTGCTTTCAAATATTAGGAATTCTTGTTCATATGGCTCAAAATTTGTGTACAAAGCCTGTAAGTGAGGACTGTACTGCTTATGTTTACAATTGAGGCCGCATTACTCTGGCGACTTTTGTATGACTGTTAAAATCCTGACGGTTCCAGTACATATTTGTAAGAAAACTCTCTAGTTGTGGTAAAACTCTTAAAATACGTAATTAGAGTTTCCAGAAATGATTAACACCTTGGAAGAACCCCTTGAAATTAAAGTAAATAGATTCTTCCTACATTTCCTGCCGTTTGTAATCGCAGACATTACCAGTGGAAAGCCGTGAAATGACCAGCAAACTGATAATATTTACAACTCCGGGCACTTTAGGGAGCGTTTTCACTTGAATTTGCTTTCAAATATTAGGAATTCTTGTTTATACAGCTCAAAATTTGTGCAGAAAGCCTGTAAGTGAGGACTGTACTGCTTATGTTTACAATTGAGGCCGCATTACTCTGGCGACTTTTGTATGACTCTGTTCAAATCCTGACGGTTCCAGTACAAATTTGTAAGAAAACTCTCTAGTTGTGGTAAAACTCTTCAAATACGCAATTTGAGTTTCCAGAAATGATTAAAACCTTGGAAGAACCCCTTGAAATTAAAGTAAATAGATTCTTCCTACATTTCCTGCCGTTTGTAATCACAGACATTACCAGTGGAAAGCCGTGAAATGACCAGCAAACTGATAATATTTACAACTCTGGGCACTTTAGGGAGCGTTTTCACTTGAATTTGCTTTCAAATATTAGGAATTCTTGTTTATACAGCTCAAAATTTGTGTAGAAAGCCTGTAAGTGAGGACTGTACTGCTTATGTTTACAATTGAGGCCACATTACTCTGGCGACTTTTGTATGACTGTTAAAATCCTGACGATTCCAGTACATATTTGTAAGAAAACTCTCTAGTTGTGGTAAAACTCTTAAAATACGTAATTAGAGTTTCCAGAAATGATTAAAAACTTGGAAGAACCCCTTGAAATTAAAGTAAATAGATTCTTCCTACATTTCCTGCCGTTTGTAATCACAGACATTACCAGTGGAAAGCCGTGAAATGACCAGCAAACTGATAATATTTACAACTCCGGGCACTTTAGGGAGCGTTTTCACTTGAATTTGCTTTGAAATATTAGGAATTCTTGTTTATACAGCTCAAAATTTGTGCAGAAAGCCTGTAAGTGAGGACTGAACTGCTTATGTTTACAATTGAGGCCGCATTACTCTGGCGACTTTTGTATGACTCTGTTAATATCCTGACGGTTCCAGTACAAATTTGTAAGAAAACTCTCTAGGTGTGGTAAAACTCTTAAAATACGTAAGTAGAGTTTCCAGAAATGATTAAAACCTTGGAACAACCCCTTGAAATTAAAGTAAATAGATTCTTCCTACATTTCCTGCCGTTTGTAATCACAGACATTACCAATAGAAAGCCGTGAAATGACCAGCAAACTGATAATATTTACAACTCCGGGCACTTTAGGGAGCGTTTTCACTTGAATTTGCTTTCAAATATTAGGAATTCTTGTTTATACAGCTCAAAATTTGTGCAGAAAGCCTGTAAGTGAGGACTGAACTGCTTATGTTTACAATTGAGGCCGCATTACTCTGGCGACTTTTGTATGACTCTGTTAAAATCCTGACGGTTCCAGTACAAATTTGTAAGAAAACTCTCTAGGTGTGGTAAAACTCTTAAAATACGTAATTAGAGTTTCCAGAAATGATTAAAACCTTGGAAGAACCCCTTGAAATTAAAGTAAATAGATTCTTCCTACATTTCCTGCCGTTTGTAATCACAGACATTACCAATGGAAAGCCGTGAAATGACCAGCAAACTGATAATATTTACAACTCCGGGCACTTTAGGGAGCGTTTTCACTTGAATTTGCTTTCAAATATTAGGAATTCTTGTTTATACAGCTCAACATTTGTGCAGAAAGCCTGTAAGTGAGGACTGTACTGCTTATGTTTACAATTGAGGCCGCATTACTCTGGCGACTTTTGTATGACTCTGTTCAAATCCTGACGGTACCAGTACATTTTTGTAAGAAAACTCTCTAGTTGTGGTAAAACTCTTCAAATACGCAATTTGAGTTTCCAGAAATGATTAAAACCTTGGAAGAACCCCTTGAAATTAAAGTAAATAGATTCTTCCTACATTTCCTGCCGTTTGTAATCACAGACATTACCAGTGGAAAGCCGTGAAATGACCAGCAAACTGATAATATTTACAACTCTGGGCACTTTAGGGAGCGTTTTCACTTGAATTTGCTTTCAAATATTAGGAATTCTTGTTTATACAGCTCAAAATTTGTGCAGAAAGCCTGTAAGTGAGGACTGAACTGCTTATGTTTACAATTGAGGCCGCATTACTCTGGCGAATTTTCTATGACTCTGTTAAAATCCTGACGGTTCCAGTACAAATTTGTAAGAAAACTCTCTAGGTGTGGTAAAACTCTTAAAATACGTAATTAGAGTTTCCAGAAATGATTAAAACCTTGGAAGGACCCCTTGAAATTAAAGTAAATAGATTCTTCCTACATTTCCTGCCGTTTGTAATCACAGACATTACCAATGGAAAGCCGTGAAATGACCAGCAAACTGATAATATTTAAAACTCCGGGCACTTTAGGGAGCGTTTTCACTTGAATTTGCTTTCAAATATTAGGAATTCTTGTTTATACAGCTCAAAATTTGTGCAGAAAGCCTGTAAGTGAGGACTGTACTGCTTATGTTTACAATTGAGGCCGCATTACTCTGGCGACTTTTGTATGACTCTGTTCAAATCCTGACGGTTCCAGTACAAATTTGTAAGAAAACTCTCTAGTTGTGGTAAAACTCTTCAAATACGCAATTTGAGTTTCCAGAAATGATTAAAACCTTGGAAGAACCCCTTGAAATTAAAGTAAATAGATTCTTTCTACATTTCCTGCCGTTTGTAATCACAGACATTACCAGTGGAAAGCCGTGAAATGACCAGCAAAATGATAATATTTACAACTCTGGGCACTTGAGGGAGCGTTTTCACTTGAATTAGCTTTCAAATATTAGGAATTCTTGTTTATACAGCTCAAAATTTGTGCAGAAAGCCTGCAAGTGAGTACTGAACTGCTTATGTTTACAATTGAGGCCCCATTACTCTGGCGACTTTTGTATGACTCTGTTAAAATCCTTACGGTTCCAGTACAAATTTGTAAGAAAACTCTCTAGGTGTGGTAAAACTCTTAAAATACGTAATTAGAGTTTCCAGAAATGATTAAAACCTTGGAAGAACCCCTTGAAATTAAAGTAAATAGATTCTTCCTACATTTCCTGCCGTTTGTAATCACAGACATTACCAGTGGAAAGCCGTGAAATGACCAGCAAACTGATAATATTTACAACTCCGGGCACTTTAGGGAGCGTTTTCACTTGAATTTGCTTTCAAATATTAGGAATTCTTGTTTATACAGCTCAAAATTTGTGCAGAAAGCCTGTAAGTGAGGACTGTACTGCTTATGTTTACAATTGAGGCCGCATTACTCTGGCGACTTTTGTATGACTCTGTTAAAATCTTTACGGTTCCAGTACAAATTTGTAAGAAAACTCTCTAGTTGTGGTAAAACTCTTAAAATACGCAATTAGAGTTTCCAGAAGTGATTAAAACCTTGGAAGAACCCCTTGAAATTAAAGTAAATAGATTCTTCCTACATTTCCTGCCGTTTGTAATCACAGACATTACCAGTGGAAAGCCGTGAAATGACCAGCAAACTGATAATATTTACAACTGTGGGCACTTGAGGGAGCGTTTTCACTTGAATTTGCTTTCAAATATTAGGAATCGTTGTTTATACAGCTCAAAATTTGTGTAGAAAGCCTGTAAGTGAGGACTGAACTGCTTATGTTTACAATTGAGGCGGCATTACTCTGGCGACTTTTGTTTGACTCTGTTAAAATCCTGACGGTTCCAGTACAAATTTGTAAGAAAAATCTCTAGGTGTGGTAAAACTCTTAAAATACGTAATTAGAGTTTCCAGAAATGATTAAAACCTTGGAAGAACCCCTTGAAATTAAAGTAAATAGATTCTTCCTACATTTCCTGCCGTTTGTAATCACAGACACTACCAATGGAAAGCCGTGAAATGACCAGCAAACTGATAATATTTACAACTCCGGGCACTTTAGGGAGCGTTTTCACTTGAATTTGCTTTCAAATATTAGGAATTCTTGTTTATACGGCTTAAAATTTGTGTAGAAAGCCTGTAAGTGAGGACTGTACTGCTTATGTTTACAATTGAGGCCGCATTACTCTGGCGACTTTTGTATGACTGTTAAAATCCTGACGGTTCCAGTACATATTTGTAAGAAAACTCTCTAGTTGTGGTAAAACTCTTAAAATACGTAATTAGAGTTTCCAGAAATGATTAAAACCTTGGAAGAACCCGTTGAAATTAAAGTAAATAGATTCTTCCTACATTTCCTGCCGTTTGTAATCACAGACATTACCAGTGGAAAGCCGTGAAATGACCAGCAAACTGATAATATTTACAACTCTGAGCACTTTAGGGAGCGTTTTCACTTGAATTTGCTTTGAAATATTAGGAATTCTTGTTTATACAGCTCAAAATTTGTGTAGAAAGCCTGTAAGTGAGGACTGTACTGCTTATGTTTACAATTGAGTCCGCATTACTCTGGCGACTTTTGTATGACTCTGTTAAAATCCTGACGGTTCCAGTACAAATTTGTAAGAAAACTCTCTAGTTGTGGTAAAACTCTTAAAATACGCAATTAGAGTTTCCAGAAGTGATTAAAACCTTGGAAGAACCCCTTGAAATTAAAGTAAATAGATTCTTCCTACATTTCCTGCCGTTTGTAATCGCAGGCATTACCAGTGGAAAGCCGTGAAATGACCAGCAAACTGATAATATTTACATCTCTGGGCACTTGAGGGAGCGTTTTCACTTGAATTAGCTTTCAAATATTAGGAATTCTTGTTTATACAGCTCAAAATTTGTGCAGAAAGCCTGTAAGTGAGTACTGAACTGCTTATGTTTACAATTGAGGCCCCATTACTCTGGCGACTTTTGTATGACTCTGTTAAAATCCTGACGGTTCCAGTACAAATTTGTAAGAAAACTCTCTAGGTGTGGTAAAACTCTTAAAATACGTAATTAGAGTTTCCAGAAATGATTAAAACCTTGGAAGAACCCCTTGAAATTAAAGTAAATAGATTCTTCCTACATTTCCTGCCGTTTGTAATCATAGACATTACCAGTGGAAAGCCGTGAAATGACCAGCAAACTGATAATATTTACAACTCTGGGCACTTTAGGGAGCGTTTTCACTTGAATTTGCTTTCAATTATTAGGAATTCTTGTTTATACAGCTCATAATTTTTGTAGAAAGCCTGTAAGTGAGGTTTAAACTGCATATGTTTACAATTGAGGCCCCATTACTCTGGCGACTTTTGAATGACCCTGTTAAAATCATGACGGTTCCAGTACAAATTTGTAAGAAAACTCTCTGGTTGTGGTAAAAGTCTTAAAATACGCTATTAGAGTTTCCAGAAATGATTAAAACCTTGGAAGAACCCCTTGAAATTAAAGTAAATAGATTCTTCCTACATTTCCTGCCGTTTGTAATCACAGGCATTACCAATGGAAAGCCGTGAAATGACCAGCAAACTGATAATATTTACAACTCTGGGCACTTGAGGGAGCGTTTTCACTTGAATTTGCTTTCAAATATTAGGAATTCTTGTTTATACAGCTCAAAATTTTTGTAGAAAGCCTGTAAGTGAGGTGTAAACTGCATATGTTTACAATTGAGGCCCCATTACTCTGGCGACTTTTGTATGACTCTGTTAAAATCCTTACGGTTCCAGTACAAATTTGTAAGAAAACTCTCTAGTTGTGGTAAAACTCTTAAAATACGCAATTAGAGTTTCCAGAAGTGATTAAAACCTTGGAAGAACCCCTTGAAATTAAAGTAAATAGATTCTTCCTACATTTCCTGCCGTTTGTAATCGCAGGCATTACCAGTGGAAAGCCGTGAAATGACCAGCAAACTGATAATATTTACATCTCTGGGCACTTGAGGGAGCGTTTTCACTTGAATTAGCTTTCAAATATTAGGAATTCTTGTTTATACAGCTCAAAATTTGTGCAGAAAGCCTGTAAGTGAGTACTGAACTGCTTATGTTTACAATTGAGGCCCCATTACTCTGGCGACTTTTGTATGACTCTGTTAAAATCCTGACGGTTCCAGTACAAATTTGTAAGAAAACTCTCTAGGTGTGGTAAAACTCTTAAAATACGTAATTAGAGTTTCCAGAAATGATTAAAACCTTGGAAGAACCCCTTGAAATTAAAGTAAATAGATTCTTCCTACATTTCCTGCCGTTTGTAATCATAGACATTACCAGTGGAAAGCCGTGAAATGACCAGCAAACTGATAATATTTACAACTCTGGGCACTTTAGGGAGCGTTTTCACTTGAATTTGCTTTCAATTATTAGGAATTCTTGTTTATACAGCTCATAATTTTTGTAGAAAGCCTGTAAGTGATGTTTAAACTGCATATGTTTACAATTGAGGCCCCATTACTCTGGCGACTTTTGAATGACTCTGTTAAAATCATGACGGTTCCAGTACAAATTTGTAAGAAAACTCTCTGGTTGTGGTAAAAGTCTTAAAATACGCAATTAGAGTTTCCAGAAATGATTAAAACCTTGGAAGAACCCCTTGAAATTAAAGTAAATAGATTCTTCCTACATTTCCTGCCGTTTGTAATCACAGGCATTACCAATGGAAAGCCGTGAAATGACCAGCAAACTGATAATATTTACAACTCTGGGCACTTGAGGGAGCGTTTTCACTTGAATTTGCTTTCAAATATTAGGAATTCTTGTTTATACAGCTCAAAATTTTTGTAGAAAGCCTGTAAGTGAGGTGTAAACTGCATATGTTTACAATTGAGGCCCCATTACTCTGGCGACTTTTGTATGACTCTGTTAAAATCCTTACGGTTCCAGTACAAATTTGTAAGAAAACTCTCTAGTTGTGGTAAAACTCTTAAAATACGCAATTAGAGTTTCCAGAAGTGATTAAAAACTTGGAAGAACCCCTTGAAATTAAAGTAAATAGATTCTTCCTACATTTCCTGCCGTTTGTAATCGCAGACATTACCAGTGGAAAGCCGTGAAATGACCAGCAAACTGATAATATTTACAACTCTGGGCACTTGAGGGAGCGTTTTCACTTGAATTAGCTTTCAAATATTAGGAATTCTTGTTTATACAGCTCAAAATTTGTGCAGAAAGCCTGTAAGTGAGTACTGAACTGCTTATGTTTACATTTGAGGCCCCATTACTCTGGCGACTTTTGTATGACTCTGTTAAAATCCTTACGGTTCCAGTACAAATTTGTAAGAAAACTCTCTAGGTGTGGTAAAACTCTTAAAATACGTAATTAGAGTTTCCAGAAATGATTAAAACCTTGGAAGAACCCCTTGAAATTAAAGTAAATAGATTCTTCCTACATTTCCTGCCGTTTGTAATCACAGACATTACCAGTGGAAAGCCGTGAAATGACCAGCAAACTGATAATATTTACAACTCTGGGCACTTTAGGGAGCGTTTTCACTTGAATTTGCTTTCAAATATTTGGAATTCTTGTTTATACAGCTCAAAATTTTTGTAGAAAGCCTGTAAGTGAGGTGTAAACTGCATATGTTTACAATTGAGGCCCCATTACTCTTGCGACTTTTGAATGACTCTGTTAAAATCATGACGGTTCCAGTACATATTTGTAAGAAAACTCTCTAGTTGTGGTAAAACTCTAAAAATACACAATTAGTGTTTCCAGAAATGATTAAAAACTTGGAAGAACCCCTTGAAATTAAAGTAAATAGATTCTTCCTACATTTCCTGCCGTTTGTAATCACAGACATTACCAGTGGAAAGCCGTGAAATGACCAGCAAACTGATAATATTTACAACTCTGGGCACTTTAGGGAGCGTTTTCACTTGAATTTGCTTTCAAATATTAGGAATTCTTGTTTATACAGCTCAAAATTTGTGCAGAAAGCCTGTAAGTGAGGACTGAACTGCTTATGTTTACAATTGAGGCCGCATTACTCTGGCGAATTTTCTATGACTCTGTTAAAATCCTGACGGTTCCAGTACAAATTTGTAAGAAAACTCTCTAGGTGTGGTAAAACTCTTAAAATACGTAATTAGAGTTTCCAGAAATGATTAAAACCTTGGAAGAACCCCTTGAAATTAAAGTAAATAGATTCTTCCTACATTTCCTGCTGTTTGTAATCACAGACATTACCAGTGGAAAGCCGTGAAATGACCAGCAAACTGATAATATTTACAACTCTGAGCACTTTAGGGAGCGTTTTCACTTGAATTTGCTTTGAAATATTAGGAATTCTTGTTTATACAGCTCAAAATTTGTGTAGAAAGCCTGTAAGTGAGGACTGTACTGCTTATGTTTACAATTGAGGCCGCATTACTCTGGCGACTTTTGTATGACTCTGTTAAAATCCTTACGGTTCCAGTACAAATTTGTAAGAAAACTCTCTAGTTGTGGTAAAACTCTTAAAATACGCAATTAGAGTTTCCAGAAGTGATTAAAAACTTGGAAGAACCCCTTGAAATTAAAGTATATAGATTCTTCCTACATTTCCTGCCGTTTGTAATCACAGACATTACCAGTGGAAAGCCGTGAAATGACCAGCAAACTGATAATATTTACAACTCCGGGCACTTTAGGGAGCGTTTTCACTTGAATTTGCTTTAAAATATTAGGAATTCTTGATTATACAGCTCAAAATTTGTGCAGAAAGCCTGTAAGTGAGGACTGTACTGCTTATGTTTACAATTGAGGCCGCATTACTCTGGCGACTTTTGTATGACTCTGTTAAAATCCTGACGGTTCCAGTACAAATTTGTAAGAAAACTCTCTAGGTGTGGTAAAACTCTTAAAATACGTAATTAGAGTTTCCAGAAATGATTAAAACCTTGGAAGAACCCCTTGAAATTAAAGTAAATAGATTCTTCCTACATTTCCTGCCGTTTGTAATCATAGACATTACCAGTGGAAAGCCGTGAAATGACCAGCAAACTGATAATATTTACAACTCTGGGCACTTTAGGGAGCGTTTTCACTTGAATTTGCTTTCAAATATTAGGAATTCTTGTTTATACAGCTCATAATTTTTGTAGAAAGCCTGTAAGTGAGGTTTAAACTGCATATGTTTACAATTGAGGCCCCATTACTCTGGCGACTTTTGAATGACTCTGTTAAAATCATGACGGTTCCAGTACAAATTTGTAAGAAAACTCTCTGGTTGTGGTAAAAGTCTTAAAATACGCAATTAGAGTTTCCAGAAATGATTAAAACCTTGGAAGAACCCCTTGAAATTAAAGTAAATAGATTCTTCCTACATTTCCTGCCGTTTGTAATCACAGGCATTACCAATGGAAAGCCGTGAAATGACCAGCAAACTGATAATATTTACAACTCTGGGCACTTGAGGGAGCGTTTTCACTTGAATTTGCTTTCAAATATTAGGAATTCTTGTTTATACAGCTCAAAATTTTTGTAGAAAGCCTGTAAGTGAGGTGTAAACTGCATATGTTTACAATTGAGGCCCCATTACTCTGGCGACTTTTGAATGACTCTGTTAAAATCATGACGGTTCCAGGACATATTTGTAAGAAAACTCTCTAGTTGTGGTAAAACTCTAAAAATACACAATTAGTGTTTCCAGAAATGATTAAAAACTTGGAAGAACCCCTTGAAATTAAAGTAAATAGATTCTTCCTACATTTCCTGCCGTTTGTAATCACAGACATTACCAGTGGAAAGCCGTGAAATGACCAGCAAACTGATAATATTTACAACTCCGGGCACTTTAGGGAGCGTTTTCACTTGAATTTGCTTTCAAATATTAGGAATTCTTGTTTATACAGCTCAAAATTTGTGCAGAAAGCCTGTAAGTGAGGACTGAACTGCTTATGTTTACAATTGAGGCCGCATTACTCTGGCGAATTTTCTATGACTCTGTTAAAATCCTGACGGTTCCAGTACAAATTTGTAAGAAAACTCTCTAGGTGTGGTAAAACTCTTAAAATACGCAATTAGAGTTTCCAGAAATGATTAAAACCTTGGAAGAACCCCTTCAAATTAAAGTAAATACATTCTTCCTACATTTCCTGCCGTTTGTAATCACAGGCATTACCAATGGAAAGCCGTGAAATGACCAGCAAACTGATAATATTTACAACTCTGGGCACTTGAGGGAGCGTTTTCACTTGAATTTGCTTTCAAATATTAGGAATTCTTGTTTATACAGCTCAAAATTTTTGTAGAAAGCCTGTAAGTGAGGTGTAAACTGCATATGTTTACAATTGAGGCCCCATTACTCTGGCGACTTTTGTATGACTCTGTTAAAATCCTTACGGTTCCAGTACAAATTTGTAAGAAAACTCTCTAGTTGTGGTAAAACTCTTAAAATACGCAATTAGAGTTTCCAGAAGTGATTAAAAACTTGGAAGAACCCCTTGAAATTAAAGTATATAGATTCTTCCTACATTTCCTGCCGTTTGTAATCGCAGACATTACCAGTGGAAAGCCGTGAAATGACCAGCAAACTGATAATATTTACAACTCTGGGCACTTGAGGGAGCGTTTTCACTTGAATTAGCTTTCAAATATTAGGAATTCTTGTTTATACAGCTCAAAATTTGTGCAGAAAGCCTGTAAGTGAGTACTGAACTGCTTATGTTTACATTTGAGGCCCCATTACTCTGGCGACTTTTGTATGACTCTGTTAAAATCCTTACGGTTCCAGTACAAATTTGTAAGAAAACTCTCTAGGTGTGGTAAAACTCTTAAAATACGTAATTAGAGTTTCCAGAAATGATTAAAACCTTGGAAGAACCCCTTGAAATTAAAGTAAATAGATTCTTCCTACATTTCCTGCCGTTTGTAATCACAGACATTACCAGTGGAAAGCCGTGAAATGACCAGCAAACTGATAATATTTACAACTCTGGGCACTTTAGGGAGCGTTTTCACTTGAATTTGCTTTCAAATATTAGGAATTCTTGTTTATACAGCTCAAAATTTTTGTAGAAAGCCTGTAAGTGAGGTGTAAACTGCATATGTTTACAATTGAGGCCCCATTACTCTGGCGACTTTTGAATGACTCTGTTAAAATCATGACGGTTCCAGTACATATTTGTAAGAAAACTCTCTAGTTGTGGTAAAACTCTAAAAATACACAATTAGTGTTTCCAGAAATGATTAAAAACTTGGAAGAACCCCTTGAAATTAAAGTAAATAGATTCTTCCTACATTTCCTGCCGTTTGTAATCACAGACATTACCAGTGGAAAGCCGTGAAATGACCAGCAAACTGATAATATTTACAACTCTGGGCACTTTAGGGAGCGTTTTCACTTGAATTTGCTTTCAAATATTAGGAATTCTTGTTTATACAGCTCAAAATTTGTGCAGAAAGCCTGTAAGTGAGGACTGAACTGCTTATGTTTACAATTGAGGCCGCATTACTCTGGCGAATTTTCTATGACTCTGTTAAAATCCTGACGGTTCCAGTACAAATTTGTAAGAAAACTCTCTAGGTGTGGTAAAACTCTTAAAATACGTAATTAGAGTTTCTAGAAATGATTAAAACCTTGGAAGAACCCCTTGAAATTAAAGTAAATAGATTCTTCCTACATTTCCTGCTGTTTGTAATCACAGACATTACCAGTGGAAAGCCGTGAAATGACCAGCAAACTGATAATATTTACAACTCTGAGCACTTTAGGGAGCGTTTTCACTTGAATTTGCTTTGAAATATTAGGAATTCTTGTTTATACAGCTCAAAATTTGTGTAGAAAGCCTGTAAGTGAGGACTGTACTGCTTATGTTTACAATTGAGGCCGCATTACTCTGGCGACTTTTGTATGACTCTGTTAAAATCCTTACGGTTCCAGTACAAATTTGTAAGAAAACTCTCTAGTTGTGGTAAAACTCTTAAAATACGCAATTAGAGTTTCCAGAAGTGATTAAAAACTTGGAAGAACCCCTTGAAATTAAAGTATATAGATTCTTCCTACATTTCCTGCCGTTTGTAATCACAGACATTACCAGTGGAAAGCCGTGAAATGACCAGCAAACTGATAATATTTACAACTCCGGGCACTTTAGGGAGCGTTTTCACTTGAATTTGCTTTCAAATATTAGGAATTCTTGTTTATACAGCTCAAAATTTGTGCAGAAAGCCTGTAAGTGAGGACTGTACTGCTTATGTTTACAATTGAGGCCACATTACTCTGGCGACTTTTGTATGACTCTGTTAAAATCCTTACGGTTCCAGTACAAATTTGTAAGAAAACTCTCTACTTGTGGTAAAACTCTTAAAATACGTAATTAGAGTTTCCAGAAGTGATTAAAAACTTGGAAGAACCCCTTGAAATAAAAGTATATAGATTCTTCCTACATTTCCTGCCGTTTGTATTTACAGACATTACCAGTGGAAAGCCGTGAAATGACCAGCAAACTGATAATATTTACAACTCCGGGCACTTTAGGGAGCGTTTTCACTTGAATTTGCTTCCAAATATTAGGAATTCTTGTTTATACAGCTCAAAATTTGTGCAGAAAGCCTGTAAGTGAGGACTGTACTGCTTATGTTTACAATTGAGGCCGCATTACTCTGGCGACTTTTGTATGACTCTGTTAAAATCCTGACGGTTCCAGTACAAATTTGTAAGAAAACTCTCTAGGTGTGGTAAAACTCTTAAAATACGTAATTAGAGTTTCCAGAAATGATTAAAACCTTGGAAGAACCCCTTGAAATTAAAGTAAATAGATTCTTCCTACATTTCCTGCCGTTTGTAATCATAGACATTACCAGTGGAAAGCCGTGAAATGACCAGCAAACTGATAATATTTACAACTCTGGGCACTTTAGGGAGCGTTTTCACTTGAATTTGCTTTCAAATATTAGGAATTCTTGTTTATACAGCTCATAATTTTTGTAGAAAGCCTGTAAGTGAGGTTTAAACTGCATATGTTTACAATTGAGGCCCCATTACTCTGGCGACTTTTGAATGACTCTGTTAAAATCATGACGGTTCCAGTACAAATTTGTAAGAAAACTCTCTGGTTGTGGTAAAAGTCTTAAAATACGCAATTAGAGTTTCCAGAAATGATTAAAACCTTGGAAGAACCCCTTGAAATTAAAGTAAATAGATTCTTCCTACATTTCCTGCCGTTTGTAATCACAGGCATTACCAATGGAAAGCCGTGAAATGACCAGCAAACTGATAATATTTACAACTCTGGGCACTTGAGGGACCGTTTTCACTTGAATTTGCTTTCAAATATTAGGAATTCTTGTTTATACAGCTCAAAATTTTTGTAGAAAGCCTGTAAGTGAGGTGTAAACTTCATATGTTTACAATTGAGGCCCCATTACTCTGGCGACTTTTGAATGACTCTGTTAAAATCATGACGGTTCCAGTACATATTTGTAAGAAAACTCTCTAGTTGTGGTAAAACTCTAAAAATACACAATTAGTGTTTCCAGAAATGATTAAAAACTTGGAAGAACCCCTTGAAATTAAAGTAAATAGATTCTTCCTACATTTCCTGCCGTTTGTAATCACAGACATTACCAGTGGAAAGCCGTGAAATGACCAGCAAACTGATAATATTTACAACTCCGGGCACTTTAGGGAGCGTTTTCACTTGAATTTGCTTTCAAATATTAGGAATTCTTGTTTATACAGCTCAAAATTTTTGTAGAAAGCCTGTAAGTGAGGTGTAAACTGCATATGTTTACAATTGAGGCCCCATTACTCTTGCGACTTTTGAATGACTCTGTTAAAATCATGACGGTTCCAGTACATATTTGTAAGAAAACTCTCTAGTTGTGGTAAAACTCTTAAAATACATAATTAGAGTTTCCAGAAATGATTAAAAACTTGGAAGAACCCCTTGAAATTAAAGTAAATAGATTCTTCCTACATTTCCTGCCGTTTGTAATCACAGACATTACCAGTGGAAAGCCGTGAAATGACCAGCAAACTGATAATATTTACAACTCTGGGCACTTTAGGGAGCGTTTTCACTTGAATTTGCTTTCAAATATTAGGAATTCTTGTTTATACAGCTCAAAATTTGTGCAGAAAGCCTGTAAGTGAGGACTGAACTGCTTATGTTTACAATTGAGGCCGCATTACTCTGGCGAATTTTCTATGACTCTGTTAAAATCCTGACGGTTCCAGTACAAATTTGTAAGAAAACTCTCTAGGTGTGGTAAAACTCTTAAAATACGTAATTAGAGTTTCCAGAAATGATTAAAACCTTGGAAGAACCCCTTGAAATTAAAGTAAATAGATTCTTCCTACATTTCCTGCTGTTTGTAATCACAGACATTACCAGTGGAAAGCCGTGAAATGACCAGCAAACTGATAATATTTACAACTCTGAGCACTTTAGGGAGCGTTTTCACTTGAATTTGCTTTGAAATATTAGGAATTCTTGTTTATACAGCTCAAAATTTGTGTAGAAAGCCTGTAAGTGAGGACTGTACTGCTTATGTTTACAATTGAGGCCGCATTACTCTGGCGACTTTTGTATGACTCTGTTAAAATCCTTACGGTTCCAGTACAAATTTGTAAGAAAACTCTCTAGTTGTGGTAAAACTCTTAAAATACGCAATTAGAGTTTCCAGAAGTGATTAAAAACTTGGAAGAACCCCTTGAAATTAAAGTATATAGATTCTTCCTACATTTCCTGCCGTTTGTAATCACAGACATTACCAGTGGAAAGCCGTGAAATGACCAGCAAACTGATAATATTTACAACTCCGGGCACTTTAGGGAGCGTTTTCACTTGAATTTGCTTTCAAATATTAGGAATTCTTGTTTATACAGCTCAAAATTTGTGCAGAAAGCCTGTAAGTGAGGACTGTACTGCTTATGTTTACAATTGAGGCCACATTACTCTGGCGACTTTTGTATGACTCTGTTAAAATCATGACGGTTCCAGTACAAATTTGTAAGAAAACTCTCTACTTGTGGTAAAACTCTTAAAATACGTAATTAGAGTTTCCAGAAGTGATTAAAAACTTGGAAGAACCCCTTGAAATAAAAGTATATAGATTCTTCCTACATTTCCTGCCGTTTGTATTTACAGACATTACCAGTGGAAAGCCGTGAAATGACCAGCAAACTGATAATATTTACAACTCCGGGCACTTTAGGGAGCGTTTTCACTTGAATTTGCTTCCAAATATTAGGAATTCTTGTTTATACAGCTCAAAATTTGTGCAGAAAGCCTGTAAGTGAGGACTGTACTGCTTATGTTTACAATTGAGGCCGCATTACTCTGGCGACTTTTGTATGACTCTGTTAAAATCCTGACGGTTCCAGTACAAATTTGTAAGAAAACTCTCTAGGTGTGGTAAAACTCTTAAAATACGTAATTAGAGTTTCCAGAAATGATTAAAACCTTGGAAGAACCCCTTGAAATTAAAGTAAATAGATTCTTCCTACATTTCCTGCCGTTTGTAATCATAGACATTACCAGTGGAAAGCCGTGAAATGACCAGCAAACTGATAATATTTACAACTCTGGGCACTTTAGGGAGCGTTTTCACTTGAATTTGCTTTCAAATATTAGGAATTCTTGTTTATACAGCTCATAATTTTTGTAGAAAGCCTGTAAGTGAGGTTTAAACTGCATATGTTTACAATTGAGGCCCCATTACTCTGGCGACTTTTGAATGACTCTGTTAAAATCATGACGGTTCCAGTACAAATTTGTAAGAAAACTCTCTGGTTGTGGTAAAAGTCTTAAAATACGCAATTAGAGTTTCCAGAAATGATTAAAACCTTGGAAGAACCCCTTGAAATTAAAGTAAATAGATTCTTCCTACATTTCCTGCCGTTTGTAATCACAGGCATTACCAATGGAAAGCCGTGAAATGACCAGCAAACTGATAATATTTACAACTCTGGGCACTTGAGGGAGCGTTTTCACTTGAATTTGCTTTCAAATATTAGGAATTCTTGTTTATACAGCTCAAAATTTTTGTAGAAAGCCTGTAAGTGAGGTGTAAACTTCATATGTTTACAATTGAGGCCCCATTACTCTGGCGACTTTTGAATGACTCTGTTAAAATCATGACGGTTCCAGTACATATTTGTAAGAAAACTCTCTAGTTGTGGTAAAACTCTAAAAATACACAATTAGTGTTTCCAGAAATGATTAAAAACTTGGAAGAACCCCTTGAAATTAAAGTAAATAGATTCTTCCTACATTTCCTGCCGTTTGTAATCACAGACATTACCAGTGGAAAGCCGTGAAATGACCAGCAAACTGATAATATTTACAACTCCGGGCACTTTAGGGAGCGTTTTCACTTGAATTTGCTTTCAAATATTAGGAATTCTTGTTTATACAGCTCAAAATTTTTGTAGAAAGCCTGTAAGTGAGGTGTAAACTGCATATGTTTACAATTGAGGCCCCATTACTCTTGCGACTTTTGAATGACTCTGTTAAAATCATGACGGTTCCAGTACATATTTGTAAGAAAACTCTCTAGTTGTGGTAAAACTCTTAAAATACATAATTAGAGTTTCCAGAAATGATTAAAAACTTGGAAGAACCCCTTGAAATTAAAGTAAATAGATTCTTCCTACATTTCCTGCCGTTTGTAATCACAGACATTACCAGTGGAAAGCCGTGAAATGACCAGCAAACTGATAATATTTACAACTCTGGGCACTTTAGGGAGCGTTTTCACTTGAATTTGCTTTCAAATATTAGGAATTCTTGTTTATACAGCTCAAAATTTGTGCAGAAAGCCTGTAAGTGAGGACTGAACTGCTTATGTTTACAATTGAGGCCGCATTACTCTGGCGAATTTTCTATGACTCTGTTAAAATCCTGACGGTTCCAGTACAAATTTGTAAGAAAACTCTCTAGGTGTGGTAAAACTCTTAAAATACGTAATTAGAGTTTCCAGAAATGATTAAAACCTTGGAAGAACCCCTTGAAATTAAAGTAAATAGATTCTTCCTACATTTCCTGCTGTTTGTAATCACAGACATTACCAGTGGAAAGCCGTGAAATGACCAGCAAACTGATAATATTTACAACTCTGAGCACTTTAGGGAGCGTTTTCACTTGAATTTGCTTTGAAATATTAGGAATTCTTGTTTATACAGCTCAAAATTTGTGTAGAAAGCCTGTAAGTGAGGACTGTACTGCTTATGTTTACAATTGAGGCCGCATTACTCTGGCGACTTTTGTATGACTCTGTTAAAATCCTTACGGTTCCAGTACAAATTTGTAAGAAAACTCTCTAGTTGTGGTAAAACTCTTAAAATACGCAATTAGAGTTTCCAGAAGTGATTAAAAACTTGGAAGAACCCCTTGAAATTAAAGTATATAGATTCTTCCTACATTTCCTGCCGTTTGTAATCACAGACATTACCAGTGGAAAGCCGTGAAATGACCAGCAAACTGATAATATTTACAACTCCGGGCACTTTAGGGAGCGTTTTCACTTGAATTTGCTTTCAAATATTAGGAATTCTTGTTTATACAGCTCAAAATTTGTGCAGAAAGCCTGTAAGTGAGGACTGTACTGCTTATGTTTACAATTGAGGCCACATTACTCTGGCGACTTTTGTATGACTCTGTTAAAATCATGACGGTTCCAGTACAAATTTGTAAGAAAACTCTCTACTTGTGGTAAAACTCTTAAAATACGTAATTAGAGTTTCCAGAAGTGATTAAAAACTTGGAAGAACCCCTTGAAATAAAAGTATATAGATTCTTCCTACATTTCCTGCCGTTTATATTTACAGACATTACCAGTGGAAAGCCGTGAAATGACCAGCACACTGATAATATTTACAACTCCGGGCACTTTAGGGAGCGTTTTCACTTGAATTTGCTTCCAAATATTAGGAATTCTTGTTTATACAGCTCAAAATTTGTGCAGAAAGCCTGTAAGTGAGGACTGTACTGCTTATGTTTACAATTGAGGCCGCATTACTCTGGCGACTTTTGTATGACTCTGTTAAAATCCTGACGGTTCCAGTACAAATTTGTAAGAAAACTCTCTAGGTGTGGTAAAACTCTTAAAATACGTAATTAGAGTTTCCAGAAATGATTAAAACCTTGGAAGAACCCCTTGAAATTAAAGTAAATAGATTCTTCCTACATTTCCTGCCGTTTGTAATCATAGACATTACCAGTGGAAAGCCGTGAAATGACCAGCAAACTGATAATATTTACAACTCTGGGCACTTTAGGGAGCGTTTTCACTTGAATTTGCTTTCAAATATTAGGAATTCTTGTTTATACAGCTCATAATTTTTGTAGAAAGCCTGTAAGTGAGGTTTAAACTGCATATGTTTACAATTGAGGCCCCATTACTCTGGCGACTTTTGAATGACTCTGTTAAAATCATGACGGTTCCAGTACAAATTTGTAAGAAAACTCTCTGTTTGTGGTAAAAGTCTTAAAATACGCAATTAGAGTTTCCAGAAATGATTAAAACCTTGGAAGAACCCCTTGAAATTAAAGTAAATAGATTCTTCCTACATTTCCTGCCGTTTGTAATCACAGGCATTACCAATGGAAAGCCGTGAAATGACCAGCAAATTGATAATATTTACAACTCTGGGCACTTGAGGGAGCGTTTTCACTTGAATTTGCTTTCAAATATTAGGAATTCTTGTTTATACAGCTCAAAATTTTTGTAGAAAGCCTGTAAGTGAGGTGTAAACTTCATATGTTTACAATTGAGGCCCCATTACTCTGGCGACTTTTGAATGACTCTGTTAAAATCATGACGGTTCCAGTACATATTTGTAAGAAAACTCTCTAGTTGTGGTAAAACTCTAAAAATACACAATTAGTGTTTCCAGAAATGATTAAAAACTTGGAAGAACCCCTTGAAATTAAAGTAAATAGATTCTTCCTACATTTCCTGCCGTTTGTAATCACAGACATTACCAGTGGAAAGCCGTGAAATGACCAGCAAACTGATAATATTTACAACTCCGGGCACTTTAGGGAGCGTTTTCACTTGAATTTGCTTTCAAATATTAGGAATTCTTGTTTATACAGCTCAAAATTTGTGCAGAAAGCCTGTAAGTGAGGACTGAACTGCTTATGTTTACAATTGAGGCCGCATTACTCTGGCGAATTTTCTATGACTCTGTTAAAATCCTGACGGTTCCAGTACAAATTTGTAAGAAAACTCTCTAGGTGTGGTAAAACTCTTAAAATACGTAATTAGAGTTTCCAGAAATGATTAAAACCTTGGAAGAACCCCTTGAAATTAAAGTAAATAGATTCTTCCTACATTTCCTGCCGTTTGTAATCACAGACATTACCAGTGGAAAGCCGTGAAATGACCAACAAACTGATAATATTTACAACTCTGGGCACTTTAGGGAGCGTTTTCACTTGAATTTGCTTTCAAATATTAGGAATTCTTGTTTATACAGCTCAAAATTTTTGTAGAAAGCCTGTAAGTGAGGTTTAAACTGCATATGTTTACAATTGAGGCCCCATTACTCTTGCGACTTTTGAATGACTCTGTTAAAATCATGACGGTTCCAGTACATATTTGTAAGAAAACTCTCTAGTTGTGGTAAAACTCTAAAAATACACAATTAGTGTTTCCAGAAATGATTAAAAACTTGGAAGAACCCCTTGAAATTAAAGTAAATAGATTCTTCCTACATTTCCTGCCGTTTGTAATCACAGACATTACCAGTGGAAAGCCGTGAAATGACCAGCAAACTGATAATATTTACAACTCTGGGCACTTTAGGGAGTGTTTTCACTTGAATTTGCTTTCAAATATTAGGAATTCTTGTTTATACAGCTCAAAATTTGTGCAGAAAGCCTGTAAGTGAGGACTGAACTGCTTATGTTTACAATTGAGGCCGCATTACTCTGGTGAATTTTCTATGACTCTGTTAAAATCCTGACGGTTCCAGTACAAATTTGTAAGAAAACTCTCTAGGTGTGGTAAAACTCTTAAAATACGTAATTAGAGTTTCCAGAAATGATTAAAACCTTGGAAGAACCCCTTGAAATTAAAGTAAATAGATTCTTCCTACATTTCCTGCTGTTTGTAATCACAGACATTACCAGTGGAAAGCCGTGAAATGACCAGCAAACTGATAATATTTACAACTCTGAGCACTTTAGGGAGCGTTTTCACTTGAATTTGCTTTGAAATATTAGGAATTCTTGTTTATACAGCTCAAAATTTGTGTAGAAAGCCTGTAAGTGAGGACTGTACTGCTTATGTTTACAATTGAGGCCGCATTACTCTGGCGACTTTTGTATGACTCTGTTAAAATCCTTACGGTTCCAGTACAAATTTGTAAGAAAACTCTCTAGTTGTGGTAAAACTCTTAAAATACGCAATTAGAGTTTCCAGAAGTGATTAAAAACTTGGAAGAACCCCTTGAAATTAAAGTATATAGATTCTTCCTACATTTCCTGCCGTTTGTAATCACAGGCATTACCAATGGAAAGCCGTGAAATGACCAGCAAATTGATAATATTTACAACTCTGGGCACTTGAGGGAGCGTTTTCACTTGAATTTGCTTTCAAATATTAGGAATTCTTGTTTATACAGCTCAAAATTTTTGTAGAAAGCCTGTAAGTGAGGTGTAAACTTCATATGTTTACAATTGAGGCCCCATTACTCTGGCGACTTTTGAATGACTCTGTTAAAATCATGACGGTTCCAGTACATATTTGTAAGAAAACTCTCTAGTTGTGGTAAAACTCTAAAAATACACAATTAGTGTTTCCAGAAATGATTAAAAACTTGGAAGAACCCCTTGAAATTAAAGTAAATAGATTCTTCCTACATTTCCTGCCGTTTGTAATCACAGACATTACCAGTGGAAAGCCGTGAAATGACCAGCAAACTGATAATATTTACAACTCCGGGCACTTTAGGGAGCGTTTTCACTTGAATTTGCTTTCAAATATTAGGAATTCTTGTTTATACAGCTCAAAATTTGTGCAGAAAGCCTGTAAGTGAGGACTGAACTGCTTATGTTTACAATTGAGGCCGCATTACTCTGGCGAATTTTCTATGACTCTGTTAAAATCCTGACGGTTCCAGTACAAATTTGTAAGAAAACTCTCTAGGTGTGGTAAAACTCTTAAAATACGTAATTAGAGTTTCCAGAAATGATTAAAACCTTGGAAGAACCCCTTGAAATTAAAGTAAATAGATTCTTCCTACATTTCCTGCCGTTTGTAATCACAGACATTACCAGTGGAAAGCCGTGAAATGACCAACAAACTGATAATATTTACAACTCTGGGCACTTTAGGGAGCGTTTTCACTTGAATTTGCTTTCAAATATTAGGAATTCTTGTTTATACAGCTCAAAATTTTTGTAGAAAGCCTGTAAGTGAGGTTTAAACTGCATATGTTTACAATTGAGGCCCCATTACTCTTGCGACTTTTGAATGACTCTGTTAAAATCATGACGGTTCCAGTACATATTTGTAAGAAAACTCTCTAGTTGTGGTAAAACTCTAAAAATACACAATTAGTGTTTCCAGAAATGATTAAAAACTTGGAAGAACCCCTTGAAATTAAAGTAAATAGATTCTTCCTACATTTCCTGCCGTTTGTAATCACAGACATTACCAGTGGAAAGCCGTGAAATGACCAGCAAACTGATAATATTTACAACTCTGGGCACTTTAGGGAGCGTTTTCACTTGAATTTGCTTTCAAATATTAGGAATTCTTGTTTATACAGCTCAAAATTTGTGCAGAAAGCCTGTAAGTGAGGACTGAACTGCTTATGTTTACAATTGAGGCCGCATTACTCTGGTGAATTTTCTATGACTCTGTTAAAATCCTGACGGTTCCAGTACAAATTTGTAAGAAAACTCTCTAGGTGTGGTAAAACTCTTAAAATACGTAATTAGAGTTTCCAGAAATGATTAAAACCTTGGAAGAACCCCTTGAAATTAAAGTAAATAGATTCTTCCTACATTTCCTGCTGTTTGTAATCACAGACATTACCAGTGGAAAGCCGTGAAATGACCAGCAAACTGATAATATTTACAACTCTGAGCACTTTAGGGAGCGTTTTCACTTGAATTTGCTTTGAAATATTAGGAATTCTTGTTTATACAGCTCAAAATTTGTGTAGAAAGCCTGTAAGTGAGGACTGTACTGCTTATGTTTACAATTGAGGCCGCATTACTCTGGCGACTTTTGTATGACTCTGTTAAAATCCTTACGGTTCCAGTACAAATTTGTAAGAAAACTCTCTAGTTGTGGTAAAACTCTTAAAATACGCAATTAGAGTTTCCAGAAGTGATTAAAAACTTGGAAGAACCCCTTGAAATTAAAGTATATAGATTCTTCCTACATTTCCTGCCGTTTGTAATCACAGACATTACCAGTGGAAAGCCGTGAAATGACCAGCAAACTGATAATATTTACAACTCCGGGCACTTTAGGGAGCGTTTTCACTTGAATTTGCTTTCAAATATTAGGAATTCTTGTTTATACAGCTCAAAATTTGTGCAGAAAGCCTGTAAGTGAGGACTGTACTGCTTATGTTTACAATTGAGGCCACATTACTCTGGCGACTTTTGTATGACTCTGTTAAAATCATGACGGTTCCAGTACAAATTTGTAAGAAAACTCTCTACTTGTGGTAAAACTCTTAAAATACGTAATTAGAGTTTCCAGAAGTGATTAAAAACTTGGAAGAACCCCTTGAAATAAAAGTATATAGATTCTTCCTACATTTCCTGCCGTTTGTATTTACAGACATTACCAGTGGAAAGCCGTGAAATGACCAGCAAACTGATAATATTTACAACTCCGGGCACTTTAGGGAGCGTTTTCACTTGAATTTGCTTCCAAATATTAGGAATTCTTGTTTATACAGCTCAAAATTTGTGCAGAAAGCCTGTAAGTGAGGACTGTACTGCTTATGTTTACAATTGAGGCCGCATTACTCTGGCGACTTTTGTATGACTCTGTTAAAATCCTTACGGTTCCAGTACAAATTTGTAAGAAAACTCTCTAGTTGTGGTAAAACTCTTAAAATACGCAATTAGAGTTTCCAGAAGTGATTAAAACCTTGGAAGAACCCCTTGAAATTAAAGTAAATAGATTCTTCCTACATTTCCTGCCGTTTGTAATCACAGACATTACCAGTGGAAAGCCGTGAAATGACCAGCAAACTGATAATATTTACAACTCTGGGCACTTTAGGGAGCGTTTTCACTTGAATTTGCTTTCAAATATTAGGAATTCTTGTTTATACAGCTCAAAATTTGTGCAGAAAGCCTGTAAGTGAGGACTGAACTGCTTATGTTTACAATTGAGGCCGCATTACTCTGGCGAATTTTCTATGACTCTGTTAAAATCCTGACGGTTCCAGTACAAATTTGTAAGAAAACTCTCTAGGTGTGGTAAAACTCTTAAAATACGTAATTAGAGTTTCCAGAAATGATTAAAACCTTGGAAGAACCCCTTGAAATTAAAGTAAATAGATTCTTCCTACATTTCCTGCTGTTTGTAATCACAGACATTACCAGTGGAAAGCCGTGAAATGACCAGCAAACTGATAATATTTACAACTCTGAGCACTTTAGGGAGCGTTTTCACTTGAATTTGCTTTGAAATATTAGGAATTCTTGTTTATACAGCTCAAAATTTGTGTAGAAAGCCTGTAAGTGAGGACTGTACTGCTTATGTTTACAATTGAGGCCGCATTACTCTGGCGACTTTTGTATGACTCTGTTAAAATCCTTACGGTTCCAGTACAAATTTGTAAGAAAACTCTCTAGTTGTGGTAAAACTCTTAAAATACGCAATTAGAGTTTCCAGAAGTGATTAAAAACTTGGAAGAACCCCTTGAAATTAAAGTATATAGATTCTTCCTACATTTCCTGCCGTTTGTAATCACAGACATTACCAGTGGAAAGCCGTGAAATGACCAGCAAACTGATACTATTTACAACTCCGGGCACTTTAGGGAGCGTTTTCACTTGAATTTGCTTTCAAATATTAGGAATTCTTGTTTATACAGCTCAAAATTTGTGCAGAAAGCCTGTAAGTGAGGACTGTACTGCTTATGTTTACAATTGAGGCCACATTACTCTGGCGACTTTTGTATGACTCTGTTAAAATCATGACGGTTCCAGTACAAATTTGTAAGAAAACTCTCTACTTGTGGTAAAACTCTTAAAATACGTAATTAGAGTTTCCAGAATTGATTAAAAACTTGGAAGAACCCCTTGAAATAAAAGTATATAGATTCTTCCTACATTTCCTGCCGTTTGTATTTACAGACATTACCAGTGGAAAGCCGTGAAATGACCAGCAAACTGATAATATTTACAACTCCGGGCACTTTAGGGAGCGTTTTCACTTGAATTTGCTTCCAAATATTAGGAATTCTTGTTTATACAGCTCAAAATTTGTGCAGAAAGCCTGTAAGTGAGGACTGTACTGCTTATGTTTACAATTGAGGCCGCATTACTCTGGCGACTTTTGTATGACTCTGTTAAAATCCTTACGGTTCCAGTACAAATTTGTAAGAAAACTCTCTAGTTGTGGTAAAACTCTTAAAATACGCAATTAGAGTTTCCAGAAGTGATTAAAACCTTGGAAGAACCCCTTGAAATTAAAGTAAATAGATTCTTCCTACATTTCCTGCCGTTTGTAATCACAGACATTACCAGTGGAAAGCCGTGAAATGACCAGCAAACTGATAATATTTACAACTGTGGGCACTTGAGGGAGCGTTTTCACTTGAATTTGCTTTCAAATATTAGGAATTCTTGTTTATACAGCTCAAAATTTGTGTAGAAAGCCTGTAAGTGAGGACTGAACTGCTTATGTTTACAATTGAGGCGGCATTACTCTGGCGACTTTTGTTTGACTCTGTTAAAATCCTGACGGTTCCAGTACAAATTTGTAAGAAAAATCTCTAGGTGTAGTAAAACTCTTAAAATACGTAATTAGAGTTTCCAGAAATGATTAAAACCTTGGAAGAACCCCTTGAAATTAAAGTAAATAGATTCTTCCTACATTTCCTGCCGTTTGTAATCACAGACACTACCAATGGAAAGCCTTGAAATGACCAGCAAACTGATAATATTTAAAACTCCGGGCACTTTAGGGAGCGTTTTCACTTGAATTTGCTTTCAAATATTAGGAATTCTTGTTTATACGGCTTAAAATTTGTGTAGAAAGCCTGTAAGTGAGGACTGTACTGCTTATGTTTACAATTGAGGCCGCATTACTCTGGCGACTTTTGTATGACTGTTAAAATCCTGACGGTTCCAGTACATATTTGTAAGAAAACTCTCTAGTTGTGGTAAAACTCTTAAAATACGTAATTAGAGTTTCCAGAAATGATTAAAACCTTGGAAGAACCCGTTGAAATTAAAGTAAATAGATTCTTCCTACATTTCCTGCCGTTTGTAATCACAGACATTACCAGTGGAAAGCCGTGAAATGACCAGCAAACTGATAATATTTACAACTCTGAGCACTTTAGGGAGCGTTTTCACTTGAATTTGCTTTGAAATATTAGGAATTCTTGTTTATACAGCTCAAAATTTGTGTAGAAAGCCTGTAAGTGAGGACTATACTGCTTATGTTTACAATTGAGGCCGCATTACTCTGGCGACTTTTGTATGACTCTGTTAAAATCCTGACGGTTCCAGTACAAATTTGTAAGAAAACTCTCTAGTTGTGGTAAAACTCTTAAAATACGTAATTAGAGTTTCCAGAAATGATTAAAACCTTGGAAGAACCCCTTGAAATTAAAGTAAATAGATTCTTCCTACATTTCCTGCTGTTTGTAATCACAGACATTACCAGTGGAAAGCCGTGAAATGACCAGCAAACTGATAATATTTACAACTCCGGGCACTTTAGGGAGCGTTTTCACTTGAATTTGCTTTGAAATATTAGGAATTCTTGTTTATACAGCTCAAAATTTGTGTAGAAAGCCTGTAAGTGAGGACTGTACTGCTTATGTTTACAATTGAGGCCGCATTACTCTGGCGACTTTTGTATGACTCTGTTAAAATCCTTACGGTTCCAGTACAAATTTGTAAGAAAACTCTCTAGTTGTGGTAAAACTCTTAAAATACGCAATTAGAGTTTCCAGAAGTGATTAAAAACTTGGAAGAACCCCTTGAAATTAAAGTATATAGATTCTCCCTACATTTCCTGCCGTTTGTAATCACAGACATTACCAGTGGAAAGCCGTGAAATGACCAGCAAACTGATAATATTTACAACTCCGGGCACTTTAGGGAGCGTTTTCACTTGAATTTGCTTTCAAATATTAGGAATTCTTGTTTATACAGCTCAAAATTTGTGCAGAAAGCCTGTAAGTGAGGACTGTACTGCTTATGTTTACAATTGAGGCCACATTACTCTGGCGACTTTTGTATGACTCTGTTAAAATCATGACGGTTCCAGTACAAATTTGTAAGAAAACTCTCTACTTGTGGTAAAACTCTTAAAATACGTAATTAGAGTTTCCAGAAGTGATTAAAAACTTGGAAGAACCCCTTGAAATAAAAGTATATAGATTCTTCCTACATTTCCTGCCGTTTGTATTTACAGACATTACCAGTGGAAAGCCGTGAAATGACCAGCAAACTGATAATATTTACAACTCCGGGCACTTTAGGGAGCGTTTTCACTTGAATTTGCTTCCAAATATTAGGAATTCTTGTTTATACAGCTCAAAATTTGTGCAGAAAGCCTGTAAGTGAGGACTGTACTGCTTATGTTTACAATTGAGGCCGCATTACTCTGGCGACTTTTGTATGACTCTGTTAAAATCCTTACGGTTCCAGTACAAATTTGTAAGAAAACTCTCTAGTTGTGGTAAAACTCTTAAAATACGCAATTAGAGTTTCCAGAAGTGATTAAAACCTTGGAAGAACCCCTTGAAATTAAAGTATATAGATTCTTCCTACATTTCCTGCCGTTTGTAATCACAGACATTACCAGTGGAAAGCCGTGAAATGACCAGCAAACTGATAATATTTACAACTCTGGGCACTTTAGGGAGCGTTTTCACTTGAATTTGCTTTCAAATATTAGGAATTCTTGTTTATACAGCTCAAAATTTGTGCAGAAAGCCTGTAAGTGAGGACTGAACTGCTTATGTTTACAATTGAGGCCGCATTACTCTGGCGAATTTTCTATGACTGTTAAAATCCTGACGGTTCCAGTACAAATTTGTAAGAAAACTCTCTAGGTGTGGTAAAACTCTTAAAATACGTAATTAGAGTTTCCAGAAATGATTAAAACCTTGGAAGAACCCCTTGAAATTAAAGTAAATAGATTCTTCCTACATTTCCTGCTGTTTGTAATCACAGACATTACCAGTGGAAAGCCGTGAAATGACCAGCAAACTGATAATATTTACAACTCTGAGCACTTTAGGGAGCGTTTTCACTTGAATTTGCTTTGAAATATTAGGAATTCTTGTTTATACAGCTCAAAATTTGTGCAGAAAGCCTGTAAGTGAGGACTGTACTGCTTATGTTTACAATTGAGGCCACATTACTCTGGCGACTTTTGTATGACTCTGTTAAAATCATGACGGTTCCAGTACAAATTTGTAAGAAAACTCTCTACTTGTGGTAAAACTCTTAAAATACGTAATTAGAGTTTCCAGAAGTGATTAAAAACTTGGAAGAACCCCTTGAAATAAAAGTATATAGATTCTTCCTACATTCCCTGCCGTTTGTATTTACAGACATTACCAGTGGAAAGCCGTGAAATGACCAGCAAACTGATAATATTTACAACTCCGGGCACTTTAGGGAGCGTTTTCACTTGAATTTGCTTCCAAATATTAGGAATTCTTGTTTATACAGCTCAAAATTTGTGCAGAAAGCCTGTAAGTGAGGACTGTACTGCTTATGTTTACAATTGAGGCCGCATTACTCTGGCGACTTTTGTATGACTCTGTTAAAATCCTTACGGTTCCAGTACAAATTTGTAAGAAAACTCTCTAGTTGTGGTAAAACTCTTAAAATACGCAATTAGAGTTTCCAGAAGTGATTAAAACCTTGGAAGAACCCCTTGAAATTAAAGTAAATAGATTCTTCCTACATTTCCTGCCGTTTGTAATCACAGACATTACCAGTGGAAAGCCGTGAAATGACCAGCAAACTGATAATATTTACAACTGTGGGCACTTGAGGGAGCGTTTTCACTTGAATTTGCTTTCAAATATTAGGAATTCTTGTTTATACAGCTCAAAATTTGTGTAGAAAGCCTGTAAGTGAGGACTGAACTGCTTATGTTTACAATTGAGGCGGCATTACTCTGGCGACTTTTGTTTGACTCTGTTAAAATCCTGACGGTTCCAGTACAAATTTGTAAGAAAAATCTCTAGGTGTGGTAAAACTCTTAAAATACGTAATTAGAGTTTCCAGAAATGATTAAAACCTTGGAAGAACCCCTTGAAATTAAAGTAAATAGATTCTTCCTACATTTCCTGCCGTTTGTAATCACAGACACTACCAATGGAAAGCCTTGAAATGACCAGCAAACTGATAATATTTAAAACTCCGGGCACTTTAGGGAGCGTTTTCACTTGAATTTGCTTTCAAATATTAGGAATTCTTGTTTATACGGCTTAAAATTTGTGTAGAAAGCCTGTAAGTGAGGACTGTACTGCTTATGTTTACAATTGAGGCCGCATTACTCTGGCGACTTTTGTATGACTGTTAAAATCCTGACGGTTCCAGTACATATTTGTAAGAAAACTCTCTAGTTGTGGTAAAACTCTTAAAATACGTAATTAGAGTTTCCAGAAATGATTAAAACCTTGGAAGAACCCGTTGAAATTAAAGTAAATAGATTCTTCCTACATTTCCTGCCGTTTGTAATCACAGACATTACCAGTGGAAAGCCGTGAAATGACCAGCAAACTGATAATATTTACAACTCTGAGCACTTTAGGGAGCGTTTTCACTTGAATTTGCTTTGAAATATTAGGAATTCTTGTTTATACAGCTCAAAATTTGTGTAGAAAGCCTGTAAGTGAGGACTGTACTGCTTATGTTTACAATTGAGGCCGCATTACTCTGGCGACTTTTGTATGACTCTGTTCAAATCCTGACGGTTCCATTACAAATTTGTAAGAAAACTCTCTAGTTGTGGTAAAACTCTTAAAATACGCAATTAGAGTTTCCAGAAGTGATTAAAACCTTGGAAGAACCCCTTGAAATTAAAGTAAATAGATTCTTCCTACATTTCCTGCCGTTTGTAATCGCAGACATTACCAGTGGAAAGCCGTGAAATGACCAGCAAACTGATAATATTTACAACTCTGGGCACTTGAGGGAGCGTTTTCACTTGAATTAGCTTTCAAATATTAGGAATTCTTGTTTATACAGCTCAAAATTTGTGCAGAAAGCCTGTAAGTGAGTACTGAACTGCTTATGTTTACATTTGAGGCCCCATTACTCTGGCGACTTTTGTATGACTCTGTTAAAATCCTTACGGTTCCAGTACAAATTTGTAAGAAAACTCTCTAGGTGTGGTAAAACTCTTAAAATACGTAATTAGAGTTTCCAGAAATGATTAAAACCTTGGAAGAACCCCTTGAAATTAAAGTAAATAGATTCTTCCTACATTTCCTGCCGTTTGTAATCACAGACATTACCAGTGGAAAGCCGTGAAATGACCAGCAAACTGATAATATTTACAACTCTGGGCACTTTAGGGAGCGTTTTCACTTGAATTTGCTTTCAAATATTAGGAATTCTTGTTTATACAGCTCATAATTTTTGTAGAAAGCCTGTAAGTGAGGTTTAAACTGCGTATGTTTACAATTGAGGCCGCATTACTCTGGCGACTATTGTATGACTCTGTTAAAATCCTTACGGTTCCAGTACATATTTGTAAGAAAACTCTCTGGTTGTGGTAAAAGTCTTAAAATACGCAATTAGAGTTTCCAGAAATGATTAAAATCTTGGAAGAACCCCTTGAAATTAAAGTAAATAGATTCTTCCTACATTTACTGCCGTTTGTAATCACAGGCATTACCAATGGAAAGCCGTGAAATGACCAGCAAACTGATAATATTTACAACTCTGGGCACTTGAGGGAGCGTTTTCACTTGAATTTGCTTTCAAATATTAGGAATTCTTGTTTATACAGCTCAAAATTTGTGTAGAAAGCCTGTAAGTGAGGACTGTACTGCTTATGTTTACAATTGAGGCCACATTACTCTGGCGACTTTTGTATGACTGTTAAAATCCTGACGGTTCCAGTACATATTTGTAAGAAAACTCTCTAGTTGTGGTAAAACTCTTAAAATACGTAATTAGAGTTTCCAGAAATGATTAAAAACTTGGAAGAACCCCTTGAAATTAAAGTAAATAGATTCTTCCTACATTTCCTGCCGTTTGTAATCACAGACATTACCAGTGGAAAGCCGTGAAATGACCAGCAAACTGATAATATTTACAACTCCGGGCACTTTAGGGAGCGTTTTCACTTGAATTTGCTTTCAAATATTAGGAATTCTTGTTTATACAGCTCAAAATTTGTGCAGAAAGCCTGTAAGTGAGGACTGAACTGCTTATGTTTACAATTGAGGCCGCATTACTCTGGCGACTTTTGTATGACTCTGTTAATATCCTGACGGTTCCAGTACAAATTTGTAAGAAAACTCTCTCGTTGTGGTAAAACTCTTCAAATACGCAATTTGAGTTTCCAGAAATGATTAAAACCTTGGAAGAACCCCTTGAAATTAAAGTAAATAGATTCTTCCTACATTTCCTGCCGTTTGTAATCACAGACATTACCAGTGGAAAGCCGTGAAATGACCAGCAAACTGATAATATTTACAACTCTGAGCACTTTATGGAGCGTTTTCACTTGAATTTGCTTTGAAATATTAGGAATTCTTGTTTATACAGCTCAAAATTTGTGTAGAAAGCCTGTAAGTGAGGACTGTACTGCTTATGTTTACAATTGAGGCCGCATTACTCTGGCGACTTTTGTATGACTCTGTTAAAATCCTGACGGTTCCAGTACAAATTTGTAAGAAAACTCTCTAGTTGTGGTAAAACTCTTCAAATACGCAATTAGAGTTTCCAGAAGTGATTAAAACCTTGGAAGAACCCCTTGAAATTAAAGTAAATAGATTCTTCCTACATTTCCTGCCGTTTGTAATCGCAGACATTACCAGTGGAAAGCCGTGAAATGACCAGCAAACTGATAATATTTACAACTCTGGGCACTTGAGGGAGCGTTTTCACTTGAATTAGCTTTCAAATATTAGGAATTCTTGTTTATCCAGCTCAAAATTTGTGCAGAAAGCCTGTAAGTGAGTACTGAACTGCTTATGTTTACAATTGAGGCCGCATTACTCTGGCGACTTTTGTATGACTCTGTTAAAATCCTGACGGTTCCAGTACAAATTTGTAAGAAAACTCTCTAGGTGTGGTAAAACTCTTAAAATACGTAATTAGAGTTTCCAGAAATGATTAAAACCTTGGAAGAACCCCTTGAAATTAAAGTAAATAGATTCTTCCTACATTTCCTGCCGTTTGTAATCACAGACATTACCAGTGGAAAGCCGTGAAATGACCAGCAAACTGATAATATTTACAACTCCGGGCACTTTAGGGAGCGTTTTCACTTGAATTTGCTTTGAAATATTAGGAATTCTTGTTTATACAGCTCAAAATTTGTGCAGAAAGCCTGTAAGTGAGGACTGTACTGCTTATGTTTACAATTGAGGCCACATTACTCTGGCGACTTTTGTATGACTCTGTTAAAATCATGACGGTTCCAGTACAAATTTGTAAGAAAACTCTCTACTTGAGGTAAAACTCTTAAAATACGTAATTAGAGTTTCCAGAAGTGATTAAAAACTTGGAAGAACCCCTTGAAATAAAAGTATATAGATTCTTCCTACATTTCCTGCCGTTTGTAATCACAGACATTGCCAGTGGAAAGCCGTGAAATGACCAGCAAACTGATAATATTTACAACTCCGGGCACTTTAGGGAGCGTTTTCACTTGAATTTGCTTTCAAATATGAGGAATTCTTGTTTATACGGCTTAAAATTTGTGTAGAAAGCCTGTAAGTGAGGACTGTACTGCTTATGTTTACAATTGAGGCCGCATTACTCTGGCGACTTTTGTATGACTGTTAAAATCCTGACGGTTCCAGTACATATTTCTAAGAAAACTCTCTAGTTGTGGTAAAACTCTTAAAATACGTAATTAGAGTTTCCAGAAATGATTAAAACCTTGGAAGAACACGTTGAAATTAAAGTAAATAGATTCTTCCTACATTTCCTGCCGTTTGTAATCACAGACATTACCAGTGGAAAGCCGTGAAATGACCAGCAAACTGATAATATTTACAACTCTGAGCACTTTAGGGAGCGTTTTCACTTGAATTTGCTTTGAAATATTAGGAATTCTTGTTTATACAGCTCAAAATTTGTGTAGAAAGCCTGTAAGTGAGGACTGTACTGCTTATGTTTACAATTGAGGCCGCATTACTCTGGCGACTTTTGTATGACTCTGTTAAAATCCTGACGGTTCCAGTACAAATTTGTAAGAAAACTCTCTAGTTGTGGTAAAACTCTTAAAATACGCAATTAGAGTTTCCAGAAGTGATTAAAACCTTGGAAGAACCCCTTGAAATTAAAGTAAATAGATTCTTCCTACATTTCCTGCCGTTTGTAATCGCAGACATTACCAGTGGAAAGCCGTGAAATGACCAGCAAACTGATAATATTTACAACTCTGGGCACTTGAGGGAGCGTTTTCACTTGAATTAGCTTTCAAATATTAGGAATTCTTGTTTATACAGCTCAAAATTTGTGCAGAAAGCCTGTAAGTGAGTACTGAACTGCTTATGTTTACAATTGAGGCCCCATTACTCTGGCGACTTTTGTATGACTCTGTTAAAATCCTGACGGTTCCAGTACAAATTTGTAAGAAAACTCTCTAGGTGTGGTAAAACTCTTAAAATACGTAATTAGAGTTTCCAGAAATGATTAAAACCTTGGAAGAACCCCTTGAAATTAAAGTAAATAGATTCTTCCTACATTTCCTGCCGTTTGTAATCACAGACATTACCAGTGGAAAGCCGTGAAATGACGAGCAAACTGATAATATTTACAACTCTGGGCACTTTAGGGAGCGTTTTCACTTGAATTTGCTTTCAAATATTAGGAATTCTTGTTTATACAGCTCATAATTTTTGTAGACAGCCTGTAAGTGAGGTTTAAACTGCGTATGTTCTCAATTGAGGCCGCATTACTCTGGCGACTATTGTATGACTCTGTTAAAATCCTTACGGTTCCAGTACATATTTGTAAGAAAACTCTCTGGTTGTGGTAAAAGTCTTAAAATACGCAATTAGAGTTTCCAGAAATGATTAAAACCTTGGAAAAACCCCTTGAAATTAAAGTAAATAGATTCTTCCTACATTTCCTGCCGTTTGTAATCACAGGCATTACCAATGGAAAGCCGTGAAATGACCAGCAAACTGATAATATTTACAACTCTGGGCACTTGAGGGAGCGTTTTCACTTGAATTTGCTTTCAAATATTAGGAATTCTAGTTTATACAGCTCAAAATTTGTGTAGAAAGCCTGTAAGTGAGGACTGTACTGCTTATGTTTACAATTGAGGCCACATTACTCTGGCGACTTTTGTATGACTGTTAAAATCCTGACGGTTCCAGTACATATTTGTAAGAAAACTCTCTAGGTGTGGTAAAACTCTTAAAATACGTAATTAGAGTTTCCAGAAATGATTAAAAACTTGGAAGAACCCCTTGAAATTAAAGTAAATAGATTCTTCCTACATTTCCTGCCGTTTGTAATCACAGACATTACCAGTGGAAAGACGTGAAATGACCAGCAAACTGATAATATTTACAACTCCGGGCACTATAGGGAGCGTTTTCACTTGAATTTGCTTTCAAATATTAGGAATTCTTGTTTATACAGCTCAAAATTTGTGCAGAAAGCCTGTAAGTGAGGACTGTACTGCTTATGTTTACAATTGAGGCCGCATTACTCTGGCGACTTTTGTATGACTCTGTTAAAATCCTTACGGTTCCAGTACAAATTTGTAAGAAAACTCTCTAGTTGTGGTAAAACTCTTAAAATACGCAATTAGAGTTTCCAGAAGTGATTAAAACCTTGGAAGAACCCCTTGAAATTAAAGTAAATAGATTCTTCCTACATTTCCTGCCGTTTGTAATCACAGACATTACCAGTGGAAAGCCGTGAAATGACCAGCAAACTGATAATATTTACAACTGTGGGCACTTGAGGGAGCGTTTTCACTTGAATTTGCTTTCAAATATTAGGAATTCTTGTTTATACAGCTCAAAATTTGTGTAGAAAGCCTGTAAGTGAGGACTGAACTGCTTATGTTTACAATTGAGGCGGCATTACTCTGGCGACTTTTGTTTGACTCTGTTAAAATCCTGACGGTTCCAGTACAAATTTGTAAGAAAAATCTCTAGGTGTGGTAAAACTCTTAAAATACGTAATTAGAGTTTCCAGAAATGATTAAAACCTTGGAAGAAAACCTTGAAATTAAAGTAAATAGATTCTTCCTACATTTCCTGCCGTTTGTAATCACAGACACTACCAATGGAAAGCCGTGAAATGACCAGCAAACTGATAATATTTACAACTCTGGGCACTTTAGGGAGCGTTTTCACTTGAATTTGCTTTCAAATATTAGGAATTCTTGTTTATACAGCTCATAATTTTTGTAGACAGCCTGTAAGTGAGGTTTAAACTGCGTATGTTCTCAATTGAGGCCGCATTACTCTGGCGACTATTGTATGACTCTGTTAAAATCCTTACGGTTCCAGTACATATTTGTAAGAAAACTCTCTGGTTGTGGTAAAAGTCTTAAAATACGCAATTAGAGTTTCCAGAAATGATTAAAACCTTGGAAAAACCCCTTGAAATTAAAGTAAATAGATTCTTCCTACATTTCCTGCCGTTTGTAATCACAGACATTACCAGTGGAAAGCCGTGAAATGACCAGCAAACTGATAATATTTACAACTCCGGGCACTTGAGGGAGCGTTTTCACTTGAATTTGCTTTCAAATATTAGGAATTCTTGTTTATACAGCTCAAAATTTGTGTAGAAAGCCTGTAAGTGAGGACTGTACTGCTTATGTTTACAATTGAGGCCACATTACTCTGGCGAGTTTTGTATGACTGTTAAAATCCTGACGGTTCCAGTACATATTTGTAAGAAAACTCTCTAGGTGTGGTAAAACTCTTAAAATACGTAATTAGAGTTTCCAGAAATGATTAAAAACTTGGAAGAACCCCTTGAAATTAAAGTAAATAGATTCTTCCTACATTTCCTGCCGTTTGTAATCACAGACATTACCAGTGGAAAGACGTGAAATGACCAGCAAACTGATAATATTTACAACTCCGGGCACTATAGGGAGCGTTTTCACTTGAATTTGCTTTCAAATATTAGGAATTCTTGTTTATACAGCTCAAAATTTGTGCAGAAAGCCTGTAAGTGAGGACTGAACTGCTTATGTTTACAATTGAGGCCGCATTACTCTGGCGACTTTTGTATGACTCTGTTAATATCCTGACGGTTCCAGTACAAATTTGTAAGAAAACTCTCTAGGTGTGTTAAAACTCTTAAAATACGTAAGTAGAGTTTCCAGAAATGATTAAAACCTTGGAAGAACCCCTTGAAATTAAAGTAAATAGATTCTTCCTACAATTCCTGCCGTTTGTAATCACAGACATTACCAGTGGAAAGCCGTGAAATGACCAGCAAACTGATAATATTTACAACTCTGGGCACTTGAGGGAGCGTTTTCACTTGAATTAGCTTTCAAATATTAGGAATTCTTGTTTATACAGCTCAAAATTTGTGCAGAAAGCCTGTAAGTGAGTACTGAACTGCTTATGTTTACAATTGAGGCCACATTACTCTGGCGACTTTTGTATGACTCTGTTAAAATCCTGACGGTTCCAGTACAAATTTGTAAGAAAACTCTCTAGGTGTGGTAAAACTCTTAAAATACGTAATTAGAGTTTCCAGAAATGATTAAAACCTTGGAAGAACCCCTTGAAATTAAAGTAAATAGATTCTTTCTACATTTCCTGCCGTTTGTAATCACAGACATTACCAGTGGAAAGCCGTGAAATGACCAGCAAAATGATAATATTTACAACTCTGGGCACTTGAGGGAGCGTTTTCACTTGAATTTGCTTTCAAATATTAGGAATTCTTGTTTATACAGCTCAAAATTTGTGTAGAAAGCCTGTAAGTGAGGACTGTACTGCTTATGTTTACAATTGAGGCCACATTATTCTGGCGACTTTTGTATGACTCTGTTAAAATCCTGACGGTTCCAGTACATATTTGTAAGAAAACTCTCTAGTTGTGGTAAAACTCTTAAAATACGTAATTAGAGTTTCCAGAAGTGATTAAAAACTTGGAAGAACCCCTTGAAATTAAAGTATATAGATTCTTCCTACATTTCCTGCCGTTTGTAATCACAGACATTACCAGTGGAAAGCCGTGAAATGACCAGCAAACTGATAATATTTACAACTCCGGGCATTTTAGGGAGCGTTTTCACTTGAATTTGCTTTCAAATATTAGGAATTCTTGTTTATACAGGTCAAAATTTGTGCAGAAAGCCTGTAAGTGAGGACTGTACTGCTTATGTTTACAATTGAGGCCACATTACTCTGGCGACTTTTGTATGACTCTGTTAAAATGATGACGGTTCCAGTACAAATTTGTAAGAAAACTCTCTACTTGTGGTAAAACTCTTAAAATACGTAATTAGAGTTTCCAGAAGTGATTAAAAACTTGGAAGAACCCCTTGAAATAAAAGTATATAGATTCTTCCTACATTTCCTGCCGTTTGTAATCACAGACATTACCAGTGGAAAGCCGTGAAATGACCAGCAAACTGATAATATTTACAACTCCGGGCACTTTAGGGAGCGTTTTCACTTGAATTTGCTTTCAAATATTAGGAATTCTTGTTTATACAGCTCAAAATTTGTGCAGAAAGCCTGTAAGTGAGGACTGTACTGCTTATGTTTACAATTGAGGCCACATTACTCTGGCGACTTTTGTATGACTCTGTTAAAATCATGACGGTTCCAGTACAAATTTGTAAGAAAACTCTCTACTTGTGGTAAAACTCTTAAAATACGTAATTAGAGTTTCCAGAAGTGATTAAAAACTTGGAAGAACCCCTTGAAATAAAAGTATATAGATTCTTCCTACATTTCCTGCCGTTTGTATTTACAGACATTACCAGTGGAAAGCCGTGAAATGACCAGCAAACTGATAATATTTACAACTCCGGGCACTTTAGGGAGCGTTTTCACTTGAATTTGCTTCCAAATATTAGGAATTCTTGTTTATACAGCTCAAAATTTGTGCAGAAAGCCTGTAAGTGAGGACTGAACTGCTTATGTTTACAATTGAGGCCGCATTACTCTGGCGACTTTTGTATGACTCTGTTAAAATCCTTACGGTTCCAGTACAAATTTGTAAGAAAACTCTCTAGTTGTGGTAAAACTCTTAAAATACGCAATTAGAGTTTCCAGAAGTGATTAAAACCTTGGAAGAACCCCTTGAAATTAAAGTATATAGATTCTTCCTACATTTCCTGCCGTTTGTAATCACAGACATTACCAGTGGAAAGCCGTGAAATGACCAGCAAACTGATAATATTTACAACTCTGGGCACTTTAGGGAGCGTTTTCACTTGAATTTGCTTTCAAATATTAGGAATTCTTGTTTATACAGCTCAAAATTTGTGCAGAAAGCCTGTAAGTGAGGACTGAACTGCTTATGTTTACAATTGAGGCCGCATTACTCTGGCGAATTTTCTATGACTGTTAAAATCCTGACGGTTCCAGTACAAATTTGTAAGAAAACTCTCTAGGTGTGGTAAAACTCTTAAAATACGTAATTAGAGTTTCCAGAAATGATTAAAACCTTGGAAGAACCCCTTGAAATTAAAGTAAATAGATTCTTCCTACATTTCCTGCTGTTTGTAATCACAGACATTACCAGTGGAAAGCCGTGAAATGACCAGCAAACTGATAATATTTACAACTCTGAGCACTTTAGGGAGCGTTTTCACTTGAATTTGCTTTGAAATATTAGGAATTCTTGTTTATACAGCTCAAAATTTGTGTAGAAAGCCTGTAAGTGAGGACTGTACTGCTTATGTTTACAATTGAGGCCGCATTACTCTGGCGACTTTTGTATGACTCTGTTAAAATCCTTACGGTTCCAGTACAAATTTGTAAGAAAACTCTCTAGTTGTGGTAAAACTCTTAAAATACGCAATTAGAGTTTCCAGAAGTGATTAAAAACTTGGAAGAACCCCTTGAAATTAAAGTATATAGATTCTTCCTACATTTCCTGCCTTTTGTAATCACAGACATTACCAGTGGAAAGCCGTGAAATGACCAGCAAACTGATAATATTTACAACTCCGGGCACTTAAGGGAGCGTTTTCACTTGAATTTGCTTTCAAATATTAGGAATTCTTGTTTATACAGCTCAAAATTTGTGCAGAAAGCCTGTAAGTGAGGACTGTACTGCTTATGTTTACAATTGAGGCCACATTACTCTGGCGACTTTTGTATGACTCTGTTAAAATCATGACGGTTCCAGTACAAATTTGTAAGAAAACTCTCTACTTGTGGTAAAACTCTTAAAATACGTAATTAGAGTTTCCAGAAGTGATTAAAAACTTGGAAGAACCCCTTGAAATAAAAGTATATAGATTCTTCCTACATTTCCTGCCGTTTGTATTTACAGACATTACCAGTGGAAAGCCGTGAAATGACCAGCAAACTGATAATATTTACAACTCCGGGCACTTTAGGGAGCGTTTTCACTTGAATTTGCTTCCAAATATTAGGAATTCTTGTTTATACAGCTCAAAATTTGTGCAGAAAGCCTGTAAGTGAGGACTGTACTGCTTATGTTTACAATTGAGGCCGCATTACTCTGGCGACTTTTGTATGACTCTGTTAAAATCCTTACGGTTCCAGTACAAATTTGTAAGAAAACTCTCTAGTTGTGGTAAAACTCTTAAAATACGCAATTAGAGTTTCCAGAAGTGATTAAAACCTTGGAAGAACCCCTTGAAATTAAAGTAAATAGATTCTTCCTACATTTCCTGCCGTTTGTAATCACAGACATTACCAGTGGAAAGCCGTGAAATGACCAGCAAACTGATAATATTTACAACTGTGGGCACTTGAGGGAGCGTTTTCACTTGAATTTGCTTTCAAATATTAGGAATTCTTGTTTATACAGCTCAAAATTTGTGTAGAAAGCCTGTAAGTGAGGACTGAACTGCTTATGTTTACAATTGAGGCGGCATTACTCTGGCGACTTTTGTTTGACTCTGTTAAAATCCTGACGGTTCCAGTACAAATTTGTAAGAAAAATCTCTAGGTGTGGTAAAACTCTTAAAATACGTAATTAGAGTTTCCAGAAATGATTAAAACCTTGGAAGAACCCCTTGAAATTAAAGTAAATAGATTCTTCCTACATTTCCTGCCGTTTGTAATCACAGACACTACCAATGGAAAGCCTTGAAATGACCAGCAAACTGATAATATTTAAAACTCCGGGCACTTTAGGGAGCGTTTTCACTTGAATTTGCTTTCAAATATTAGGAATTCTTGTTTATACGGCTTAAAATTTGTGTAGAAAGCCTGTAAGTGAGGACTGTACTGCTTATGTTTACAATTGAGGCCGCATTACTCTGGCGACTTTTGTATGACTGTTAAAATCCTGACGGTTCCAGTACATATTTGTAAGAAAACTCTCTAGTTGTGGTAAAACTCTTAAAATACGTAATTAGAGTTTCCAGAAATGATTAAAACCTTGGAAGAACCCGTTGAAATTAAAGTAAATAGATTCTTCCTACATTTCCTGCCGTTTGTAATCACAGACATTACCAGTGGAAAGCCGTGAAATGACCAGCAAACTGATAATATTTACAACTCTGAGCACTTTAGGGAGCGTTTTCACTTGAATTTGCTTTGAAATATTAGGAATTCTTGTTTATACAGCTCAAAATTTGTGTAGAAAGCCTGTAAGTGAGGACTGTACTGCTTATGTTTACAATTGAGGCCGCATTACTCTGGCGACTTTTGTATGACTCTGTTAAAATCCTGACGGTTCCAGTACAAATTTGTAAGAAAACTCTCTAGTTGTGGTAAAACTCTTAAAATACGCAATTAGAGTTTCCAGAAGTGATTAAAACCTTGGAAGAACCCCTTGAAATTAAAGTAAATAGATTCTTCCTACATTTCCTGCCGTTTGTAATCGCAGACATTACCAGTGGAAAGCCGTGAAATGACCAGCAAACTGATAATATTTACAACTCTGGGCACTTGAGGGAGCGTTTTCACTTGAATTAGCTTTCAAATATTAGGAATTCTTGTTTATACAGCTCAAAATTTGTGCAGAAAGCCTGTAAGTGAGTACTGAACTGCTTATGTTTACATTTGAGGCCCCATTACTCTGGCGACTTTTGTATGACTCTGTTAAAATCCTTACGGTTCCAGTACAAATTTGTAAGAAAACTCTCTAGGTGTGGTAAAACTCTTAAAATACGTAATTAGAGTTTCCAGAAATGATTAAAACCTTGGAAGAACCCCTTGAAATTAAAGTAAATAGATTCTTCCTACATTTCCTGCCGTTTGTAATCACAGACATTACCAGTGGAAAGCCGTGAAATGACCAGCAAACTGATAATATTTACAACTCTGGGCACTTTAGGGAGCGTTTTCACTTGAATTTGCTTTCAAATATTAGGAATTCTTGTTTATACAGCTCATAATTTTTGTAGAAAGCCTGTAAGTGAGGTTTAAACTGCGTATGTTTACAATTGAGGCCGCATTACTCTGGCGACTATTGTATGACTCTGTTAAAATCCTTACGGTTCCAGTACATATTTGTAAGAAAACTCTCTGGTTGTGGTAAAAGTCTTAAAATACGCAATTAGAGTTTCCAGAAATGATTAAAATCTTGGAAGAACCCCTTGAAATTAAAGTAAATAGATTCTTCCTACATTTACTGCCGTTTGTAATCACAGGCATTACCAATGGAAAGCCGTGAAATGACCAGCAAACTGATAATATTTACAACTCTGGGCACTTGAGGGAGCGTTTTCACTTGAATTTGCTTTCAAATATTAGGAATTCTTGTTTATACAGCTCAAAATTTGTGTAGAAAGCCTGTAAGTGAGGACTGTACTGCTTATGTTTACAATTGAGGCCACATTACTCTGGCGACTTTTGTATGACTGTTAAAATCCTGACGGTTCCAGTACATATTTGTAAGAAAACTCTCTAGTTGTGGTAAAACTCTTAAAATACGTAATTAGAGTTTCCAGAAATGATTAAAAACTTGGAAGAACCCCTTGAAATTAAAGTAAATAGATTCTTCCTACATTTCCTGCCGTTTGTAATCACAGACATTACCAGTGGAAAGCCGTGAAATGACCAGCAAACTGATAATATTTACAACTCCGGGCACTTTAGGGAGCGTTTTCACTTGAATTTGCTTTCAAATATTAGGAATTCTTGTTTATACAGCTCAAAATTTGTGCAGAAAGCCTGTAAGTGAGGACTGAACTGCTTATGTTTACAATTGAGGCCGCATTACTCTGGCGACTTTTGTATGACTCTGTTAATATCCTGACGGTTCCAGTACAAATTTGTAAGAAAACTCTCTCGTTGTGGTAAAACTCTTCAAATACGCAATTTGAGTTTCCAGAAATGATTAAAACCTTGGAAGAACCCCTTGAAATTAAAGTAAATAGATTCTTCCTACATTTCCTGCCGTTTGTAATCACAGACATTACCAGTGGAAAGCCGTGAAATGACCAGCAAACTGATAATATTTACAACTCTGAGCACTTTATGGAGCGTTTTCACTTGAATTTGCTTTGAAATATTAGGAATTCTTGTTTATACAGCTCAAAATTTGTGTAGAAAGCCTGTAAGTGAGGACTGTACTGCTTATGTTTACAATTGAGGCCGCATTACTCTGGCGACTTTTGTATGACTCTGTTAAAATCCTTACGGTTCCAGTACAAATTTGTAAGAAAACTCTCTAGTTGTGGTAAAACTCTTCAAATACGCAATTAGAGTTTCCAGAAGTGATTAAAACCTTGGAAGAACCCCTTGAAATTAAAGTAAATAGATTCTTCCTACATTTCCTGCCGTTTGTAATCGCAGACATTACCAGTGGAAAGCCGTGAAATGACCAGCAAACTGATAATATTTACAACTCTGGGCACTTGAGGGAGCGTTTTCACTTGAATTAGCTTTCAAATATTAGGAATTCTTGTTTATACAGCTCAAAATTTGTGCAGAAAGCCTGTAAGTGAGGACTGAACTGCTTATGTTTACAATTGAGGCCGCATTACTCTGGCGACTTTTGTATGACTCTGTTAAAATCCTGACGGTTCCAGTACAAATTTGTAAGAAAACTCTCTAGGTGTGGTAAAACTCTTAAAATACGTAATTAGAGTTTCCAGAAATGATTAAAACCTTGGAAGAACCCCTTGAAATTAAAGTAAATAGATTCTTCCTACATTTCCTGCCGTTTGTAATCACAGACATTACCAGTGGAAAGCCGTGAAATGACCAGCAAACTGATAATATTTACAACTCCGGGCACTTTAGGGAGCGTTTTCACTTGAATTTGCTTTCAAATATTAGGAATTCTTGTTTATACAGCTCAAAATTTGTGCAGAAAGCCTGTAAGTGAGGACTGTACTGCTTATGTTTACAATTGAGGCCACATTACTCTGGCGACTTTTGTATGACTCTGTTAAAATCATGACGGTTCCAGTACAAATTTGTAAGAAAACTCTCTACTTGAGGTAAAACTCTTAAAATACGTAATTAGAGTTTCCAGAAGTGATTAAAAACTTGGAAGAACCCCTTGAAATAAAAGTATATAGATTCTTCCTACATTTCCTGCCGTTTGTAATCACAGACATTGCCAGTGGAAAGCCGTGAAATGACCAGCAAACTGATAATATTTACAACTCCGGGCACTTTAGGGAGCGTTTTCACTTGAATTTGCTTTCAAATATTAGGAATTCTTGTTTATACAGCTCAAAATTTGTGCAGAAAGCCTGTAAGTGAGGACTGTACTGCTTATGTTTACAATTGAGGCCGCATTACTCTGGCGACTTTTGTATGACTCTGTTAAAATCCTTACGGTTCCAGTACAAATTTGTAAGAAAACTCTCTAGTTGTGGTAAAACTCTTAAAATACGCAATTAGAGTTTCCAGAAGTGATTAAAACCTTGGAAGAACCCCTTGAAATTAAAGTAAATAGATTCTTCCTACATTTCCTGCCGTTTGTAATCACAGACACTACCAATGGAAAGCCGTGAAATGACCAGCAAACTGATAATATTTACAACTCCGGGCACTTTAGGGAGCGTTTTCACTTGAATTTGCTTTCAAATATGAGGAATTCTTGTTTATACGGCTTAAAATTTGTGTAGAAAGCCTGTAAGTGAGGACTGTACTGCTTATGTTTACAATTGAGGCCGCATTACTCTGGCGACTTTTGTATGACTGTTAAAATCCTGACGGTTCCAGTACATATTTCTAAGAAAACTCTCTAGTTGTGGTAAAACTCTTAAAATACGTAATTAGAGTTTCCAGAAATGATTAAAACCTTGGAAGAACACGTTGAAATTAAAGTAAATAGATTCTTCCTACATTTCCTGCCGTTTGTAATCACAGACATTACCAGTGGAAAGCCGTGAAATGACCAGCAAACTGATAATATTTACAACTCTGAGCACTTTAGGGAGCGTTTTCACTTGAATTTGCTTTGAAATATTAGGAATTCTTGTTTATACAGCTCAAAATTTGTGTAGAAAGCCTGTAAGTGAGGACTGTACTGCTTATGTTTACAATTGAGGCCGCATTACTCTGGCGACTTTTGTATGACTCTGTTAAAATCCTGACGGTTCCAGTACAAATTTGTAAGAAAACTCTCTAGTTGTGGTAAAACTCTTAAAATACGCAATTAGAGTTTCCAGAAGTGATTAAAACCTTGGAAGAACCCCTTGAAATTAAAGTAAATAGATTCTTCCTACATTTCCTGCCGTTTGTAATCGCAGACATTACCAGTGGAAAGCCGTGAAATGACCAGCAAACTGATAATATTTACAACTCTGGGCACTTGAGGGAGCGTTTTCACTTGAATTAGCTTTCAAATATTAGGAATTCTTGTTTATACAGCTCAAAATTTGTGCAGAAAGCCTGTAAGTGAGTACTGAACTGCTTATGTTTACAATTGAGGCCCCATTACTCTGGCGACTTTTGTATGACTCTGTTAAAATCCTGACGGTTCCAGTACAAATTTGTAAGAAAACTCTCTAGGTGTGGTAAAACTCTTAAAATACGTAATTAGAGTTTCCAGAAATGATTAAAACCTTGGAAGAACCCCTTGAAATTAAAGTAAATAGATTCTTCCTACATTTCCTGCCGTTTGTAATCACAGACATTACCAGTGGAAAGCCGTGAAATGACGAGCAAACTGATAATATTTACAACTCTGGGCACTTTAGGGAGCGTTTTCACTTGAATTTGCTTTCAAATATTAGGAATTCTTGTTTATACAGCTCATAATTTTTGTAGACAGCCTGTAAGTGAGGTTTAAACTGCGTATGTTCTCAATTGAGGCCGCATTACTCTGGCGACTATTGTATGACTCTGTTAAAATCCTTACGGTTCCAGTACATATTTGTAAGAAAACTCTCTGGTTGTGGTAAAAGTCTTAAAATACGCAATTAGAGTTTCCAGAAATGATTAAAACCTTGGAAAAACCCCTTGAAATTAAAGTAAATAGATTCTTCCTACATTTCCTGCCGTTTGTAATCACAGGCATTACCAATGGAAAGCCGTGAAATGACCAGCAAACTGATAATATTTACAACTCTGGGCACTTGAGGGAGCGTTTTCACTTGAATTTGCTTTCAAATATTAGGAATTCTAGTTTATACAGCTCAAAATTTGTGTAGAAAGCCTGTAAGTGAGGACTGTACTGCTTATGTTTACAATTGAGGCCACATTACTCTGGCGACTTTTGTATGACTGTTAAAATCCTGACGGTTCCAGTACATATTTGTAAGAAAACTCTCTAGGTGTGGTAAAACTCTTAAAATACGTAATTAGAGTTTCCAGAAATGATTAAAAACTTGGAAGAACCCCTTGAAATTAAAGTAAATAGATTCTTCCTACATTTCCTGCCGTTTGTAATCACAGACATTACCAGTGGAAAGACGTGAAATGACCAGCAAACTGATAATATTTACAACTCCGGGCACTATAGGGAGCGTTTTCACTTGAATTTGCTTTCAAATATTAGGAATTCTTGTTTATACAGCTCAAAATTTGTGCAGAAAGCCTGTAAGTGAGGACTGTACTGCTTATGTTTACAATTGAGGCCGCATTACTCTGGCGACTTTTGTATGACTCTGTTAAAATCCTTACGGTTCCAGTACAAATTTGTAAGAAAACTCTCTAGTTGTGGTAAAACTCTTAAAATACGCAATTAGAGTTTCCAGAAGTGATTAAAACCTTGGAAGAACCCCTTGAAATTAAAGTAAATAGATTCTTCCTACATTTCCTGCCGTTTGTAATCACAGACATTACCAGTGGAAAGCCGTGAAATGACCAGCAAACTGATAATATTTACAACTGTGGGCACTTGAGGGAGCGTTTTCACTTGAATTTGCTTTCAAATATTAGGAATTCTTGTTTATACAGCTCAAAATTTGTGTAGAAAGCCTGTAAGTGAGGACTGAACTGCTTATGTTTACAATTGAGGCGGCATTACTCTGGCGACTTTTGTTTGACTCTGTTAAAATCCTGACGGTTCCAGTACAAATTTGTAAGAAAAATCTCTAGGTGTGGTAAAACTCTTAAAATACGTAATTAGAGTTTCCAGAAATGATTAAAACCTTGGAAGAAAACCTTGAAATTAAAGTAAATAGATTCTTCCTACATTTCCTGCCGTTTGTAATCACAGACACTACCAATGGAAAGCCGTGAAATGACCAGCAAACTGATAATATTTACAACTCTGGGCACTTTAGGGAGCGTTTTCACTTGAATTTGCTTTCAAATATTAGGAATTCTTGTTTATACAGCTCATAATTTTTGTAGACAGCCTGTAAGTGAGGTTTAAACTGCGTATGTTCTCAATTGAGGCCGCATTACTCTGGCGACTATTGTATGACTCTGTTAAAATCCTTACGGTTCCAGTACATATTTGTAAGAAAACTCTCTGGTTGTGGTAAAAGTCTTAAAATACGCAATTAGAGTTTCCAGAAATGATTAAAACCTTGGAAAAACCCCTTGAAATTAAAGTAAATAGATTCTTCCTACATTTCCTGCCGTTTGTAATCACAGGCATTACCAATGGAAAGCCGTGAAATGACCAGCAAACTGATAATATTTACAACTCTGGGCACTTGAGGGAGCGTTTTCACTTGAATTTGCTTTCAAATATTAGGAATTCTTGTTTATACAGCTCAAAATTTGTGTAGAAAGCCTGTAAGTGAGGACTGTACTGCTTATGTTTACAATTGAGGCCACATTACTCTGGCGAGTTTTGTATGACTGTTAAAATCCTGACGGTTCCAGTACATATTTGTAAGAAAACTCTCTAGGTGTGGTAAAACTCTTAAAATACGTAATTAGAGTTTCCAGAAATGATTAAAAACTTGGAAGAACCCCTTGAAATTAAAGTAAATAGATTCTTCCTACATTTCCTGCCGTTTGTAATCACAGACATTACCAGTGGAAAGACGTGAAATGACCAGCAAACTGATAATATTTACAACTCCGGGCACTATAGGGAGCGTTTTCACTTGAATTTGCTTTCAAATATTAGGAATTCTTGTTTATACAGCTCAAAATTTGTGCAGAAAGCCTGTAAGTGAGGACTGAACTGCTTATGTTTACAATTGAGGCCGCATTACTCTGGCGACTTTTGTATGACTCTGTTAATATCCTGACGGTTCCAGTACAAATTTGTAAGAAAACTCTCTAGGTGTGTTAAAACTCTTAAAATACGTAAGTAGAGTTTCCAGAAATGATTAAAACCTTGGAAGAACCCCTTGAAATTAAAGTAAATAGATTCTTCCTACAATTCCTGCCGTTTGTAATCACAGACATTACCAGTGGAAAGCCGTGAAATGACCAGCAAACTGATAATATTTACAACTCTGGGCACTTGAGGGAGCGTTTTCACTTGAATTAGCTTTCAAATATTAGGAATTCTTGTTTATACAGCTCAAAATTTGTGCAGAAAGCCTGTAAGTGAGTACTGAACTGCTTATGTTTACAATTGAGGCCGCATTACTCTGGCGACTTTTGTATGACTCTGTTAAAATCCTGACGGTTCCAGTACAAATTTGTAAGAAAACTCTCTAGGTGTGGTAAAACTCTTAAAATACGTAATTAGAGTTTCCAGAAATGATTAAAACCTTGGAAGAACCCCTTGAAATTAAAGTAAATAGATTCTTTCTACATTTCCTGCCGTTTGTAATCACAGACATTACCAGTGGAAAGCCGTGAAATGACCAGCAAAATGATAATATTTACAACTCTGGGCACTTGAGGGAGCGTTTTCACTTGAATTTGCTTTCAAATATTAGGAATTCTTGTTTATACAGCTCAAAATTTGTGTAGAAAGCCTGTAAGTGAGGACTGTACTGCTTATGTTTACAATTGAGGCCACATTATTCTGGCGACTTTTGTATGACTCTGTTAAAATCCTGACGGTTCCAGTACATATTTGTAAGAAAACTCTCTAGTTGTGGTAAAACTCTTAAAATACGTAATTAGAGTTTCCAGAAGTGATTAAAAACTTGGAAGAACCCCTTGAAATTAAAGTATATAGATTCTTCCTACATTTCCTGCCGTTTGTAATCACAGACATTACCAGTGGAAAGCCGTGAAATGACCAGCAAACTGATAATATTTACAACTCCGGGCATTTTAGGGAGCGTTTTCACTTGAATTTGCTTTCAAATATTAGGAATTCTTGTTTATACAGGTCAAAATTTGTGTAGAAAGCCTGTAAGTGAGGACTGTACTGCTTATGTTTACAATTGAGGCCACATTACTCTGGCGACTTTTGTATGACTCTGTTAAAATGATGACGGTTCCAGTACAAATTTGTAAGAAAACTCTCTACTTGTGGTAAAACTCTTAAAATACGTAATTAGAGTTTCCAGAAGTGATTAAAAACTTGGAAGAACCCCTTGAAATAAAAGTATATAGATTCTTCCTACATTTCCTGCCGTTTGTAATCACAGACATTACCAGTGGAAAGCCGTGAAATGACCAGCAAACTGATAATATTTACAACTCCGGGCACTTTAGGGAGCGTTTTCACTTGAATTTGCTTTCAAATATTAGGAATTCTTGTTTATACAGCTCAAAATTTGTGCAGAAAGCCTGTAAGTGAGGACTGTACTGCTTATGTTTACAATTGAGGCCGCATTACTCTGGCGACTTTTGTATGACTCTGTTAAAATCCTTACGGTTCCAGTACAAATTTGTAAGAAAACTCTCTAGGTGTGGTAAAACTCTTAAAATACGTAATTAGAGTTTCCAGAAATGATTAAAACCTTGGAAGAACCCCTTGAAATTAAAGTAAATAGATTCTTCCTACATTTCCTGCCGTTTGTAATCACAGACATTACCAGTGGAAAGCCGTGAAATGACGAGCAAACTGATAATATTTACAACTCTGGGCACTTTAGGGAGCGTTTTCACTTGAATTTGCTTTCAAATATTAGGAATTCTTGTTTATACAGCTCATAATTTTTGTAGACAGCCTGTAAGTGAGGTTTAAACTGTGTATGTTCTCAATTGAGGCCGCATTACTCTGGCGACTATTGTATGACTCTGTTAAAATCCTTACGGTTCCAGTACATATTTGTAAGAAAACTCTCTGGTTGTGGTAAAAGTCTTAAAATACGCAATTAGAGTTTCCAGAAATGATTAAAACCTTGGAAAAACCCCTTGAAATTAAAGTAAATAGATTCTTCCTACATTTCCTGCCGTTTGTAATCACAGGCATTACCAATGGAAAGCCGTGAAATGACCAGCAAACTGATAATATTTACAACTCTGGGCACTTGAGGGAGCGTTTTCACTTGAATTTGCTTTCAAATATTAGGAATTCTTGTTTATACAGCTCAAAATTTGTGTAGAAAGCCTGTAAGTGAGGACTGTACTGCTTATGTTTACAATTGAGGCCACATTACTCTGGCGACTTTTGTATGACTGTTAAAATCCTGACGGTTCCAGTACATATTTATAAGAAAACTCTCTAGTTGTGGTAAAAGTCTTAAAATACGTAATTAGAGTTTCCAGAAATGATTAAAACCTTGGAAGAACCCCTTGAAATTAAAGTAAATAGATTCTTCCTACATTTCCTGCCGTTTGTAATCACAGACATTACCAGTGGAAAGACGTGAAATGACCAGCAAACTGATAATATTTACAACTCCGGGCACTTGAGGGAGCGTTTTCACTTGAATTTGCTTTCAAATATTAGGAATTCTTGTTTATACAGCTCAAAATTTGTGCAGAAAGCCTGTAAGTGAGGACTGAACTGCTTATGTTTACAATTGAGGCCGCATTACTCTGGCGACTTTTGTATGACTCTGTTAATATCCTGACGGTTCCAGTACAAATTTGTAAGAAAACTCTCTAGGTGTGTTAAAACTCTTAAAATACGTAAGTAGAGTTTCCAGAAATGATTAAAACCTTGGAAGAACCCCTTGAAATTAAAGTAAATAGATTCTTCCTACATTTCCTGCCGTTTGTAATCACAGACATTACCAGTGGAAAGCCGTGAAATGACCAGCAAACTGATAATATTTACAACTCCGGGCACTTTAGGGAGCGTTTTCACTTGAATTTGCTTTCAAATATTAGGAATTCTTGTTTATACAGGTCAAAATTTGTGCAGAAAGCCTGTAAGTGAGGACTGTACTGCTTATGTTTACAATTGAGGCCACATTACTCTGGCGACTTTTGTATGACTCTGTTAAAATGATGACGGTTCCAGTACAAATTTGTAAGAAAACTCTCTACTTGTGGTAAAACTCTTAAAATACGTAATTAGAGTTTCCAGAAGTGATTAAAAACTTGGAAGAACCCCTTGAAATAAAAGTATATAGATTCTTCCTACATTTCCTGCCGTTTGTAATCACAGACATTACCAGTGGAAAGCCGTGAAATGACCAGCAAACTGATAATATTTACAACTCTGGGCACTTGAGGGAGCGTTTTCACTTGAATTAGCTTTCAAATATTAGGAATTCTTGTTTATACAGCTCAAAATTTGTGCAGAAAGCCTGTAAGTGAGTACTGAACTGCTTATGTTTACAATTGAGGCCGCATTACTCTGGCGACTTTTGTATGACTCTGTTAAAATCCTGACGGTTCCAGTACAAATTTGTAAGAAAACTCTCTAGGTGTGGTAAAACTCTTAAAATACGTAATTAGAGTTTCCAAAAATGATTAAAACCTTGGAAGAACCCCTTGAAATTAAAGTAAATAGATTCTTTCTACATTTCCTGCCGTTTGTAATCACAGACATTACCAGTGGAAAGCCGTGAAATGACCAGCAAAATGATAATATTTACTACTCTGGGCACTTGAGGGAGCGTTTTCACTTGAATTTGCTTTCAAATATTAGGAATTCTTGTTTATACAGCTCAAAATTTGTGCAGAAAGCCTGTAAGTGAGGACTGTACTGCTTATGTTTACAATTGAGGCCGCATTACTCTGGCGACTTTTGTATGACTCTGTTAAAATCCTTACGGTTCCAGTACAAATTTGTAAGAAAACTCTCTAGGTGTGGTAAAACTCTTAAAATACGTAATTAGAGTTTCCAGAAATGATTAAAACCTTGGAAGAACCCCTTGAAATTAAAGTAAATAGATTCTTCCTACATTTCCTGCCGTTTGTAATCACAGACATTACCAGTGGAAAGCCGTGAAATGACGAGCAAACTGATAATATTTACAACTCTGGGCACTTTAGGGAGCGTTTTCACTTGAATTTGCTTTCAAATATTAGGAATTCTTGTTTATACAGCTCATAATTTTTGTAGACAGCCTGTAAGTGAGGTTTAAACTGCGTATGTTCTCAATTGAGGCCGCATTACTCTGGCGACTATTGTATGACTCTGTTAAAATCCTTACGGTTCCAGTACATATTTGTAAGAAAACTCTCTGGTTGTGGTAAAAGTCTTAAAATACGCAATTAGAGTTTCCAGAAATGATTAAAACCTTGGAAAAACCCCTTGAAATTAAAGTAAATAGATTCTTCCTACATTTCCTGCTGTTTGTAATCACAGGCATTACCAATGGAAAGCCGTGAAATGACCAGCAAACTGATAATATTTACAACTCTGGGCACTTGAGGGAGCGTTTTCACTTGAATTTGCTTTCAAATATTAGGAATTCTTGTTTATACAGCTCAAAATTTGTGTAGAAAGCCTGTAAGTGAGGACTGTACTGCTTATGTTTACAATTGAGGCCACATTACTCTGGCGACTTTTGTATGACTGTTAAAATCCTGACGGTTCCAGTACATATTTGTAAGAAAACTCTCTAGTTGTGGTAAAACTCTTAAAATACGTAATTAGAGTTTCCAGAAATGATTAAAACCTTGGAAGAACCCCTTGAAATTAAAGTAAATAGATTCTTCCTACATTTCCTGCCGTTTGTAATCACAGACATTACCAGTGGAAAGACGTGAAATGACCAGCAAACTGATAATATTTACAACTCCGGGCACTATAGGGAGCGTTTTCACTTGAATTTGCTTTCAAATATTAGGAATTCTTGTTTATACAGCTCAAAATTTGTGCAGAAAGCCTGTAAGTGAGGACTGAACTGCTTATGTTTACAATTGAGGCCGCATTACTCTGGCGACTTTTGTATGACTCTGTTAATATCCTGACGGTTCCAGTACAAATTTGTAAGAAAACTCTCTAGGTGTGTTAAAACTCTTAAAATACGTAAGTAGAGTTTCCAGAAATGATTAAAACCTTGGAAGAACCCCTTGAAATTAAAGTAAATAGATTCTTCCTACATTTCCTGCCGTTTGTAATCACAGACATTACCAGTGGAAAGCCGTGAAATGACCAGCAAACTGATAATATTTACAACTCTGGGCACTTGAGGGAGCGTTTTCACTTGAATTTGCTTTCAAATATTAGGAATTCTTGTTTATACAGCTCAAAATTTGTGTAGAAAGCCTGTAAGTGAGGACTGTACTGCTTATGTTTACAATTGAGGCCACATTACTCTGTCGACTTTTGTATGACTCTGTTAAAATCCTGACGGTTCCAGTACATATTTGTAAGAAAACTCTCTACTTGTGGTAAAACTCTTCAAATACGTAATTAGAGTTTCCAGAAGTGATTAAAAACTTGGAAGAACCCCTTGAAATTAAAGTATATAGATTCTTCCTACATTTCCTGCCGTTTGTAATCACAGACATTACCAGTGGAAAGCCGTGAAATGACCAGCAAACTGATAATATTTACAACTCCGGGCACTTTAGGGAGCGTTTTCACTTGAATTTGCTTTCAAATATTAGGAATTCTTGTTTATACAGGTCAAAATTTGTGTAGAAAGCCTGTAAGTGAGGACTGTACTGCTTATGTTTACAATTGAGGCCGCATTACTCTGGCGACTTTTGTATGACTGTTAAAATCCTGACGGTTCCAGTACAAATTTGTAAGAAAACTCTCTAGTTGTGGTAAAACTCTTAAAATACGCAATTAGAGTTTCCAGAAGTGATTAAAACCTTGGAAGAACCCCTTGAAATTAAAGTAAATAGATTCTTCCTACATTTCCTGCCGTTTGTAATCGCAGACATTACCAGTGGAAAGCCGTGAAATGACCAGCAAACTGATAATATTTACAACTCTGGGCACTTGAGGGAGCGTTTTCACTTGAATTAGCTTTCAAATATTAGGAATTCTTGTTTATACAGCTCAAAATTTGTGCAGAAAGCCTGTAAGTGAGTACTGAACTGCTTATGTTTACAATTGAGGCCCCATTACTCTGGCGACTTTTGTATGACTCTGTTAAAATCCTGACGGTTCCAGTACAAATTTGTAAGAAAACTCTCTAGGTGTGGTAAAACTCTTAAAATACGTAATTAGAGTTTCCAGAAATGATTAAAACCTTGGAAGAACCCCTTGAAATTAAAGTAAATAGATTCTTCCTACATTTCCTGCCGTTTGTAATCACAGACATTACCAGTGGAAAGCCGTGAAATGACGAGCAAACTGATAATATTTACAACTCTGGGCACTTTAGGGAGCGTTTTCACTTGAATTTGCTTTCAAATATTAGGAATTCTTGTTTATACAGCTCATAATTTTTGTAGACAGCCTGTAAGTGAGGTTTAAACTGCGTATGTTCTCAATTGAGGCCGCATTACTCTGGCGACTATTGTATGACTCTGTTAAAATCCTTACGGTTCCAGTACATATTTGTAAGAAAACTCTCTGGTTGTGGTAAAAGTCTTAAAATACGCAATTAGAGTTTCCAGAAATGATTAAAACCTTGGAAAAACCCCTTGAAATTAAAGTAAATAGATTCTTCCTACATTTCCTGCCGTTTGTAATCACAGGCATTACCAATGGAAAGCCGTGAAATGACCAGCAAACTGATAATATTTACAACTCTGGGCACTTGAGGGAGCGTTTTCACTTGAATTTGCTTTCAAATATTAGGAATTCTTGTTTATACAGCTCAAAATTTGTGTAGAAAGCCTGTAAGTGAGGACTGTACTGCTTATGTTTACAATTGAGGCCACATTACTCTGGCGACTTTTGTATGACTGTTAAAATCCTGACGGTTCCAGTACGTATTTGTAAGAAAACTCTCTAGGTGTGGTAAAACTCTTAAAATACGTAATTAGAGTTTCCAGAAATGATTAAAAACTTGGAAGAACCCCTTGAAATTAAAGTAAATAGATTCTTCCTACATTTCCTGCCGTTTGTAATCACAGACATTACCAGTGGAAAGACGTGAAATGACCAGCAAACTGATAATATTTACAACTCCGGGCACTATAGGGAGCGTTTTCACTTGAATTTGCTTTCAAATATTAGGAATTCTTGTTTATACAGCTCAAAATTTGTGCAGAAAGCCTGTAAGTGAGGACTGAACTGCTTATGTTTACAATTGAGGCCGCATTACTCTGGCGACTTTTGTATGACTCTGTTAATATCCTGACGGTTCCAGTACAAATTTGTAAGAAAACTCTCTAGGTGTGTTAAAACTCTTAAAATACGTAAGTAGAGTTTCCAGAAATGATTAAAACCTTGGAAGAACCCCTTGAAATTAAAGTAAATAGATTCTTCCTACATTTCCTGCCGTTTGTAATCACAGACATTACCAGTGGAAAGCCGTGAAATGACCAGCAAACTGATAATATTTACAACTCTGGGCACTTGAGGGAGCGTTTTCACTTGAATTAGCTTTCAAATATTAGGAATTCTTGTTTATACAGCTCAAAATTTGTGCAGAAAGCCTGTAAGTGAGTACTGACCTGCTTATGTTTACAATTGAGGCCGCATTACTCTGGCGACTTTTGTATGACTCTGTTAAAATCCTGACGGTTCCAGTACAAATTTGTAAGAAAACTCTCTAGGTGTGGTAAAACTCTTAAAATACGTAATTAGAGTTTCCAGAAATGATTAAAACCTTGGAAGAACCCCTTGAAATTAAAGTAAATAGATTCTTTCTACATTTCCTGCCGTTTGTAATCACAGACATTACCAGTGGAAAGCCGTGAAATGACCAGCAAAATGATAATATTTACAACTCTGGGCACTTGAGGGAGCGTTTTCACTTGAATTTGCTTTCAAATATTAGGAATTCTTGTTTATACAGCTCAAAATTTGTGTAGAAAACCTGTAAGTGAGGACTGTACTGCTTATGTTTACAATTGAGGCCACATTACTCTGGCGACTTTTGTATGACTCTGTTAAAATCCTGACGGTTCCAGTACATATTTGTAAGAAAACTCTCTACTTGTGGTAAAACTCTTAAAATACGTAATTAGAGTTTCCAGAAGTGATTAAAAACTTGGAAGAACCCCTTGAAATTAAAGTATATAGATTCTTCCTACATTTCCTGCCGTTTGTAATCACAGACATTACCAGTGGAAAGCCGTGAAATGACCAGCAAACTGATAATATTTACAACTCCGGGCATTTTAGGGAGCGTTTTCACTTGAATTTGCTTTCAAATATAAGGAATTCTTGTTTATACAGGTCAAAATTTGTGCAGAAAGCCTGTAAGTGAGGACTGTACTGCTTATGTTTACAATTGAGGCCACATTACTCTGGCGACTTTTGTATGACTCTGTTAAAATGATGATGGTTCCAGTACAAATTTGTAAGAAAACTCTCTACTTGTGGTAAAACTCTTAAAATACGTAATTAGAGTTTCCAGAAGTGATTAAAAACTTGGAAGAACCCCTTGAAATAAAAGTATATAGATTCTTCCTACATTTCCTGCCGTTTGTAATCACAGACATTACCAGTGGAAAGCCGTGAAATGACCAGCAAACTGATAATATTTACAACTCCGGGCACTTTAGGGAGCGTTTTCACTTGAATTTGCTTTCAAATATTAGGAATTCTTGTTTATACAGCTCAAAATTTGTGCAGAAAGCCTGTAAGTGAGGACTGTACTGCTTATGTTTACAATTGAGGCCACATTACTCTGGCGACTTTTGTATGACTCTGTTAAAATGATGACGGTTCCAGTACAAATTTGTAAGAAAACTCTCTACTTGTGGTAAAACTCTTAAAATACGTAATTAGAGTTTCCAGAAGTGATTAAAAACTTGGAAGAACCCCTTGAAATAAAAGTATATAGATTCTTCCTACATTTCCTGCCGTTTGTAATCACAGACATTACCAGTGGAAAGCCGTGAAATGACCAGCAAACTGATAATATTTACAACTCTGGGCACTTGAGGGAGCGTTTTCACTTGAATTAGCTTTCAAATATTAGGAATTCTTGTTTATACAGCTCAAAATTTGTGCAGAAAGCCTGTAAGTGAGTACTGAACTGCTTATGTTTACAATTGAGGCCGCATTACTCTGGCGACTTTTGTATGACTCTGTTAAAATCCTGACGGTTCCAGTACAAATTTGTAAGAAAACTCTCTAGGTGTGGTAAAACTCTTAAAATACGTAATTAGAGTTTCCAAAAATGATTAAAACCTTGGAAGAACCCCTTGAAATTAAAGTAAATAGATTCTTTCTACATTTCCTGCCGTTTGTAATCACAGACATTACCAGTGGAAAGCCGTGAAATGACCAGCAAAATGATAATATTTACTACTCTGGGCACTTGAGGGAGCGTTTTCACTTGAATTTGCTTTCAAATATTAGGAATTCTTGTTTATACAGCTCAAAATTTGTGCAGAAAGCCTGTAAGTGAGGACTGTACTGCTTATGTTTACAATTGAGGCCGCATTACTCTGGCGACTTTTGTATGACTCTGTTAAAATCCTTACGGTTCCAGTACAAATTTGTAAGAAAACTCTCTAGGTGTGGTAAAACTCTTAAAATACGTAATTAGAGTTTCCAGAAATGATTAAAACCTTGGAAGAACCCCTTGAAATTAAAGTAAATAGATTCTTCCTACATTTCCTGCCGTTTGTAATCACAGACATTACCAGTGGAAAGCCGTGAAATGACGAGCAAACTGATAATATTTACAACTCTGGGCACTTTAGGGAGCGTTTTCACTTGAATTTGCTTTCAAATATTAGGAATTCTTGTTTATACAGCTCATAATTTTTGTAGACAGCCTGTAAGTGAGGTTTAAACTGCGTATGTTCTCAATTGAGGCCGCATTACTCTGGCGACTATTGTATGACTCTGTTAAAATCCTTACGGTTCCAGTACATATTTGTAAGAAAACTCTCTGGTTGTGGTAAAAGTCTTAAAATACGCAATTAGAGTTTCCAGAAATGATTAAAACCTTGGAAAAACCCCTTGAAATTAAAGTAAATAGATTCTTCCTACATTTCCTGCCGTTTGTAATCACAGGCATTACCAATGGAAAGCCGTGAAATGACCAGCAAACTGATAATATTTACAACTCTGGGCACTTGAGGGAGCGTTTTCACTTGAATTTGCTTTCAAATATTAGGAATTCTTGTTTATACAGCTCAAAATTTGTGTAGAAAGCCTGTAAGTGAGGACTGTACTGCTTATGTTTACAATTGAGGCCACATTACTCTGGCGACTTTTGTATGACTGTTAAAATCCTGACGGTTCCAGTACATATTTGTAAGAAAACTCTCTAGTTGTGGTAAAACTCTTAAAATACGTAATTAGAGTTTCCAGAAATGATTAAAACCTTGGAAGAACCCCTTGAAATTAAAGTAAATAGATTCTTCCTACATTTCCTGCCGTTTGTAATCACAGACATTACCAGTGGAAAGACGTGAAATGACCAGCAAACTGATAATATTTACAACTCCGGGCACTATAGGGAGCGTTTTCACTTGAATTTGCTTTCAAATATTAGGAATTCTTGTTTATACAGCTCAAAATTTGTGCAGAAAGCCTGTAAGTGAGGACTGAACTGCTTATGTTTACAATTGAGGCCGCATTACTCTGGCGACTTTTGTATGACTCTGTTAATATCCTGACGGTTCCAGTACAAATTTGTAAGAAAACTCTCTAGGTGTGTTAAAACTCTTAAAATACGTAAGTAGAGTTTCCAGAAATGATTAAAACCTTGGAAGAACCCCTTGAAATTAAAGTAAATAGATTCTTCCTACATTTCCTGCCGTTTGTAATCACAGACATTACCAGTGGAAAGCCGTGAAATGACCAGCAAACTGATAATATTTACAACTCTGGGCACTTGAGGGAGCGTTTTCACTTGAATTTGCTTTCAAATATTAGGAATTCTTGTTTATACAGCTCAAAATTTGTGTAGAAAGCCTGTAAGTGAGGACTGTACTGCTTATGTTTACAATTGAGGCCACATTACTCTGTCGACTTTTGTATGACTCTGTTAAAATCCTGACGGTTCCAGTACATATTTGTAAGAAAACTCTCTACTTGTGGTAAAACTCTTCAAATACGTAATTAGAGTTTCCAGAAGTGATTAAAAACTTGGAAGAACCCCTTGAAATTAAAGTATATAGATTCTTCCTACATTTCCTGCCGTTTGTAATCACAGACATTACCAGTGGAAAGCCGTGAAATGACCAGCAAACTGATAATATTTACAACTCCGGGCACTTTAGGGAGCGTTTTCACTTGAATTTGCTTTCAAATATTAGGAATTCTTGTTTATACAGGTCAAAATTTGTGCAGAAAGCCTGTAAGTGAGGACTGTACTGCTTATGTTTACAATTGAGGCCACATTACTCTGGCGACTTTTGTATGACTCTGTTAAAATGATGACGGTTCCAGTACAAATTTGTAAGAAAACTCTCTACTTGTGGTAAAACTCTTAAAATACGTAATTAGAGTTTCCAGAAGTGATTAAAAACTTGGAAGAACCCCTTGAAATAAAAGTATATAGATTCTTCCTACATTTCCTGCCGTTTGTAATCACAGACATTACCAGTGGAAAGCCGTGAAATGACCAGCAAACTGATAATATTTACAACTCCGGGCACTTTAGGGAGCGTTTTCACTTGAATTTGCTTTCAAATATTAGGAATTCTTGTTTATACAGCTCAAAATTTGTGCAGAAAGCCTGTAAGTGAGGACTGTACTGCTTATGTTTACAATTGAGGCCGCATTACTCTGGCGACTTTTGTATGACTCTGTTAAAATCCTTACGGTTCCAGTACAAATTTGTAAGAAAACTCTCTAGTTGTGGTAAAACTCTTAAAATACGCAATTAGAGTTTCCAGAAGTGATTAAAACCTTGGAAGAACCCCTTGAAATGAAAGTAAATAGATTCTTCCTACATTTCCTGCCGTTTGTAATCACAGACATTACCAGTGGAAAGCCGTGAAATGACCAGCAAACTGATAATATTTACAACTGTGGGCACTTGAGGGAGCGTTTTCACTTGAATTTGCTTTCAAATATTAGGAATTCTTGTTTATACAGCTCAAAATTTGAGTAGAAAGCCTGTAAGTGAGGACAGAACTGCTTATGTTTACAATTGAGGCGGCATTACTCTGGCGAATTTTGTTTGACTCTGTTAAAATCCTGACGGTTCCAGTACATATTTGTAAGAAAACTCTCTACTTGTGGTAAAACTCTTCAAATACGTAATTAGAGTTTCCAGAAGTGATTAAAAACTTGGAAGAACCCCTTGAAATTAAAGTATATAGATTCTTCCTACATTTCCTGCCGTTTGTAATCACAGACATTACCAGTGGAAAGCCGTGAAATGACCAGCAAACTGATAATATTTACAACTCCGGGCACTTTAGGGAGCGTTTTCACTTGAATTTGCTTTCAAATATTAGGAATTCTTGTTTATACGGCTTAAAATTTGTGTAGAAAGCCTGTAAGTGAGGACTGTACTGCTTATGTTTACAATTGAGGCCGCATTACTCTGGCGACTTTTGTATGACTGTTAAAATCCTGACGGTTCCAGTACAAATTTGTAAGAAAACTCTCTAGTTGTGGTAAAACTCTTAAAATACGCAATTAGAGTTTCCAGAAGTGATTAAAACCTTGGAAGAACCCCTTGAAATTAAAGTAAATAGATTCTTCCTACATTTCCTGCCGTTTGTAATCGCAGACATTACCAGTGGAAAGCCGTGAAATGACCAGCAAACTGATAATATTTACAACTCTGGGCACTTGAGGGAGCGTTTTCACTTGAATTAGCTTTCAAATATTAGGAATTCTTGTTTATACAGCTCAAAATTTGTGCAGAAAGCCTGTAAGTGAGTACTGAACTGCTTATGTTTACAATTGAGGCCCCATTACTCTGGCGACTTTTGTATGACTCTGTTAAAATCCTGACGGTTCCAGTACAAATTTGTAAGAAAACTCTCTAGGTGTGGTAAAACTCTTAAAATACGTAATTAGAGTTTCCAGAAATGATTAAAACCTTGGAAGAACCCCTTGAAATTAAAGTAAATAGATTCTTCCTACATTTCCTGCCGTTTGTAATCACAGACATTACCAGTGGAAAGCCGTGAAATGACGAGCAAACTGATAATATTTACAACTCTGGGCACTTTAGGGAGCGTTTTCACTTGAATTTGCTTTCAAATATTAGGAATTCTTGTTTATACAGCTCATAATTTTTGTAGACAGCCTGTAAGTGAGGTTTAAACTGCGTATGTTCTCAATTGAGGCCGCATTACTCTGGCGACTATTGTATGACTCTGTTAAAATCCTTACGGTTCCAGTACATATTTGTAAGAAAACTCTCTGGTTGTGGTAAAAGTCTTAAAATACGCAATTAGAGTTTCCAGAAATGATTAAAACCTTGGAAAAACCCCTTGAAATTAAAGTAAATAGATTCTTCCTACATTTCCTGCCGTTTGTAATCACAGGCATTACCAATGGAAAGCCGTGAAATGACCAGCAAACTGATAATATTTACAACTCTGGGCACTTGAGGGAGCGTTTTCACTTGAATTTGCTTTCAAATATTAGGAATTCTTGTTTATACAGCTCAAAATTTGTGTAGAAAGCCTGTAAGTGAGGACTGTACTGCTTATGTTTACAATTGAGGCCACATTACTCTGGCGACTTTTGTATGACTGTTAAAATCCTGACGGTTCCAGTACGTATTTGTAAGAAAACTCTCTAGGTGTGGTAAAACTCTTAAAATACGTAATTAGAGTTTCCAGAAATGATTAAAAACTTGGAAGAACCCCTTGAAATTAAAGTAAATAGATTCTTCCTACATTTCCTGCCGTTTGTAATCACAGACATTACCAGTGGAAAGACGTGAAATGACCAGCAAACTGATAATATTTACAACTCCGGGCACTATAGGGAGCGTTTTCACTTGAATTTGCTTTCAAATATTAGGAATTCTTGTTTATACAGCTCAAAATTTGTGCAGAAAGCCTGTAAGTGAGGACTGAACTGCTTATGTTTACAATTGAGGCCGCATTACTCTGGCGACTTTTGTATGACTCTGTTAATATCCTGACGGTTCCAGTACAAATTTGTAAGAAAACTCTCTAGGTGTGTTAAAACTCTTAAAATACGTAAGTAGAGTTTCCAGAAATGATTAAAACCTTGGAAGAACCCCTTGAAATTAAAGTAAATAGATTCTTCCTACATTTCCTGCCGTTTGTAATCACAGACATTACCAGTGGAAAGCCGTGAAATGACCAGCAAACTGATAATATTTACAACTCTGGGCACTTGAGGGATTGTTTTCACTTGAATTAGCTTTCAAATATTAGGAATTCTTGTTTATACAGCTCAAAATTTGTGCAGAAAGCCTGTAAGTGAGTACTGACCTGCTTATGTTTACAATTGAGGCCGCATTACTCTGGCGACTTTTGTATGACTCTGTTAAAATCCTGACGGTTCCAGTACAAATTTGTAAGAAAACTCTCTAGGTGTGGTAAAACTCTTAAAATACGTAATTAGAGTTTCCAGAAATGATTAAAACCTTGGAAGAACCCCTTGAAATTAAAGTAAATAGATTCTTTCTACATTTCCTGCCGTTTGTAATCACAGACATTACCAGTGGAAAGCCGTGAAATGACCAGCAAAATGATAATATTTACAACTCTGGGCACTTGAGGGAGCGTTTTCACTTGAATTTGCTTTCAAATATTAGGAATTCTTGTTTATACAGCTCAAAATTTGTGTAGAAAGCCTGTAAGTGAGGACTGTACTGCTTATGTTTACAATTGAGGCCACATTACTCTGGCGACTTTTGTATGACTCTGTTAAAATCCTGACGGTTCCAGTACATATTTGTAAGAAAACTCTCTACTTGTGGTAAAACTCTTAAAATACGTAATTAGAGTTTCCAGAAGTGATTAAAAACTTGGAAGAACCCCTTGAAATTAAAGTATATAGATTCTTCCTACATTTCCTGCCGTTTGTAATCACAGACATTACAAGTGGAAAGCCGTGAAATGACCAGCAAACTGATAATATTTACAACTCCGGGCATTTTAGGGAGCGTTTTCACTTGAATTTGCTTTCAAATATTAGGAATTCTTGTTTATACAGGTCAAAATTTGTGCAGAAAGCCTGTAAGTGAGGACTGTACTGCTTATGTTTACAATTGAGGCCACATTACTCTGGCGACTTTTGTATGACTCTGTTAAAATGATGATGGTTCCAGTACAAATTTGTAAGAAAACTCTCTACTTGTGGTAAAACTCTTAAAATACGTAATTAGAGTTTCCAGAAGTGATTAAAAACTTGGAAGAACCCCTTGAAATAAAAGTATATAGATTCTTCCTACATTTCCTGCCGTTTGTAATCACAGACATTACCAGTGGAAAGCCGTGAAATGACCAGCAAACTGATAATATTTACAACTCCGGGCACTTTAGGGAGCGTTTTCACTTGAATTTGCTTTCAAATATTAGGAATTCTTGTTTATACAGCTCAAAATTTGTGCAGAAAGCCTGTAAGTGAGGACTGTACTGCTTATGTTTACAATTGAGGCCGCATTACTCTGGCGACTTTTGTATGACTCTGTTAAAATCCTTACGGTTCCAGTACAAATTTGTAAGAAAACTCTCTAGGTGTGGTAAAACTCTTAAAATACGTAATTAGAGTTTCCAGAAATGATTAAAACCTTGGAAGAACCCCTTGAAATTAAAGTAAATAGATTCTTCCTACATTTCCTGCCGTTTGTAATCACAGACATTACCAGTGGAAAGCCGTGAAATGACGAGCAAACTGATAATATTTACAACTCTGGGCACTTTAGGGAGCGTTTTCACTTGAATTTGCTTTCAAATATTAGGAATTCTTGTTTATACAGCTCATAATTTTTGTAGACAGCCTGTAAGTGAGGTTTAAACTGCGTATGTTCTCAATTGAGGCCGCATTACTCTGGCGACTATTGTATGACTCTGTTAAAATCCTTACGGTTCCAGTACATATTTGTAAGAAAACTCTCTGGTTGTGGTAAAAGTCTTAAAATACGCAATTAGAGTTTCCAGAAATGATTAAAACCTTGGAAAAACCCCTTGAAATTAAAGTAAATAGATTCTTCCTACATTTCCTGCCGTTTGTAATCACAGGCATTACCAATGGAAAGCCGTGAAATGACCAGCAAACTGATAATATTTATAACTCTGGGCACTTGAGGGAGCGTTTTCACTTGAATTTGCTTTCAAATATTAGGAATTCTTGTTTATACAGCTCAAAATTTGTGTAGAAAGCCTGTAAGTGAGGACTGTACTGCTTATGTTTACAATTGAGGCCACATTACTCTGGCGACTTTTGTATGACTGTTAAAATCCTGACGGTTCCAGTACATATTTGTAAGAAAACTCTCTAGTTGTGGTAAAACTCTTAAAATACGTAATTAGAGTTTCCAGAAATGATTAAAACCTTGGAAGAACCCCTTGAAATTAAAGTAAATAGATTCTTCCTACATTTCCTGCCGTTTGTAATCACAGACATTACCAGTGGAAAGACGTGAAATGACCAGCAAACTGATAATATTTACAACTCCGGGCACTATAGGGAGCGTTTTCACTTGAATTTGCTTTCAAATATTAGGAATTCTTGTTTATACAGCTCAAAATTTGTGCAGAAAGCCTGTAAGTGAGGACTGAACTGCTTATGTTTACAATTGAGGCCGCATTACTCTGGCGACTTTTGTATGACTCTGTTAATATCCTGACGGTTCCAGTACAAATTTGTAAGAAAACTCTCTAGGTGTGTTAAAACTCTTAAAATACGTAAGTAGAGTTTCCAGAAATGATTAAAACCTTGGAAGAACCCCTTGAAATTAAAGTAAATAGATTCTTCCTACATTTCCTGCCGTTTGTAATCACAGACATTACCAGTGGAAAGCCGTGAAATGACCAGCAAACTGATAATATTTACAACTCTGGGCACTTGAGGGAGCGTTTTCACTTGAATTTGCTTTCAAATATTAGGAATTCTTGTTTATACAGCTCAAAATTTGTGTAGAAAGCCTGTAAGTGAGGACTGTACTGCTTATGTTTACAATTGAGGCCACATTACTCTGTCGACTTTTGTATGACTCTGTTAAAATCCTGACGGTTCCAGTACATATTTGTAAGAAAACTCTCTACTTGTGGTAAAACTCTTCAAATACGTAATTAGAGTTTCCAGAAGTGATTAAAAACTTGGAAGAACCCCTTGAAATTAAAGTATATAGATTCTTCCTACATTTCCTGCCGTTTGTAATCACAGACATTACCAGTGGAAAGCCGTGAAATGACCAGCAAACTGATAATATTTACAACTCCGGGCACTTTAGGGAGCGTTTTCACTTGAATTTGCTTTCAAATATTAGGAATTCTTGTTTATACAGGTCAAAATTTGTGCAGAAAGCCTGTAAGTGAGGACTGTACTGCTTATGTTTACAATTGAGGCCACATTACTCTGGCGACTTTTGTATGACTCTGTTAAAATGATGACGGTTCCAGTACAAATTTGTAAGAAAACTCTCTACTTGTGGTAAAACTCTTAAAATACGTAATTAGAGTTTCCAGAAGTGATTAAAAACTTGGAAGAACCCCTTGAAATAAAAGTATATAGATTCTTCCTACATTTCCTGCCGTTTGTAATCACAGACATTACCAGTGGAAAGCCGTGAAATGACCAGCAAACTGATAATATTTACAACTCCGGGCACTTTAGGGAGCGTTTTCACTTGAATTTGCTTTCAAATATTAGGAATTCTTGTTTATACAGCTCAAAATTTGTGCAGAAAGCCTGTAAGTGAGGACTGTACTGCTTATGTTTACAATTGAGGCCGCATTACTCTGGCGACTTTTGTATGACTCTGTTAAAATCCTTACGGTTCCAGTACAAATTTGTAAGAAAACTCTCTAGTTGTGGTAAAACTCTTAAAATACGCAATTAGAGTTTCCAGAAGTGATTAAAACCTTGGAAGAACCCCTTGAAATGAAAGTAAATAGATTCTTCCTACATTTCCTGCCGTTTGTAATCACAGACATTACCAGTGGAAAGCCGTGAAATGACCAGCAAACTGATAATATTTACAACTGTGGGCACTTGAGGGAGCGTTTTCACTTGAATTTGCTTTCAAATATTAGGAATTCTTGTTTATACAGCTCAAAATTTGTGTAGAAAGCCTGTAAGTGAGGACAGAACTGCTTATGTTTACAATTGAGGCGGCATTACTCTGGCGAATTTTGTTTGACTCTGTTAAAATCCTGACGGTTCCAGTACATATTTGTAAGAAAACTCTCTACTTGTGGTAAAACTCTTCAAATACGTAATTAGAGTTTCCAGAAGTGATTAAAAACTTGGAAGAACCCCTTGAAATTAAAGTATATAGATTCTTCCTACATTTCCTGCCGTTTGTAATCACAGACATTACCAGTGGAAAGCCGTGAAATGACCAGCAAACTGATAATATTTACAACTCCGGGCACTTTAGGGAGCGTTTTCACTTGAATTTGCTTTCAAATATTAGGAATTCTTGTTTATACGGCTTAAAATTTGTGTAGAAAGCCTGTAAGTGAGGACTGTACTGCTTATGTTTACAATTGAGGCCGCATTACTCTGGCGACTTTTGTATGACTGTTAAAATCCTGACGGTTCCAGTACAAATTTGTAAGAAAACTCTCTAGTTGTGGTAAAACTCTTAAAATACGCAATTAGAGTTTCCAGAAGTGATTAAAACCTTGGAAGAACCCCTTGAAATTAAAGTAAATAGATTCTTCCTACATTTCCTGCCGTTTGTAATCGCAGACATTACCAGTGGAAAGCCGTGAAATGACCAGCAAACTGATAATATTTACAACTCTGGGCACTTGAGGGAGCGTTTTCACTTGAATTAGCTTTCAAATATTAGGAATTCTTGTTTATACAGCTCAAAATTTGTGCAGAAAGCCTGTAAGTGAGTACTGAACTGCTTATGTTTACAATTGAGGCCCCATTACTCTGGCGACTTTTGTATGACTCTGTTAAAATCCTGACGGTTCCAGTACAAATTTGTAAGAAAACTCTCTAGGTGTGGTAAAACTCTTAAAATACGTAATTAGAGTTTCCAGAAATGATTAAAACCTTGGAAGAACCCCTTGAAATTAAAGTAAATAGATTCTTCCTACATTTCCTGCCGTTTGTAATCACAGACATTACCAGTGGAAAGCCGTGAAATGACGAGCAAACTGATAATATTTACAACTCTGGGCACTTTAGGGAGCGTTTTCACTTGAATTTGCTTTCAAATATTAGGAATTCTTGTTTATACAGCTCATAATTTTTGTAGACAGCCTGTAAGTGAGGTTTAAACTGCGTATGTTCTCAATTGAGGCCGCATTACTCTGGCGACTATTGTATGACTCTGTTAAAATCCTTACGGTTCCAGTACATATTTGTAAGAAAACTCTCTGGTTGTGGTAAAAGTCTTAAAATACGCAATTAGAGTTTCCAGAAATGATTAAAACCTTGGAAAAACCCCTTGAAATTAAAGTAAATAGATTCTTCCTACATTTCCTGCCGTTTGTAATCACAGGCATTACCAATGGAAAGCCGTGAAATGACCAGCAAACTGATAATATTTACAACTCTGGGCACTTGAGGGAGCGTTTTCACTTGAATTTGCTTTCAAATATTAGGAATTCTTGTTTATACAGCTCAAAATTTGTGTAGAAAGCCTGTAAGTGAGGACTGTACTGCTTATGTTTACAATTGAGGCCACATTACTCTGGCGACTTTTGTATGACTGTTAAAATCCTGACGGTTCCAGTACGTATTTGTAAGAAAACTCTCTAGGTGTGGTAAAACTCTTAAAATACGTAATTAGAGTTTCCAGAAATGATTAAAAACTTGGAAGAACCCCTTGAAATTAAAGTAAATAGATTCTTCCTACATTTCCTGCCGTTTGTAATCACAGACATTACCAGTGGAAAGACGTGAAATGACCAGCAAACTGATAATATTTACAACTCCGGGCACTATAGGGAGCGTTTTCACTTGAATTTGCTTTCAAATATTAGGAATTCTTGTTTATACAGCTCAAAATTTGTGCAGAAAGCCTGTAAGTGAGGACTGAACTGCTTATGTTTACAATTGAGGCCGCATTACTCTGGCGACTTTTGTATGACTCTGTTAATATCCTGACGGTTCCAGTACAAATTTGTAAGAAAACTCTCTAGGTGTGTTAAAACTCTTAAAATACGTAAGTAGAGTTTCCAGAAATGATTAAAACCTTGGAAGAACCCCTTGAAATTAAAGTAAATAGATTCTTCCTACATTTCCTGCCGTTTGTAATCACAGACATTACCAGTGGAAAGCCGTGAAATGACCAGCAAACTGATAATATTTACAACTCTGGGCACTTGAGGGATTGTTTTCACTTGAATTAGCTTTCAAATATTAGGAATTCTTGTTTATACAGCTCAAAATTTGTGCAGAAAGCCTGTAAGTGAGTACTGACCTGCTTATGTTTACAATTGAGGCCGCATTACTCTGGCGACTTTTGTATGACTCTGTTAAAATCCTGACGGTTCCAGTACAAATTTGTAAGAAAACTCTCTAGGTGTGGTAAAACTCTTAAAATACGTAATTAGAGTTTCCAGAAATGATTAAAACCTTGGAAGAACCCCTTGAAATTAAAGTAAATAGATTCTTTCTACATTTCCTGCCGTTTGTAATCACAGACATTACCAGTGGAAAGCCGTGAAATGACCAGCAAAATGATAATATTTACAACTCTGGGCACTTGAGGGAGCGTTTTCACTTGAATTTGCTTTCAAATATTAGGAATTCTTGTTTATACAGCTCAAAATTTGTGTAGAAAGCCTGTAAGTGAGGACTGTACTGCTTATGTTTACAATTGAGGCCACATTACTCTGGCGACTTTTGTATGACTCTGTTAAAATCCTGACGGTTCCAGTACATATTTGTAAGAAAACTCTCTACTTGTGGTAAAACTCTTAAAATACGTAATTAGAGTTTCCAGAAGTGATTAAAAACTTGGAAGAACCCCTTGAAATTAAAGTATATAGATTCTTCCTACATTTCCTGCCGTTTGTAATCACAGACATTACCAGTGGAAAGCCGTGAAATGACCAGCAAACTGATAATATTTACAACTCCGGGCATTTTAGGGAGCGTTTTCACTTGAATTTGCTTTCAAATATTAGGAATTCTTGTTTATACAGGTCAAAATTTGTGCAGAAAGCCTGTAAGTGAGGACTGTACTGCTTATGTTTACAATTGAGGCCACATTACTCTGGCGACTTTTGTATGACTCTGTTAAAATGATGATGGTTCCAGTACAAATTTGTAAGAAAACTCTCTACTTGTGGTAAAACTCTTAAAATACGTAATTAGAGTTTCCAGAAGTGATTAAAAACTTGGAAGAACCCCTTGAAATAAAAGTATATAGATTCTTCCTACATTTCCTGCCGTTTGTAATCACAGACATTACCAGTGGAAAGCCGTGAAATGACCAGCAAACTGATAATATTTACAACTCCGGGCACTTTAGGGAGCGTTTTCACTTGAATTTGCTTTCAAATATTAGGAATTCTTGTTTATACAGCTCAAAATTTGTGCAGAAAGCCTGTAAGTGAGGACTGTACTGCTTATGTTTACAATTGAGGCCGCATTACTCTGGCGACTTTTGTATGACTCTGTTAAAATCCTTACGGTTCCAGTACAAATTTGTAAGAAAACTCTCTAGGTGTGGTAAAACTCTTAAAATACGTAATTAGAGTTTCCAGAAATGATTAAAACCTTGGAAGAACCCCTTGAAATTAAAGTAAATAGATTCTTCCTACGTTTCCTGCCGTTTGTAATCACAGACATTACCAGTGGAAAGCCGTGAAATGACGAGCAAACTGATAATATTTACAACTCTGGGCACTTTAGGGAGCGTTTTCACTTGAATTTGCTTTCAAATATTAGGAATTCTTGTTTATACAGCTCATAATTTTTGTAGACAGCCTGTAAGTGAGGTTTAAACTGCGTATGTTCTCAATTGAGGCCGCATTACTCTGGCGACTATTGTATGACTCTGTTAAAATCCTTACGGTTCCAGTACATATTTGTAAGAAAACTCTCTGGTTGTGGTAAAAGTCTTAAAATACGCAATTAGAGTTTCCAGAAATGATTAAAACCTTGGAAAAACCCCTTGAAATTAAAGTAAATAGATTCTTCCTACATTTCCTGCCGTTTGTAATCACAGGCATTACCAATGGAAAGCCGTGAAATGACCAGCAAACTGATAATATTTATAACTCTGGGCACTTGAGGGAGCGTTTTCACTTGAATTTGCTTTCAAATATTAGGAATTCTTGTTTATACAGCTCAAAATTTGTGTAGAAAGCCTGTAAGTGAGGACTGTACTGCTTATGTTTACAATTGAGGCCACATTACTCTGGCGACTTTTGTATGACTGTTAAAATCCTGACGGTTCCAGTACATATTTGTAAGAAAACTCTCTAGTTGTGGTAAAACTCTTAAAATACGTAATTAGAGTTTCCAGAAATGATTAAAACCTTGGAAGAACCCCTTGAAATTAAAGTAAATAGATTCTTCCTACATTTCCTGCCGTTTGTAATCACAGACATTACCAGTGGAAAGACGTGAAATGACCAGCAAACTGATAATATTTACAACTCCGGGCACTATAGGGAGCGTTTTCACTTGAATTTGCTTTCAAATATTAGGAATTCTTGTTTATACAGCTCAAAATTTGTGCAGAAAGCCTGTAAGTGAGGACTGAACCGTTTATGTTTACAATTGAGGCCGCATTACTCTGGCGACTTTTGTATGACTCTGTTAATATCCTGACGGTTCCAGTACAAATTTGTAAGAAAACTCTCTAGGTGTGTTAAAACTCTTAAAATACGTAAGTAGAGTTTCCAGAAATGATTAAAACCTTGGAAGAACCCCTTGAAATTAAAGTAAATAGATTCTTCCTACATTTCCTGCCGTTTGTAATCACAGACATTACCAGTGGAAAGCCGTGAAATGACCAGCAAACTGATAATATTTACAACTCTGGGCACTTGAGGGAGCGTTTTCACTTGAATTTGCTTTCAAATATTAGGAATTCTTGTTTATACAGCTCAAAATTTGTGTAGAAAGCCTGTAAGTGAGGACTGTACTGCTTATGTTTACAATTGAGGCCACATTACTCTGTCGACTTTTGTATGACTCTGTTAAAATCCTGACGGTTCCAGTACATATTTGTAAGAAAACTCTCTACTTGTGGTAAAACTCTTCAAATACGTAATTAGAGTTTCCAGAAGTGATTAAAAACTTGGAAGAACCCCTTGAAATTAAAGTATATAGATTCTTCCTACATTTCCTGCCGTTTGTAATCACAGACATTACCAGTGGAAAGCCGTGAAATGACCAGCAAACTGATAATATTTACAACTCCGGGCACTTTAGGGAGCGTTTTCACTTGAATTTGCTTTCAAATATTAGGAATTCTTGTTTATACAGGTCAAAATTTGTGCAGAAAGCCTGTAAGTGAGGACTGTACTGCTTATGTTTACAATTGAGGCCACATTACTCTGGCGACTTTTGTATGACTCTGTTAAAATGATGACGGTTCCAGTACAAATTTGTAAGAAAACTCTCTACTTGTGGTAAAACTCTTAAAATACGCAATTAGAGTTTCCAGAAGTGATTAAAACCTTGGAAGAACCCCTTGAAATAAAAGTATATAGATTCTTCCTACATTTCCTGCCGTTTGTAATCACAGACATTACCAGTGGAAAGCCGTGAAATGACCAGCAAACTGATAATATTTACAACTCCGGGCACTTTAGGGAGCGTTTTCACTTGAATTTGCTTTCAAATATTAGGAATTCTTGTTTATACAGCTCAAAATTTGTGCAGAAAGCCTGTAAGTGAGGACTGTACTGCTTATGTTTACAATTGAGGCCGCATTACTCTGGCGACTTTTGTATGACTCTGTTAAAATCCTTACGGTTCCAGTACAAATTTGTAAGAAAACTCTCTAGTTGTGGTAAAACTCTTAAAATACGCAATTAGAGTTTCCAGAAGTGATTAAAACCTTGGAAGAACCCCTTGAAATTAAAGTAAATAGATTCTTCCTACATTTCCTGCCGTTTGTAATCACAGACATTACCAGTGGAAAGCCGTGAAATGACCAGCAAACTGATAATATTTACAACTCCGGGCACTTTAGGGAGCGTTTTCACTTGAATTTGCTTTCAAATATTAGGAATTCTTGTTTATACAGCTCAAAATTTGTGTAGAAAGCCTGTAAGTGAGGACAGAACTGCTTATGTTTACAATTGAGGCGGCATTACTCTGGCGAATTTTGTTTGACTCTGTTAAAATCCTGACGGTTCCAGTACAAATTTGTAAGAAAAATCTCTAGGTGTGGTAAAACTCTTAAAATACGTAATTAGAGTTTCCAGAAATGATTAAAACCTTGGAAGAACCCCTTGAAATTAAAGTAAATAGATTCTTCCTACATTTCCTGCCGTTTGTAATCACAGACACTACCAATGGAAAGCCGTGAAATGACCAGCAAACTGATAATATTTACAACTCCGGGCACTTTAGGGAGCGTTTTCACTTGAATTTGCTTTCAAATATTAGGAATTCTTGTTTATACGGCTTAAAATTTGTGTAGAAAGCCTGTAAGTGAGGACTGTACTGCTTATGTTTACAATTGAGGCCGCATTACTCTGGCGACTTTTGTATGACTGTTAAAATCCTGACGGTTCCAGTACATATTTGTAAGAAAACTCTCTAGTTGTGGTAAAACTCTTAAAATACGTAATTAGAGTTTCCAGAAATGATTAAAACCTTGGAAGAACCCGTTGAAATTAAAGAAAATAGATTCTTCCTACATTTCCTGCCGTTTGTAATCACATTCATTACCAGTGGAAAGCCGTGAAATGACCAGCAAACTGATAATATTTACAACTCTGAGCACTTTAGGGAGCGTTTTCACTTGAATTTGCTTTGAAATATTAGGAATTCTTGTTTATACAGCTCAAAATTTGTGTAGAAAGCCTGTAAGTGAGGACTGTACTGCTTATGTTTACAATTGAGGCCGCATTACTATGGCGACTTTTGTATGACTCTGTTAAAATCCTGACGGTTCCAGTACAAATTTTTAAGAAAACTCTCTAGTTGTGGTAAAACTCTTAAAATACGCAATTAGAGTTTCCAGAAGTGATTAAAACCTTGGAAGAACCCCTTGAAATTAAAGTAAATAGATTCTTCCTACATTTCCTGCCGTTTGTAATCGCAGACATTACCAGTGGAAAGCCGTGAAATGACCAGCAAACTGATAATATTTACAACTCTGGGCACTTGAGGGAGCGTTTTCACTTGAATTAGCTTTCAAATATTTGGAATTCTTGTTTATACAGCTCAAAATTTGTGCAGAAAGCCTGTAAGTGAGTACTGAACTGCTTATGTTTACAATTGAGGCCCCATTACTCTGGCGACTTTTGTATGACTCTGTTAAAATCCTGACGGTTCCAGTACAAATTTGTAAGAAAACTCTCTAGGTGTGGTAAAACTCTTAAAATACGTAATTAGAGTTTCCAGAAATGATTAAAACCTTGGAAGAACCCCTTGAAATTAAAGTAAATAGATTCTTCCTACATTTCCTGCCGTTTGTAATCACAGACATTACCAGTGGAAAGCCGTGAAATGACCAGCAAACTGATAATATTTACAACGCTGGGCACTTGAGGGAGCGTTTTCACTTGAATTTGCTTTCAAATATTAGGAATTCTTGTTTATACAGCTCAAAATTTGTGTAGAAAGCCTGTAAGTGAGGACTGTACTGCTTATGTTTACAATTGAGGCCACATTACTCTGTCGACTTTTGTATGACTCTGTTAAAATCCTGACGGTTCCAGTACATATTTGTAAGAAAACTCTCTACTTGTGGTAAAACTCTTCAAATACGTAATTAGAGTTTCCAGAAGTGATTAAAAACTTGGAAGAACCCCTTGAAATTAAAGTATATAGATTCTTCCTACATTTCCTGCCGTTTGTAATCACAGACATTACCAGTGGAAAGCCGTGAAATGACCAGCAAACTGATAATATTTACAACTCCGGGCACTTTAGGGAGCGTTTTCACTTGAATTTGCTTTCAAATATTAGGAATTCTTGTTTATACAGCTCAAAATTTGTGCAGAAAGCCTGTAAGTGAGGACTGTACTGCTTATGTTTACAATTGAGGCCACATTACTCTGGCGACTTTTGTATGACTCTGTTAAAATGATGACGGTTCTAGTACAAATTTGTAAGAAAACTCTCTACTTGTGGTAAAACTCTTAAAATACGTAATTAGAGTTTCCAGAAGTGATTAAAAACTTGGAAGAACCCCTTGAAATAAAAGTATATAGATTCTTCCTACATTTCCTGCCGTTTGTAATCACAGACATTACCAGTGGAAAGCCGTGAAATGACCAGCAAACTGATAATATTTACAACTCCGGGCACTTTAGGGAGCGTTTTCACTAGAATTTGCTTTCAAATATTAGGAATTCTTGTTTATACAGCTCAAAATTTGTGCAGAAAGCCTGTAAGTGAGGACTGTACTGCTTATGTTTACAATTGAGGCCGCATTACTCTGGCGACTTTTGTATGACTCTGTTAAAATCCTTACGGTTCCAGTACAAATTTGTAAGAAAACTCTCTAGTTGTGGTAAAACTCTTAAAATACGCAATTAGAGTTTCCAGAAGTGATTAAAACCTTGGAAGAACCCCTTGAAATTAAAGTAAATAGATTCTTCCTACATTTCCTGCCGTTTGTAATCACAGACATTACCAGTGGAAAGCCGTGAAATGACCAGCAAACTGATAATATTTACAACTGTGGGCACTTGAGGGAGCGTTTTCACTTGAATTTGCTTTCAAATATTAGGAATTCTTGTTTATACAGCTCAAAATTTGTGTAGAAAGCCTGTAAGTGAGGACAGAACTGCTTATGTTTACAATTGAGGCGGCATTACTCTGGCGAATTTTGTTTGACTCTGTTAAAATCCTGACGGTTCCAGTACAAATTTGTAAGAAAAATCTCTAGGTGTGGTAAAACTCTTAAAATACGTAATTAGAGTTTCCAGAAATGATTAAAACCTTGGAAGAACCCCTTGAAATTAAAGTAAATAGATTCTTCCTACATTTCCTGCCGTTTGTAATCACAGACACTACCAATGGAAAGCCGTGAAATGACCAGCAAACTGATAATATTTACAACTCCGGGCACTTTAGGGAGCGTTTTCACTTGAATTTGCTTTCAAATATTAGGAATTCTTGTTTATACGGCTTAAAATTTGTGTAGAAAGCCTGTAAGTGAGGACTGTACTGCTTATGTTTACAATTGAGGCCGCATTACTCTGGCGACTTTTGTATGACTGTTAAAATCCTGACGGTTCCAGTACATATTTGTAAGAAAACTCTCTAGTTGTGGTAAAACTCTTAAAATACGTAATTAGAGTTTCCAGAAATGATTAAAACCTTGGAAGAACCCGTTGAAATTAAAGTAAATAGATTCTTCCTACATTTCCTGCCGTTTGTAATCACATTCATTACCAGTGGAAAGCCGTGAAATGACCAGCAAACTGATAATATTTACAACTCTGAGCACTTTAGGGAGCGTTTTCACTTGAATTTGCTTTGAAATATTAGGAATTCTTGTTTATACAGCTCAAAATTTGTGTAGAAAGCCTGTAAGTGAGGACTGTACTGCTTATGTTTACAATTGAGGCCGCATTACTATGGCGACTTTTGTATGACTCTGTTAAAATCCTGACGGTTCCAGTACAAATTTGTAAGAAAACTCTCTAGTTGTGGTAAAACTCTTAAAATACGCAATTAGAGTTTCCAGAAGTGATTAAAACCTTGGAAGAACCCCTTGAAATTAAAGTAAATAGATTCTTCCTACATTTCCTGCCGTTTGTAATCGCAGACATTACCAGTGGAAAGCCGTGAAATGACCAGCAAACTGATAATATTTACAACTCTGGGCACTTGAGGGAGCGTTTTCACTTGAATTAGCTTTCAAATATTAGGAATTCTTGTTTATACAGCTCAAAATTTGTGCAGAAAGCCTGTAAGTGAGTACTGAACTGCTTATGTTTACAATTGAGGCCCCATTACTCTGGCGACTTTTGTATGACTCTGTTAAAATCCTGACGGTTCCAGTACAAATTTGTAAGAAAACTCTCTAGGTGTGGTAAAACTCTTAAAATACGTAATTAGAGTTTCCAGAAATGATTAAAACCTTGGAAGAACCCCTTGAAATTAAAGTAAATAGATTCTTCCTACATTTCCTGCCGTTTGTAATCACAGACATTACCAGTGGAAAGCCGTGAAATGACCAGCAAACTGATAATATTTACAACTCTGGGCACTTTAGGGAGCGTTTTCACTTGAATTTGCTTTCAAATATTAGGAATTCTTGTTTATACAGCTCATAATTTTTGTAGAAAGCCTGTAAGTGAGGTTTAAACTGCGTATGTTTACAATTGAGGCCGCATTACTCTGTCGACTATTGTATGACTCTGTTAAAATCCTTACGGTTCCAGTACATATTTGTAAGAAAACTCTCTGGTTGTGGTAAAAGTCTTAAAATACGCAATTAGAGTTTCCAGAAATGATTAAAATCTTGGAAGAACCCCTTGAAATTAAAGTAAATAGATTCTTCCTACATTTCCTGCCGTTTGTAATCACAGGCATTACCAATGGAAAGCCGTGAAATGACCAGCAAACTGATAATATTTACAACGCTGGGCACTTGAGGGAGCGTTTTCACTTGAATTTGCTTTCAAATATTAGGAATTCTTGTTTATACAGCTCAAAATTTGTGTAGAAAGCCTGTAAGTGAGGGCTGTACTGCTTATGTTTACAATTGAGGCCACATTACTCTGGCGACTTTTGTATGACTGTTAAAATCCTGACGGTTCCAGTACATATTTGTAAGAAAACCCTCTAGTTGTGGTAAAACTCTTAAAATACGTAATTAGAGTTTCCAGAAATGATTAAAAACTTGGAAGAACCCCTTGAAATTAAAGTAAATAGATTCTTCCTACATTTCCTGCCGTTTGTAATCACAGACATTACCAGTGGAAAGCCGTGAAATGACCAGCAAACTGATAATATTTACAACTCCGGGCACTTTAGGGAGCGTTTTCACTTGAATTTGCTTTCAAATATTAGGAATTCTTGTTTATACAGCTCAAAATTTGTGCAGAAAGCCTGTAAGTGAGGACTGAACTGCTTATGTTTACAATTGAGGCCGCATTACTCTGGCGACTTTTGTATGACTCTGTTAATATCCTGACGGTTCCAGTACAAATTTGTAAGAAAACTCTCTAGGTGTGTTAAAACTCTTAAAATACGTAAGTAGAGTTTCCAGAAATGATTAAAACCTTGGAAGAACCCTTGAAATTAAAGTAAATAGATTCTTCCTACATTTCCTGCCGTTTGTAATCACAGACATTACCAATGGAAAGCCGTGAAATGACCAGCAAACTGATAATATTTACAACTCCGGGCACTTTAGGGAGCGTTTTCACTTGAATTTGCTTTCAAATATTAGGAATTCTTGTTTATACAGCTCATAATTTTTGTAGAAAGCCTGTAAGTGAGGTTTAAACTGCGTATGTTTACAATTAAGGCCGCATACTCTGGCGACTATTGTATGAATCTGTTAAAATCCTTACGGTTCCAGTACATATTTGTAAGAAAACTCTCTGGTTGTGGTAAAAGTCTTAAAATACGCAATTTGAGTTTCCAGAAATAATTAAAATCTTGGAAGAACCCCTTGAAATTAAAGTAAATAGATTCTTCCTACACTTCCTGCCGTTTGTAATCACAGGCATTACCAATGGAAAGCCGTGAAATGACCAGCAAACTGATAATATTTAAAACTCCGGGCACTTCAGGGAGCGTTTTCACTTGAATTTGCTTTCAAATATTAGGAATTCTTGTTTATACAGCTCAAAATTTGTGTAGAAAGCCTGTAAGTGAGGACTGTACTGCTTATGTTTACAATTGAGGCCGCATTACTCTGGCGACTTTTGTATGACTGTTAAAATCCTGACGGTTCCAGTACATATTTGTAAGAAAACTCTCTAGTTGTGGTAAAACTCTTAAAATACGTAATTAGAGTTTCCAGAAATGATTAAAAACTTGGAAGAAAGCCTTGAAATTAAAGTAAATACATTCTTCCTACATTTCCTGCCGTTTGTAATCACAGACATTACCAGTGGAAAGCCGTGAAATGACCAGCAAACTGATAACATTTACAACTCTGTGAACTTTAGGGAGCGTTTTCACTTGAATTTGCTTTGAAATATTAGGAATTCTTGTTTATACAGCTCAAAATTTGTGTAGAAAGCCTGTAAGTGAGGACTGTACTGCTTATGTTTACAATTGAGACTGCATTACTCTGGCGACTTTTGTATGACTCTGTTAAAATCATGACGGTTCCAGTACATATTTGTAAGAAAACTCTCTAGTTGTGGTAAAACTCTTAAAATACGTAATTAGAGTTTCCAGAAATGATTAAAACCTTGGAAGAACCCCTTGAAATTAAAGTAAATAGATTCTTCCTACATTTCCTGCCGTTTGTAATCACAGACACTACCAATGGAAAGCCGTGAAATGACCAGCAAACTGATAATATTTACAACTCCGGGCACTTTAGGGAGCGTTTTCACTTGAATTTGCTTTCAAATATTAGGAATTCTTGTTTATACGGCTTAAAATTTGTGTAGAAAGCCTGTAAGTGAGGACTGTACTGCTTATGTTTACAATTGAGGCCGCATTACTCTGGCGACTTTTGTATGACTGTTAAAATCCTGACGGTTCCAGTACATATTTGTAAGAAAACTCTCTAGTTGTGGTAAAACTCTTAAAATACGTAATTAGAGTTTCCAGAAATGATTAAAACCTTGGAAGAACCCGTTGAAATTAAAGAAAATAGATTCTTCCTACATTTCCTGCCGTTTGTAATCACATTCATTACCAGTGGAAAGCCGTGAAATGACCAGCAAACTGATAATATTTACAACTCTGAGCACTTTAGGGAGCGTTTTCACTTGAATTTGCTTTGAAATATTAGGAATTCTTGTTTATACAGCTCAAAATTTGTGTAGAAAGCCTGTAAGTGAGGACTGTACTGCTTATGTTTACAATTGAGGCCGCATTACTATGGCGACTTTTGTATGACTCTGTTAAAATCCTGACGGTTCCAGTACAAATTTGTAAGAAAACTCTCTAGTTGTGGTAAAACTCTTAAAATACGCAATTAGAGTTTCCAGAAGTGATTAAAACCTTGGAAGAACCCCTTGAAATTAAAGTAAATAGATTCTTCCTACATTTCCTGCCGTTTGTAATCGCAGACATTACCAGTGGAAAGCCGTGAAATGACCAGCAAACTGATAATATTTACAACTCTGGGCACTTGAGGGAGCGTTTTCACTTGAATTAGCTTTCAAATATTTGGAATTCTTGTTTATACAGCTCAAAATTTGTGCAGAAAGCCTGTAAGTGAGTACTGAACTGCTTATGTTTACAATTGAGGCCCCATTACTCTGGCGACTTTTGTATGACTCTGTTAAAATCCTGACGGTTCCAGTACAAATTTGTAAGAAAACTCTCTAGGTGTGGTAAAACTCTTAAAATACGTAATTAGAGTTTCCAGAAATGATTAAAACCTTGGAAGAACCCCTTGAAATTAAAGTAAATAGATTCTTCCTACATTTCCTGCCGTTTGTAATCACAGACATTACCAGTGGAAAGCCGTGAAATGACCAGCAAACTGATAATATTTACAACGCTGGGCACTTGAGGGAGCGTTTTCACTTGAATTTGCTTTCAAATATTAGGAATTCTTGTTTATACAGCTCAAAATTTGTGTAGAAAGCCTGTAAGTGAGGACTGTACTGCTTATGTTTACAATTGAGGCCACATTACTCTGTCGACTTTTGTATGACTCTGTTAAAATCCTGACGGTTCCAGTACATATTTGTAAGAAAACTCTCTACTTGTGGTAAAACTCTTCAAATACGTAATTAGAGTTTCCAGAAGTGATTAAAAACTTGGAAGAACCCCTTGAAATTAAAGTATATAGATTCTTCCTACATTTCCTGCCGTTTGTAATCACAGACATTACCAGTGGAAAGCCGTGAAATGACCAGCAAACTGATAATATTTACAACTCCGGGCACTTTAGGGAGCGTTTTCACTTGAATTTGCTTTCAAATATTAGGAATTCTTGTTTATACAGCTCAAAATTTGTGCAGAAAGCCTGTAAGTGAGGACTGTACTGCTTATGTTTACAATTGAGGCCACATTACTCTGGCGACTTTTGTATGACTCTGTTAAAATGATGACGGTTCTAGTACAAATTTGTAAGAAAACTCTCTACTTGTGGTAAAACTCTTAAAATACGTAATTAGAGTTTCCAGAAGTGATTAAAAACTTGGAAGAACCCCTTGAAATAAAAGTATATAGATTCTTCCTACATTTCCTGCCGTTTGTAATCACAGACATTACCAGTGGAAAGCCGTGAAATGACCAGCAAACTGATAATATTTACAACTCCGGGCACTTTAGGGAGCGTTTTCACTTGAATTTGCTTTCAAATATTAGGAATTCTTGTTTATACAGCTCAAAATTTGTGCAGAAAGCCTGTAAGTGAGGACTGTACTGCTTATGTTTACAATTGAGGCCGCATTACTCTGGCGACTTTTGTATGACTCTGTTAAAATCCTTACGGTTCCAGTACAAATTTGTAAGAAAACTCTCTAGTTGTGGTAAAACTCTTAAAATACGCAATTAGAGTTTCCAGAAGTGATTAAAACCTTGGAAGAACCCCTTGAAATTAAAGTAAATAGATTCTTCCTACATTTCCTGCCGTTTGTAATCACAGACATTACCAGTGGAAAGCCGTGAAATGACCAGCAAACTGATAATATTTACAACTGTGGGCACTTGAGGGAGCGTTTTCACTTGAATTTGCTTTCAAATATTAGGAATTCTTGTTTATACAGCTCAAAATTTGTGTAGAAAGCCTGTAAGTGAGGACAGAACTGCTTATGTTTACAATTGAGGCGGCATTACTCTGGCGAATTTTGTTTGACTCTGTTAAAATCCTGACGGTTCCAGTACAAATTTGTAAGAAAAATCTCTAGGTGTGGTAAAACTCTTAAAATACGTAATTAGAGTTTCCAGAAATGATTAAAACCTTGGAAGAACCCCTTGAAATTAAAGTAAATAGATTCTTCCTACATTTCCTGCCGTTTGTAATCACAGACACTACCAATGGAAAGCCGTGAAATGACCAGCAAACTGATAATATTTACAACTCCGGGCACTTTAGGGAGCGTTTTCACTTGAATTTGCTTTCAAATATTAGGAATTCTTGTTTATACGGCTTAAAATTTGTGTAGAAAGCCTGTAAGTGAGGACTGTACTGCTTATGTTTACAATTGAGGCCGCATTACTCTGGCGACTTTTGTATGACTGTTAAAATCCTGACGGTTCCAGTACATATTTGTAAGAAAACTCTCTAGTTGTGGTAAAACTCTTAAAATACGTAATTAGAGTTTCCAGAAATGATTAAAACCTTGGAAGAACCCGTTGAAATTAAAGTAAATAGATTCTTCCTACATTTCCTGCCGTTTGTAATCACATTCATTACCAGTGGAAAGCCGTGAAATGACCAGCAAACTGATAATATTTACAACTCTGAGCACTTTAGGGAGCGTTTTCACTTGAATTTGCTTTGAAATATTAGGAATTCTTGTTTATACAGCTCAAAATTTGTGTAGAAAGCCTGTAAGTGAGGACTGTACTGCTTATGTTTACAATTGAGGCCGCATTACTATGGCGACTTTTGTATGACTCTGTTAAAATCCTGACGGTTCCAGTACAAATTTGTAAGAAAACTCTCTAGTTGTGGTAAAACTCTTAAAATACGCAATTAGAGTTTCCAGAAGTGATTAAAACCTTGGAAGAACCCCTTGAAATTAAAGTAAATAGATTCTTCCTACATTTCCTGCCGTTTGTAATCGCAGACATTACCAGTGGAAAGCCGTGAAATGACCAGCAAACTGATAATATTTACAACTCTGGGCACTTGAGGGAGCGTTTTCACTTGAATTAGCTTTCAAATATTAGGAATTCTTGTTTATACAGCTCAAAATTTGTGCAGAAAGCCTGTAAGTGAGTACTGAACTGCTTATGTTTACAATTGAGGCCCCATTACTCTGGCGACTTTTGTATGACTCTGTTAAAATCCTGACGGTTCCAGTACAAATTTGTAAGAAAACTCTCTAGGTGTGGTAAAACTCTTAAAATACGTAATTAGAGTTTCCAGAAATGATTAAAACCTTGGAAGAACCCCTTGAAATTAAAGTAAATAGATTCTTCCTACATTTCCTGCCGTTTGTAATCACAGACATTACCAGTGGAAAGCCGTGAAATGACCAGCAAACTGATAATATTTACAACTCTGGGCACTTTAGGGAGCGTTTTCACTTGAATTTGCTTTCAAATATTAGGAATTCTTGTTTATACAGCTCATAATTTTTGTAGAAAGCCTGTAAGTGAGGTTTAAACTGCGTATGTTTACAATTGAGGCCGCATTACTCTGTCGACTATTGTATGACTCTGTTAAAATCCTTACGGTTCCAGTACATATTTGTAAGAAAACTCTCTGGTTGTGGTAAAAGTCTTAAAATACGCAATTAGAGTTTCCAGAAATGATTAAAATCTTGGAAGAACCCCTTGAAATTAAAGTAAATAGATTCTTCCTACATTTCCTGCCGTTTGTAATCACAGGCATTACCAATGGAAAGCCGTGAAATGACCAGCAAACTGATAATATTTACAACGCTGGGCACTTGAGGGAGCGTTTTCACTTGAATTTGCTTTCAAATATTAGGAATTCTTGTTTATACAGCTCAAAATTTGTGTAGAAAGCCTGTAAGTGAGGGCTGTACTGCTTATGTTTACAATTGAGGCCACATTACTCTGGCGACTTTTGTATGACTGTTAAAATCCTGACGGTTCCAGTACATATTTGTAAGAAAACCCTCTAGTTGTGGTAAAACTCTTAAAATACGTAATTAGAGTTTCCAGAAATGATTAAAAACTTGGAAGAACCCCTTGAAATTAAAGTAAATAGATTCTTCCTACATTTCCTGCCGTTTGTAATCACAGACATTACCAGTGGAAAGCCGTGAAATGACCAGCAAACTGATAATATTTACAACTCCGGGCACTTTAGGGAGCGTTTTCACTTGAATTTGCTTTCAAATATTAGGAATTCTTGTTTATACAGCTCAAAATTTGTGCAGAAAGCCTGTAAGTGAGGACTGAACTGCTTATGTTTACAATTGAGGCCGCATTACTCTGGCGACTTTTGTATGACTCTGTTAATATCCTGACGGTTCCAGTACAAATTTGTAAGAAAACTCTCTAGGTGTGTTAAAACTCTTAAAATACGTAAGTAGAGTTTCCAGAAATGATTAAAACCTTGGAAGAACCCTTGAAATTAAAGTAAATAGATTCTTCCTACATTTCCTGCCGTTTGTAATCACAGACATTACCAATGGAAAGCCGTGAAATGACCAGCAAACTGATAATATTTACAACTCCGGGCACTTTAGGGAGCGTTTTCACTTGAATTTGCTTTCAAATATTAGGAATTCTTGTTTATACAGCTCATAATTTTTGTAGAAAGCCTGTAAGTGAGGTTTAAACTGCGTATGTTTACAATTAAGGCCGCATACTCTGGCGACTATTGTATGAATCTGTTAAAATCCTTACGGTTCCAGTACATATTTGTAAGAAAACTCTCTGGTTGTGGTAAAAGTCTTAAAATACGCAATTTGAGTTTCCAGAAATAATTAAAATCTTGGAAGAACCCCTTGAAATTAAAGTAAATAGATTCTTCCTACACTTCCTGCCGTTTGTAATCACAGGCATTACCAATGGAAAGCCGTGAAATGACCACCAAACTGATAATATTTAAAACTCCGGGCACTTCAGGGAGCGTTTTCACTTGAATTTGCTTTCAAATATTAGGAATTCTTGTTTATACAGCTCAAAATTTGTGTAGAAAGCCTGTAAGTGAGGACTGTACTGCTTATGTTTACAATTGAGGCCGCATTACTCTGGCGACTTTTGTATGACTGTTAAAATCCTGACGGTTCCAGTACATATTTGTAAGAAAACTCTCTAGTTGTGGTAAAACTCTTAAAATACGTAATTAGAGTTTCCAGAAATGATTAAAAACTTGGAAGAAAGCCTTGAAATTAAAGTAAATACATTCTTCCTACATTTCCTGCCGTTTGTAATCACAGACATTACCAGTGGAAAGCCGTGAAATGACCAGCAAACTGATAACATTTACAACTCTGTGAACTTTAGGGAGCGTTTTCACTTGAATTTGCTTTGAAATATTAGGAATTCTTGTTTATACAGCTCAAAATTTGTGTAGAAAGCCTGTAAGTGAGGACTGTACTGCTTATGTTTACAATTGAGACTGCATTACTCTGGCGACTTTTGTATGACTCTGTTAAAATCATGACGGTTCCAGTACATATTTGTAAGAAAACTCTCTAGTTGTGGTAAAACTCTTAAAATACGTAATTAGAGTTTCCAGAAATGATTAAAACCTTGGAAGAACCCCTTGAAATTAAAGTAAATAGATTCTTCCTACATTTCCTGCCGTTTGTAATCACAGGCATTACCAATGGAAAGCCGTGAAATGACCAGCAAACTGATAATATTTACAACTCTGGGCACTTGAGGGAGCGTTTTCACTTGAATTTGCTTTCAAATATTAGGAATTCTTGTTTATACAGCTCAAAATTTGTGTAGAAAGCCTGTAAGTGAGGACTGTACTGCTTATGTTTACAATTGAGGCCACATTACTCTGGCGACTTTTGTATGACTGTTAAAATCCTGACGGTTCCAGTACATATTTGTAAGAAAACTCTCTAGTTGTGGTAAAACTCTTAAAATACGTAATTAGAGTTTCCAGAAATGATTAAAAACTTGGAAGAACCCCTTGAAATTAAAGTAAATAGATTCTTCCTACATTTCCTGCCGTGTGTAATCACAGACATTACCAGTGGAAAGCCGTGAAATGACCAGCAAACTGATAACATTTACAACTCTGTGAACTTTAGGGAGCGTTTTCAATTGAATTTGCTTTGAAATATTAGGAATTCTTGTTTATACAGCTCAAAATTTGTGTAGAAAGCCTGTAAGTGAGGACTGTACTGCTTATGTTTACAATTGAGACTGCATTACTCTGGCGACTTTTGTATGACTCTGTTAAAATCATGACGGTTCCAGTACATATTTGTAAGAAAACTCTCTAGTTGTGGTAAAACTCTTAAAATACGTAATTAGAGTTTCCAGAAATGATTAAAACCTTGGAAGAACCCCTTGAAATTAAAGTAAATAGATTCTTCCTACATTTCCTGCCGTTTGTAATCACAGGCATTACCAATGGAAAGCCGTGAAATGACCAGCACACTGATAATATTTACAACTCTGGGCACTTGAGGGAGCGTTTTCACTTGAATTTGCTTTCAAATATTAGGAATTCTTGTTTATACAGCTCAAAATTTGTGTAGAAAGCCTGTAAGTGAGGACTGTACTGCTTATGTTTACAATTGAGGCCACATTACTCTGGCGACTTTTGTATGACTCTGTTAAAATCATGACGGTTCCAGTACATATTTGTAAGAAAACTCTCTAGTTGTGGTAAAACTCTTAAAATACGTAATTAGAGTTTCCAGAAATGATTAAAAACTTGGAAGAACCCCTTGAAATTAAAGTAAATAGATTCTTCCTACATTTCCTGCCGTTTGTAATCACAGACATTACCAGTGGAAAGCCGTGAAATGACCAGCAAACTGATAATATTTACAACTCCGGGCACTTTAGGGAGCGTTTTCACTTGAATTTGCTTTCAAATATTAGGAATTCTTGTTTATACAGCTCAAAATTTGTGCAGAAAGCCTGTAAGTGAGGACTGAACTGCTTATGTTTACAATTGAGGCCGCATTACTCTGGCGACTTTTGTATGACTCTGTTAAAATCCTGACGGTTCCAGTACAAATTTGTAAGAAAACTCTCTAGGTGTGGTAAACCTCTTAAAATACGTAATTAGAGTTTCCAGAAATGATTAAAACCTTGGAAGAACCCCTTGAAATTAAAGTACATAGATTCTTCCTACATTTCCTGCCGTTTGTAATCACAGACATTACCAGTGGAAAGCCGTGAAATGACCAGCAAACTGATAATATTTACAACTCCGGGCACTTTAGGGAGCGTTTTCACTTGAATTGGCTTTCAAATATTAGGAATTCTTGTTTATACAGCTCAAAATTTGTGCAGAAAGCCTGTAAGTGAGGACTGTACTGCTTATGTTTACAATTGAGGCCGCATTACTCTGGCGACTTTTGTATGACTCTGTTAAAATCCTTACGGTTCCAGTACAAATTTGTAAGAAAACTCTCTAGTTGTGGTAAAACTCTTAAAATACGCAATTAGAGTTTCCAGAAGTGATTAAAACCTTGGAAGAACCCCTTGAAATTAAAGTAAATAGATTCTTCCTACATTTCCTGCCGTTTGTAATCACAGACATTACCAGTGGAAAGCCGTGAAATGACCAGCAAACTGATAATATTTACAACTGTGGACACTTGAGGGAGCGATTTCACTTGAATTTGCTTTCAAATATTAGGAATTCTTGTTTATATAGCTCAAAATTTGTGTAGAAAGCCTGTAAGTGAGGACTGAACTGCTTATGTTTACAATTGAGGCGGCATTACTCTGGCGACTTTTGTTTGACTCTGTTAAAATCCTGACGGTTCCAGTACAAATTTGTAAGAAAAATCTCTAGGTGTGGTAAAACTCTTAAAATACGTAATTAGAGTTTCCAGAAATGATTAAAACCTTGGAAGAACCCCTTGAAATTAAAGTAAATAGATTCTTCCTACATTTCCTGCCGTTTGTAATCACAGACACTACCAATGGAAAGCCTTGAAATGACCAGCAAACTGATAATATTTAAAACTCCGGGCACTTTAGGGAGCGTTTTCACTTGAATTTGCTTTGAAATATTAGGAATTCTTGTTTATACGGCTTAAAATTTGTGTAGAAAGCCTGTAAGTGAGGACTGTACTGCTTATGTTTACAATTGAGGCCGCATTACTCTGGCGACTTTTGTATGACTGTTAAAATCCTGACGGTTCCAGTACATATTTGTAAGAAAACTCTCTAGTTGTGGTAAAACTCTTAAAATACGTAATTAGAGTTTCCAGAAATGATTAAAACCTTGGAAGAACCCGTTGAAATTAAAGTAAATAGATTCTTCCTACATTTTCTGCCGTTTGTAATCACAGACATTACCAGTGGAAAGCCGTGAAATGACCAGCAAACTGATAATATTTACAACTCTGAGCACTTTAGGGAGCGTTTTCACTTGAATTTGCTTTGAAATATTAGGAATTCTTGTTTATACAGCTCAAAATTTGTGAAGAAAGCCTGTAAGTGAGGACTGTACTGCTTATGTTTACAATTGAGGCCGCATTACTCTGGCGACTTTTGTATGACTCTGTTAAAATCCTGACGGTTCCAGTACAAATTTGTAAGAAAACTCTCTAGTTGTGGTAAAACTCTTAAAATACGCAATTAGAGTTTCCAGAAGTGATTAAAACCTTGGAAGAACCCCTTGAAATTAAAGTAAATAGATTCTTCCTACATTTCCTGCCGTTTGTAATCGCAGACATTACCAGTGGAAAGCCGTGAAATGACCAGCAAACTGATAATATTTACAACTCTGGGCACTTGAGGGAGCGTTTTCACTTGAATTTGCTTTCAAATATTAGGAATTCTTGTTTATACAGCTCAAAATTTGTGCAGAAAGCCTGTAAGTGAGTACTGAACTGCTTATGTTTACAATTGAGGCCGCATTACTCTGGCGACTTTTGTATGACTCTGTTAAAATCCTGACGGTTCCAGTACAAATTTGTAAGAAAACTCTCTAGGTGTGGTAAAACTCTTAAAATACGTAATTAGAGTTTCCAGAAATGATTAAAACCTTGGAAGAACCCCTTGAAATTAAAGTAAATAGATTCTTTCTACATTTCCTGCCGTTTGTAATCACAGACATTACCAGTGGAAAGCCGTGAAATGACCAGCAAAATGATAATATTTACAACTCCGGGCACTTGAGGGAGCGTTTTCACTTGAATTTGCTTTCAAATATTAGGAATTCTTGTTTATACAGCTCAAAATTTGTGTAGAAAGCCTGTAAGTGAGGACTGTACTGCTTATGTTTACAATTGAGGCCACATTACTCTGGCGACTTTTGTATGACTCTGTTAAAATCCTGACGGTTCCAGTACAAATTTGTAAGAAAACTCTCTACTTGTGGTAAAACTCTTAAAATACGTAATTAGAGTTTCCAGAACTGATTAAAAACTTGGAAGAACCCCTTGAAATAAAAGTATATAGATTCTTCCTACATTTCCTGCCGTTTGTAATCACAGACATTACCAGTGGAAAGCCGTGAAATGACCAGCAAACTGATAATATTTACAACTCCGGGCACTTTAGGGAGCGTTTTCACTTGAATTTGCTTTCAAATATTAGGAATTCTTGTTTATACAGCTCAAAATTTGTGCAGAAAGCCTGTAAGTGAGGACTGTACTGCTTATGTTTACAATTGAGGCCGCATTACTCTGGCGACTTTTGTATGACTCTGTTAAAATCCTTACGGTTCCAGTACAAATTTGTAAGAAAACTCTCTAGTTGTGGTAAAACTCTTAAAATACGCAATTAGAGTTTCCAGAAGTGATTAAAACCTTGGAAGAACCCCTTGAAATTAAAGTAAATAGATTCTTCCTACATTTCCTGCCGTTTGTAATCACAGACATTACCAGTGGAAAGCCGTGAAATGACCAGCAAACTGATAATATTTACAACTGTGGACACTTGAGGGAGCGTTTTCACTTGAATTTGCTTTCAAATATTAGGAATTCTTGTTTATATAGCTCAAAATTTGTGTAGAAAGCCTGTAAGTGAGGACTGAACTGCTTATGTTTACAATTGAGGCGGCATTACTCTGGCGACTTTTGTTTGACTCTGTTAAAATCCTGACGGTTCCAGTACAAATTTGTAAGAAAAATCTCTAGGTGTGGTAAAACTCTTAAAATACGTAATTAGAGTTTCCAGAAATGATTAAAACCTTGGAAGAACCCCTTGAAATTAAAGTAAATAGATTCTTCCTACATTTCCTGCCGTTTGTAATCACAGACACTACCAATGGAAAGCCTTGAAATGACCAGCAAACTGATAATATTTAAAACTCCGGGCACTTTAGGGAGCGTTTTCACTTGAATTTGCTTTGAAATATTAGGAATTCTTGTTTATACGGCTTAAAATTTGTGTAGAAAGCCTGTAAGTGAGGACTGTACTGCTTATGTTTACAATTGAGGCCGCATTACTCTGGCGACTTTTGTATGACTGTTAAAATCCTGACGGTTCCAGTACATATTTGTAAGAAAACTCTCTAGTTGTGGTAAAACTCTTAAAATACGTAATTAGAGTTTCCAGAAATGATTAAAACCTTGGAAGAACCCGTTGAAATTAAAGTAAATAGATTCTTCCTACATTTTCTGCCGTTTGTAATCACAGACATTACCAGTGGAAAGCCGTGAAATGACCAGCAAACTGATAATATTTACAACTCTGAGCACTTTAGGGAGCGTTTTCACTTGAATTTGCTTTGAAATATTAGGAATTCTTGTTTATACAGCTCAAAGTTTGTGTAGAAAGGGTGTAAGTGAGGACTGTACTGCTTATGTTTACAATTGAGGCCGCATTACTCTGGCGACTTTTGTATGACTCTGTTAAAATCCTGACGGTTCCAGTACAAATTTGTAAGAAAACTCTCTAGTTGTGGTAAAACTCTTAAAATACGCAATTAGAGTTTCCAGAAGTGATTAAAACCTTGGAAGAACCCCTTGAAATTAAAGTAAATAGATTCTTCCTACATTTCCTGCCGTTTGTAATCGCAGACATTACCAGTGGAAAGCCGTGAAATGACCAGCAAACTGATAATATTTACAACTCTGGGCACTTGAGGGAGCGTTTTCACTTGAATTTGCTTTCAAATATTAGGAATTCTTGTTTATACAGCTCAAAATTTGTGTAGAAAGCCTGTAAGTGAGGACTGTACTGCTTATGTTTACAATTGAGGCCACATTACTCTGGCGACTTTTGTATGACTGTTAAAATCCTGACGGTTCCAGTACATATTTGTAAGAAAACTCTCTAGTTGTGGTAAAACTCTTAAAATACGTAATTAGAGTTTCCAGAAATGATTAAAACCTTGGAAGAACCCCTTGAAATTAAAGTAAATAGATTCTTCCTACATTTCCTGCCGTTTGTAATCACAGACATTACCAGTGGAAAGCCGTGAAATGACCAGCAAACTGATAATATTTACAACTCCGGGCACTTTAGGGAGCGTTTTCACTTGAATTTGCTTTCAAATATTAGGAATTCTTGTTTATACAGCTCAAAATTTGTGCAGAAAGCCTGTAAGTGAGGACTGTACTGCTTATGTTTACAATTGAGGCCGCATTACTCTGGCGACTTTTGTATGACTCTGTTAATATCCTGACGGTTCCAGTACAAATTTGTAAGAAAACTCTCTAGTTGTGGTAAAACTCTTAAAATACGCAATTAGAGTTTCCAGAAGTGATTAAAACCTTGGAAGAACCCCTTGAAATTAAAGTAAATAGATTCTTCCTACATTTCCTGCCGTTTGTAATCGCAGACATTACCAGTGGAAAGCCGTGAAATGACCAGCAAACTGATAATATTTACAACTCTGGGCACTTGAGGGAGCGTTTTCACTTGAATTTGCTTTCAAATATTAGGAATTCTTGTTTATACAGCTCAAAATTTGTGCAGAAAGCCTGTAAGTGAGTACTGAACTGCTTATGTTTACAATTGAGGCCGCATTACTCTGGCGACTTTTGTATGACTCTGTTAAAATCCTGATGGTTCCAGTACAAATTTGTAAGAAAACTCTCTAGGTGTGGTAAAACTCTTAAAATACGTAATTAGAGTTTCCAGAAATGATTAAAACCTTGGAAGAACCCCTTGAAATTAAAGTAAATAGATTCTTTCTACATTTCCTGCCGTTTGTAATCACAGACATTACCAGTGGAAAGCCGTGAAATGACCAGCAAAATGATAATATTTACAACTCCGGGCACTTGAGGGAGCGTTTTCACTTGAATTTGCTTTCAAATATTAGGAATTCTTGTTTATACAGCTCAAAATTTGTGTAGAAAGCCTGTAAGTGAGGACTGTACTGCTTATGTTTACAATTGAGGCCACATTACTCTGGCGACTTTTGTATGACTCTGTTAAAATCCTGACGGTTCCAGTACATATTTGTAAGAAAACTCTCTACTTGTGGTAAAACTCTTAAAATACGTAATTAGAGTTTCCAGAAGTGATTAAAAACTTGGAAGAACCCCTTGAAATTAAAGTATATAGATTCTTCCTACATTTCCTGCCATTTGTAATCACAGACATTACCAGTGGAAAGCCGTGAAATGACCAGCAAACTGATAATATTTACAACTCCGGGCACTTTAGGGAGCGTTTTCACTTGAATTTGCTTTCAAATATTAGGAATTCTTGTTTATACAGCTCAAAATTTGTGCAGAAAGCCTGTAAGTGAGGACTGTACTGCTTATGTTTACAATTGAGGCCACATTACTCTGGCGACTTTTGTATGACTCTGTTAAAATCATGACGGTTCCAGTACAAATTTGTAAGAAAACTCTCTACTTGTGGTAAAACTCTTAAAATACGTAATTAGAGTTTCCAGAACTGATTAAAAACTTGGAAGAACCCCTTGAAATAAAAGTATATAGATTCTTCCTACATTTCCTGCCGTTTGTAATCACAGACATTACCAGTGGAAAGCCGTGAAATGACCAGCAAACTGATAATATTTACAACTCCGGGCACTTTAGGGAGCGTTTTCACTTGAATTTGCTTTCAAATATTAGGAATTCTTGTTTATACAGCTCAAAATTTGTGTAGAAAGGGTGTAAGTGAGGACTGTACTGCTTATGTTTACAATTGAGGCCGCATTACTCTGGCGACTTTTGTATGACTCTGTTAAAATCCTGACGGTTCCAGTACAAATTTGTAAGAAAACTCTCTAGTTGTGGTAAAACTCTTAAAATACGCAATTAGAGTTTCCAGAAGTGATTAAAACCTTGGAAGAACCCCTTGAAATTAAAGTAAATAGATTCTTCCTACATTTCCTGCCGTTTGTAATCGCAGACATTACCAGTGGAAAGCCGTGAAATGACCAGCAAACTGATAATATTTACAACTCTGGGCACTTGAGGGAGCGTTTTCACTTGAATTTGCTTTCAAATATTAGGAATTCTTGTTTATACAGCTCAAAATTTGTGTAGAAAGCCTGTAAGTGAGGACTGTACTGCTTATTTTTACAATTGAGGCCACATTACTCTGGCGACTTTTGTTTGACTCTGTTAAAATCCTGACGGTTCCAGTACAAATTTGTAAGAAAAATCAATAGGTGTGGTAAAACTCTTAAAATACGTAATTAGAGTTTCCAGAAATGATTAAAACCTTGGAAGAACCCCTTGAAATTAAAGTAAATAGATTCTTCCTACATTTCCTGCCGTTTGTAATCACAGACACTACCAATGGAAAGCCTTGAAATGACCAGCAAACTGATAATATTTAAAACTCCGGGCACTTTAGGGAGCGTTTTCACTTGAATTTGCTTTGAAATATTAGGAATTCTTGTTTATACGGCTTAAAATTTGTGTAGAAAGCCTGTAAGTGAGTACTGTACTGCTTATGTTTACAATTGAGGCCGCATTACTCTGGCGACTTTTGTATGACTGTTAAAATCCTGACGGTTCCAGTACATATTTGTAAGAAAACTCTCTAGTTGTGGTAAAACTCTTAAAATACGTAATTAGAGTTTCCAGAAATGATTAAAACCTTGGAAGAACCCGTTGAAATTAAAGTAAATAGATTCTTCCTACATTTTCTGCCGTTTGTAATCACAGACATTACCAGTGGAAAGCCGTGAAATGACCAGCAAACTGATAATATTTACAACTCTGAGCACTTTAGGGAGCGTTTTCACTTGAATTTGCTTTGAAATATTAGGAATTCTTGTTTATACAGCTCAAAGTTTGTGTAGAAAGGGTGTAAGTGAGGACTGTACTGCTTATGTTTACAATTGAGGCCGCATTACTCTGGCGACTTTTGTATGACTCTGTTAAAATCCTGACGGTTCCAGTACAAATTTGTAAGAAAACTCTCTAGTTGTGGTAAAACTCTTAAAATACGCAATTAGAGTTTCCAGAAGTGATTAAAACCTTGGAAGAACCCCTTGAAATTAAAGTAAATAGATTCTTCCTACATTTCCTGCCGTTTGTAATCGCAGACATTACCAGTGGAAAGCCGTGAAATGACCAGCAAACTGATAATATTTACAACTCTGGGCACTTGAGGGAGCGTTTTCACTTGAATTTGCTTTCAAATATTAGGAATTCTTGTTTATACAGCTCAAAATTTGTGTAGAAAGCCTGTAAGTGAGGACTGTACTGCTTATGTTTACAATTGAGGCCACATTACTCTGGCGACTTTTGTATGACTGTTAAAATCCTGACGGTTCCAGTACATATTTGTAAGAAAACTCTCTAGTTGTGGTAAAACTCTTAAAATACGCAATTAGAGTTTCCAGAAATGATTAAAATCTTGGAAGAACCCCTTGAAATTAAAGTAAATAGATTCTTCCTACATTTCCTGCCGTTTGTAATCACAGGCATTACCAATGGAAAGCCGTGAAATGACCAGCAAACTGATAATATTTACAACGCTGGGCACTTGAGGGAGCGTTTTCACTTGAATTTGCTTTCAAATATTAGGAATTCTTGTTTATACAGCTCAAAATTTGTGTAGAAAGCCTGTAAGTGAGGGCTGTACTGCTTATGTTTACAATTGAGGCCACATTACTCTGGCGACTTTTGTATGACTGTTAAAATCCTGACGGTTCCAGTACATATTTGTAAGAAAACCCTCTAGTTGTGGTAAAACTCTTAAAATACGTAATTAGAGTTTCCAAAAATGATTAAAAACTTGGAAGAACCCCTTGAAATTAAAGTAAATAGATTCTTCCTACATTTCCTGCCGTTTGTAATCACAGACATTACCAGTGGAAAGCCGTGAAATGACCAGCAAACTGATAATATTTACAACTCCGGGCACTTTAGGGAGCGTTTTCACTTGAATTTGCTTTCAAATATTAGGAATTCTTGTTTATACAGCTCAAAATTTGTGCAGAAAGCCTGTAAGTGAGGACTGAACTGCTTATGTTTACAATTGAGGCCGCATTACTCTGGCGACTTTTGTATGACTCTGTTAATATCCTGACGGTTCCAGTACAAATTTGTAAGAAAACTCTCTAGGTGTGTTAAAACTCTTAAAATACGTAAGTAGAGTTTCCAGAAATGATTAAAACCTTGGAAGAACCCTTGAAATTAAAGTAAATAGATTCTTCCTACATTTCCTGCCGTTTGTAATCGCAGACATTACCAATGGAAAGCCGTGAAATGACCAGCAAACTGATAATATTTACAACTCCGGGCACTTTAGGGAGCGTTTTCACTTGAATTTGCTTTCAAATATTAGGAATTCTTGTTTATACAGCTCATAATTTTTGTAGAAAGCCTGTAAGTGAGGTTTAAACTGCGTATGTTTACAATTAAGGCCGCATACACTGGCGACTATTGTATGAATCTGTTAAAATCCTTACGGTTCCAGTACATATTTGTAAGAAAACTCTCTGGTTGTGGTAAAAGTCTTAAAATACGCAATTTGAGTTTCAAGAAATAATTAAAATCTTGGAAGAACCCCTTGAAATTAAAGTAAATAGATTCTTCCTACACTTCCTGCCGTTTGTAATCACAGGCATTACCAATGGAAAGCCGTGAAATGACCAGCAAACTGATAATATTTAAAACTCCGGGCACTTCAGGGAGCGTTTTCACTTGAATTTGCTTTCAAATATTAGGAATTCTTGTTTATACAGCTCAAAATTTGTGTAGAAAGCCTGTAAGTGAGGACTGTACTGCTTATGTTTACAATTGAGGCCGCATTACTCTGGCGACTTTTGTATGACTGTTAAAATCCTGACGGTTCCAGTACATATTTGTAAGAAAACTCTCTAGTTGTGGTAAAACTCTTAAAATACGTAATTAGAGTTTCCAGAAATGATTAAAAACTTGGAAGAAAGCCTTGAAATTAAAGTAAATACATTCTTCCTACATTTCCTGCCGTTTGTAATCACAGACATTACCAGTGGAAAGCCGTGAAATGACCAGCAAACTGATAACATTTACAACTCTGTGAACTTTAGGGAGCGTTTTCACTTGAATTTGCTTTGAAATATTAGGAATTCTTGTTTATACAGCTCAAAATTTGTGTAGAAAGCCTGTAAGTGAGGACTGTACTGCTTATGTTTACAATTGAGACTGCATTACTCTGGCGACTTTTGTATGACTCTGTTAAAATCATGACGGTTCCAGTACATATTTGTAAGAAAACTCTCTAGTTGTGGTAAAACTCTTAAAATACGTAATTAGAGTTTCCAGAAATGATTAAAACCTTGGAAGAACCCCTTGAAATTAAAGTAAATAGATTCTTCCTACATTTCCTGCCGTTTGTAATCACAGGCATTACCAATGGAAAGCCGTGAAATGACCAGCAAACTGATAATATTTACAACTCTGGGCACTTGAGGGAGCGTTTTCACTTGAATTTGCTTTCAAATATTAGGAATTCTTGTTTATACAGCTCAAAATTTGTGTAGAAAGCCTGTAAGTGAGGACTGTACTGCTTATGTTTACAATTGAGGCCACATTACTCTGGCGACTTTTGTATGACTGTTAAAATCCTGACGGTTCCAGTACATATTTGTAAGAAAACTCTCTAGTTGTGGTAAAACTCTTAAAATACGTAATTAGAGTTTCCAGAAATGATTAAAAACTTGGAAGAACCCCTTGAAATTAAAGTAAATAGATTCTTCCTACATTTCCTGCCGTGTGTAATCACAGACATTACCAGTGGAAAGCCGTGAAATGACCAGCAAACTGATAACATTTACAACTCTGTGAACTTTAGGGAGCGTTTTCAATTGAATTTGCTTTGAAATATTAGGAATTCTTGTTTATACAGCTCAAAATTTGTGTAGAAAGCCTGTAAGTGAGGACTGTACTGCTTATGTTTACAATTGAGACTGCATTACTCTGGCGACTTTTGTATGACTCTGTTAAAATCATGACGGTTCCAGTACATATTTGTAAGAAAACTCTCTAGTTGTGGTAAAACTCTTAAAATACGTAATTAGAGTTTCCAGAAATGATTAAAACCTTGGAAGAACCCCTTGAAATTAAAGTAAATAGATTCTTCCTACATTTCCTGCCGTTTGTAATCACAGGCATTACCAATGGAAAGCCGTGAAATGACCAGCACACTGATAATATTTACAACTCTGGGCACTTGAGGGAGCGTTTTCACTTGAATTTGCTTTCAAATATTAGGAATTCTTGTTTATACAGCTCAAAATTTGTGTAGAAAGCCTGTAAGTGAGGACTGTACTGCTTATGTTTACAATTGAGGCCACATTACTCTGGCGACTTTTGTATGACTGTTAAAATCCTGACGGTTCCAGTACATATTTGTAAGAAAACTCTCTAGTTGTGGTAAAACTCTTAAAATACGTAATTAGAGTTTCCAGAAATGATTAAAAACTTGGAAGAACCCCTTGAAATTAAAGTAAATAGATTCTTCCTACATTTCCTGCCGTTTGTAATCACAGACATTACCAGTGGAAAGCCGTGAAATGACCAGCAAACTGATAATATTTACAACTCCGGGCACTTTAGGGAGCGTTTTCACTTGAATTTGCTTTCAAATATTAGGAATTCTTGTTTATACAGCTCAAAATTTGTGCAGAAAGCCTGTAAGTGAGGACTGAACTGCTTATGTTTACAATTGAGGCCGCATTACTCTGGCGACTTTTGTATGACTCTGTTAAAATCCTGACGGTTCCAGTACAAATTTGTAAGAAAACTCTCTAGGTGTGGTAAACCTCTTAAAATACGTAATTAGAGTTTCCAGAAATGATTAAAACCTTGGAAGAACCCCTTGAAATTAAAGTAAATAGATTCTTCCTACATTTCCTGCCGTTTGTAATCACAGGCATTACCAATGGAAAGCCGTGAAATGACCAGCACACTGATAATATTTACAACTCTGGGCACTTGAGGGAGCGTTTTCACTTGAATTTGCTTTCAAATATTAGGAATTCTTGTTTATACAGCTCAAAATTTGTGTAGAAAGCCTGTAAGTGAGGACTGTACTGCTTATGTTTACAATTGAGGCCACATTACTCTGGCGACTTTTGTATGACTGTTAAAATCCTGACGGTTCCAGTACATATTTGTAAGAAAACTCTCTAGTTGTGGTAAAACTCTTAAAATACGTAATTAGAGTTTCCAGAAATGATTAAAAACTTGGAAGAACCCCTTGAAATTAAAGTAAATAGATTCTTCCTACATTTCCTGCCGTTTGTAATCACAGACATTACCAGTGGAAAGCCGTGAAATGACCAGCAAACTGATAATATTTACAACTCCGGGCACTTTAGGGAGCGTTTTCACTTGAATTTGCTTTCAAATATTAGGAATTCTTGTTTATACAGCTCAAAATTTGTGCAGAAAGCCTGTAAGTGAGGACTGAACTGCTTATGTTTACAATTGAGGCCGCATTACTCTGGCGACTTTTGTATGACTCTGTTAAAATCCTGACGGTTCCAGTACAAATTTGTAAGAAAACTCTCTAGGTGTGGTAAACCTCTTAAAATACGTAATTAGAGTTTCCAGAAATGATTAAAACCTTGGAAGAACCCCTTGAAATTAAAGTACATAGATTCTTCCTACATTTCCTGCCGTTTGTAATCACAGACATTACCAATGGAAAGCCGTGAAATGACCAGCAAACTGATAATATTTACAACTCTGGGCACTTGAGGGAGCGTTTTCACTTGAATTAGCTTTCAAATATTAGGAATTCTTGTTTATACGGCTCAAAATTTGTGCAGAAAGCCTGTAAGTGAGTTCTGAACTGCTTATGTTTACAATTGAGGCCGCATTACTCTGGCGACTTTTGTATGACTCTGTTAAAATCCTGACGGTTCCAGTACAAATTTGTAAGAAAACGCTCTAGGTGTGGTAAAACTCTTAAAATACGTAATTAGAGTTTCCAGAACTGATTAAAACCTTGGAAGAACCCCTTGAAATTAAAGTAAATAGATTCTTTCTACATTTTCTGCCGTTTGTAATCACAGACATTACCAGTGGAAAGCCGTGAAATGACCAGCAAAATGATAATATTTAAAACTCCGGGCACTTCAGGGAGCGTTTTCACTTGAATTTGCTTTCAAATATTAGGAATTCTTGTTTATACAGCTCAAAATTTGTGTAGAAAGCCTGTAAGTGAGGACTGTACTGCTTATGTTTACAATTGAGGCCACATTACTCTGGCGACTTTTGTATGACTCTGTTAAAATCCTGACGGTTCCAGTACATATTTGTAAGAAAACTCTCTACTTGTGGTAAAACTCTTAAAATACGTAATTAGAGTTTCCAGAAGTGATTAAAAACTTGGAAGAACCCCTTGAAATTAAAGTATATAGATTCTTCCTACATTTCCTGCCATTTGTAATCACAGACATTACCAGTGGAAAGCCGTGAAATGACCAGCAAACTGATAATATTTACAACTCCGGGCACTTTAGGGAGCGTTTTCACTTGAATTTGCTTTCAAATATTAGGAATTCTTGTTTATACAGCTCAAAATTTGTGCAGAAAGCCTGTAAGTGAGGACTGTACTGCTTATGTTTACAATTGAGGCCACATTACTCTGGCGACTTTTGTATGACTCTGTTAAAATCATGACGGTTCCAGTACAAATTTGTAAGAAAACTCTCTACTTGTGGTAAAACTCTTAAAATACGTAATTAGAGTTTCCAGAACTGATTAAAAACTTGGAAGAACCCCTTGAAATAAAAGTATATAGATTCTTCCTACATTTCCTGCCGTTTGTAATCACAGACATTACCAATGGAAAGCCGTGAAATGACCAGCAAACTGATAATAATTACAACTCCGGGCACTTTAGGGAGCGTTTTCACTTGAATTTGCTTTCAAATATTAGGAATTCTTGTTTATACAGCTCAAAATTTGTGCAGAAAGCCTGTAAGTGAGGACTGTACTGCTTATGTTTACAATTGAGGCCGCATTACTCTGGCGACTTTTGTATGACTCTGTTAAAATCCTTACGGTTCCAGTACAAATTTGTAAGAAAACTCTCTAGTTGTGGTAAAACTCTTAAAATACGCAATTAGAGTTTCCAGAAGTGATTAAAACCTTGGAAGAACCCCTTGAAATTAAAGTAAATAGATTCTTCCTACATTTCCTGCCGTTTGTAATCACAGACATTACCAGTGGAAAGCCGTGAAATGACCAGCAAACTGATAATATTTACAACTGTGGACACTTGAGGGAGCGATTTCACTTGAATTTGCTTTCAAATATTAGGAATTCTTGTTTATATAGCTCAAAATTTGTGTAGAAAGCCTGTAAGTGAGGACTGAACTGCTTATGTTTACAATTGAGGCGGCATTACTCTGGCGACTTTTGTTTGACTATGTTAAAATCCTGACGGTTCCAGTACAAATTTGTAAGAAAAATCTCTAGGTGTGGTAAAACTCTTAAAATACGTAATTAGAGTTTCCAGAAATGATTAAAACCTTGGAAGAACCCCTTGAAATTAAAGTAAATAGATTCTTCCTACATTTCCTGCCGTTTGTAATCACAGACACTACCAATGGAAAGCCTTGAAATGACCAGCAAACTGATAATATTTAAAACTCCGGGCACTTTAGGGAGCGTTTTCACTTGAATTTGCTTTGAAATATTAGGAATTCTTGTTTATACGGCTTAAAATTTGTGTAGAAAGCCTGTAAGTGAGGACTGTACTGCTTATGTTTACAATTGAGGCCGCATTACTCTGGCGACTTTTGTATGACTGTTAAAATCCTGACGGTTCCAGTACATATTTGTAAGAAAACTCTCTAGTTGTGGTAAAACTCTTAAAATACGTAATTAGAGTTTCCAGAAATGATTAAAACCTTGGAAGAACCCGTTGAAATTAAAGTAAATAGATTCTTCCTACATTTTCTGCCGTTTGTAATCACAGACATTACCAGTGGAAAGCCGTGAAATGACCAGCAAACTGATAATATTTACAACTCTGAGCACTTTAGGGAGCGTTTTCACTTGAATTTGCTTTGAAATATTAGGAATTCTTGTTTATACAGCTCAAAATTTGTGTAGAAAGCCTGTAAGTGAGGACTGTACTGCTTATGTTTACAATTGAGGCCGCATTACTCTGGCGACTTTTGTATGACTCTGTTAAAATCCTGACGGTTCCAGTACAAATTTGTAAGAAAACTCTCTAGTTGTGGTAAAACTCTTAAAATACGCAATTAGAGTTTCCAGAAGTGATTAAAACCTTGGAAGAACCCCTTGAAATTAAAGTAAATAGATTCTTCCTACATTTCCTGCCGTTTGTAATCGCAGACATTACCAGTGGAAAGCCGTGAAATGACCAGCAAACTGATAATATTTACAACTCTGGGCACTTGAGGGAGCGTTTTCACTTGAATTTGCTTTCAAATATTAGGAATTCTTGTTTATACAGCTCATAATTTTTGTAGACAGCCTGTAAGTGAGGTTTAAACTGCGTATGTTCTCAATTGAGGCCGCATTACTCTGGCGACTATTGTATGACTCTGTTAAAATCCTTACGGTTCCAGTACATATTTGTAAGAAAACTCTCTGGTTGTGGTAAAAGTCTTAAAATACGCAATTAGAGTTTCCAGAAATGATTAAAACCTTGGAAAAACCCCTTGAAATTAAAGTAAATAGATTCTTCCTACATTTCCTGCCGTTTGTAATCACAGGCATTACCAATGGAAAGCCGTGAAATGACCAGCAAACTGATAATATTTACAACTCTGGGCACTTGAGGGAGCGTTTTCACTTGAATTTGCTTTCAAATATTAGGAATTCTTGTTTATACAGCTCAAAATTTGTGTAGAAAGCCTGTAAGTGAGGACTGTACTGCTTATGTTTACAATTGAGGCCACATTACTCTGGCGACTTTTGTATGACTGTTAAAATCCTGACGGTTCCAGTACGTATTTGTAAGAAAACTCTCTAGGTGTGGTAAAACTCTTAAAATACGTAATTAGAGTTTCCAGAAATGATTAAAAACTTGGAAGAACCCCTTGAAATTAAAGTAAATAGATTCTTCCTACATTTCCTGCCGTTTGTAATCACAGACATTACCAGTGGAAAGACGTGAAATGACCAGCAAACTGATAATATTTACAACTCCGGGCACTATAGGGAGCGTTTTCACTTGAATTTGCTTTCAAATATTAGGAATTCTTGTTTATACAGCTCAAAATTTGTGCAGAAAGCCTGTAAGTGAGGACTGAACTGCTTATGTTTACAATTGAGGCCGCATTACTCTGGCGACTTTTGTATGACTCTGTTAATATCCTGACGGTTCCAGTACAAATTTGTAAGAAAACTCTCTAGGTGTGTTAAAACTCTTAAAATACGTAAGTAGAGTTTCCAGAAATGATTAAAACCTTGGAAGAACCCCTTGAAATTAAAGTAAATAGATTCTTCCTACATTTCCTGCCGTTTGTAATCACAGACATTACCAGTGGAAAGCCGTGAAATGACCAGCAAACTGATAATATTTACAACTCTGGGCACTTGAGGGATTGTTTTCACTTGAATTAGCTTTCAAATATTAGGAATTCTTGTTTATACAGCTCAAAATTTGTGCAGAAAGCCTGTAAGTGAGTACTGACCTGCTTATGTTTACAATTGAGGCCGCATTACTCTGGCGACTTTTGTATGACTCTGTTAAAATCCTGACGGTTCCAGTACAAATTTGTAAGAAAACTCTCTAGGTGTGGTAAAACTCTTAAAATACGTAATTAGAGTTTCCAGAAATGATTAAAACCTTGGAAGAACCCCTTGAAATTAAAGTAAATAGATTCTTTCTACATTTCCTGCCGTTTGTAATCACAGACATTACCAGTGGAAAGCCGTGAAATGACCAGCAAAATGATAATATTTACAACTCTGGGCACTTGAGGGAGCGTTTTCACTTGAATTTGCTTTCAAATATTAGGAATTCTTGTTTATACAGCTCAAAATTTGTGTAGAAAGCCTGTAAGTGAGGACTGTACTGCTTATGTTTACAATTGAGGCCACATTACTCTGGCGACTTTTGTATGACTCTGTTAAAATCCTGACGGTTCCAGTACATATTTGTAAGAAAACTCTCTACTTGTGGTAAAACTCTTAAAATACGTAATTAGAGTTTCCAGAAGTGATTAAAAACTTGGAAGAACCCCTTGAAATTAAAGTATATAGATTCTTCCTACATTTCCTGCCGTTTGTAATCACAGACATTACCAGTGGAAAGCCGTGAAATGACCAGCAAACTGATAATATTTACAACTCCGGGCATTTTAGGGAGCGTTTTCACTTGAATTTGCTTTCAAATATTAGGAATTCTTGTTTATACAGGTCAAAATTTGTGCAGAAAGCCTGTAAGTGAGGACTGTACTGCTTATGTTTACAATTGAGGCCACATTACTCTGGCGACTTTTGTATGACTCTGTTAAAATGATGATGGTTCCAGTACAAATTTGTAAGAAAACTCTCTACTTGTGGTAAAACTCTTAAAATACGTAATTAGAGTTTCCAGAAGTGATTAAAAACTTGGAAGAACCCCTTGAAATAAAAGTATATAGATTCTTCCTACATTTCCTGCCGTTTGTAATCACAGACATTACCAGTGGAAAGCCGTGAAATGACCAGCAAACTGATAATATTTACAACTCCGGGCACTTTAGGGAGCGTTTTCACTTGAATTTGCTTTCAAATATTAGGAATTCTTGTTTATACAGCTCAAAATTTGTGCAGAAAGCCTGTAAGTGAGGACTGTACTGCTTATGTTTACAATTGAGGCCGCATTACTCTGGCGACTTTTGTATGACTCTGTTAAAATCCTTACGGTTCCAGTACAAATTTGTAAGAAAACTCTCTAGGTGTGGTAAAACTCTTAAAATACGTAATTAGAGTTTCCAGAAATGATTAAAACCTTGGAAGAACCCCTTGAAATTAAAGTAAATAGATTCTTCCTACATTTCCTGCCGTTTGTAATCACAGACATTACCAGTGGAAAGCCGTGAAATGACGAGCAAACTGATAATATTTACAACTCTGGGCACTTTAGGGAGCGTTTTCACTTGAATTTGCTTTCAAATATTAGGAATTCTTGTTTATACAGCTCATAATTTTTGTAGACAGCCTGTAAGTGAGGTTTAAACTGCGTATGTTCTCAATTGAGGCCGCATTACTCTGGCGACTATTGTATGACTCTGTTAAAATCCTTACGGTTCCAGTACATATTTGTAAGAAAACTCTCTGGTTGTGGTAAAAGTCTTAAAATACGCAATTAGAGTTTCCAGAAATGATTAAAACCTTGGAAAAACCCCTTGAAATTAAAGTAAATAGATTCTTCCTACATTTCCTGCCGTTTGTAATCACAGGCATTACCAATGGAAAGCCGTGAAATGACCAGCAAACTGATAATATTTACAACTCTGGGCACTTGAGGGAGCGTTTTCACTTGAATTTGCTTTCAAATATTAGGAATTCTTGTTTATACAGCTCAAAATTTGTGTAGAAAGCCTGTAAGTGAGGACTGTACTGCTTATGTTTACAATTGAGGCCACATTACTCTGGCGACTTTTGTATGACTGTTAAAATCCTGATGGTTCCAGTACATATTTGTAAGAAAACTCTCTAGTTGTGGTAAAACTCTTAAAATACGTAATTAGAGTTTCCAGAAATGATTAAAACCTTGGAAGAACCCCTTGAAATTAAAGTAAATAGATTCTTCCTACATTTCCTGCCGTTTGTAATCACAGACATTACCAGTGGAAAGACGTGAAATGACCAGCAAACTGATAATATTTACAACTCCGGGCACTATAGGGAGCGTTTTCACTTGAATTTGCTTTCAAATATTAGGAATTCTTGTTTATACAGCTCAAAATTTGTGCAGAAAGCCTGTAAGTGAGGACTGAACCGTTTATGTTTACAATTGAGGCCGCATTACTCTGGCGACTTTTGTATGACTCTGTTAATATCCTGACGGTTCCAGTACAAATTTGTAAGAAAACTCTCTAGGTGTGTTAAAACTCTTAAAATACGTAAGTAGAGTTTCCAGAAATGATTAAAACCTTGGAAGAACCCCTTGAAATTAAAGTAAATAGATTCTTCCTACATTTCCTGCCGTTTGTAATCACAGACATTACCAGTGGAAAGCCGTGAAATGACCAGCAAACTGATAATATTTACAACTCTGGGCACTTGAGGGAGCGTTTTCACTTGAATTTGCTTTCAAATATTAGGAATTCTTGTTTATACAGCTCAAAATTTGTGTAGAAAGCCTGTAAGTGAGGACTGTACTGCTTATGTTTACAATTGAGGCCACATTACTCTGTCGACTTTTGTATGACTCTGTTAAAATCCTGACGGTTCCAGTACATATTTGTAAGAAAACTCTCTACTTGTGGTAAAACTCTTCAAATACGTAATTAGAGTTTCCAGAAGTGATTAAAAACTTGGAAGAACCCCTTGAAATTAAAGTATATAGATTCTTCCTACATTTCCTGCCGTTTGTAATCACAGACATTACCAGTGGAAAGCCGTGAAATGACCAGCAAACTGATAATATTTACAACTCCGGGCACTTTAGGGAGCGTTTTCACTTGAATTTGCTTTCAAATATTAGGAATTCTTGTTTATACAGGTCAAAATTTGTGCAGAAAGCCTGTAAGTGAGGACTGTACTGCTTATGTTTACAATTGAGGCCACATTACTCTGGCGACTTTTGTATGACTCTGTTAAAATGATGACGGTTCCAGTACAAATTTGTAAGAAAACTCTCTACTTGTGGTAAAACTCTTAAAATACGCAATTAGAGTTTCCAGAAGTGATTAAAACCTTGGAAGAACCCCTTGAAATAAAAGTATATAGATTCTTCCTACATTTCCTGCCGTTTGTAATCACAGACATTACCAGTGGAAAGCCGTGAAATGACCAGCAAACTGATAATATTTACAACTCCGGGCACTTTAGGGAGCGTTTTCACTTGAATTTGCTTTCAAATATTAGGAATTCTTGTTTATACAGCTCAAAATTTGTGCAGAAAGCCTGTAAGTGAGGACTGTACTGCTTATGTTTACAATTGAGGCCGCATTACTCTGGCGACTTTTGTATGACTCTGTTAAAATCCTTACGGTTCCAGTACAAATTTGTAAGAAAACTCTCTAGTTGTGGTAAAACTCTTAAAATACGCAATTAGAGTTTCCAGAAGTGATTAAAACCTTGGAAGAACCCCTTGAAATTAAAGTAAATAGATTCTTCCTACATTTCCTGCCGTTTGTAATCACAGACATTACCAGTGGAAAGCCGTGAAATGACCAGCAAACTGATAATATTTACAACTGTGGGCACTTGAGGGAGCGTTTTCACTTGAATTTGCTTTCAAATATTAGGAATTCTTGTTTATACAGCTCAAAATTTGTGTAGAAAGCCTGTAAGTGAGGACAGAACTGCTTATGTTTACAATTGAGGCGGCATTACTCTGGCGAATTTTGTTTGACTCTGTTAAAATCCTGACGGTTCCAGTACAAATTTGTAAGAAAAATCTCTAGGTGTGGTAAAACTCTTAAAATACGTAATTAGAGTTTCCAGAAATGATTAAAACCTTGGAAGAACCCCTTGAAATTAAAGTAAATAGATTCTTCCTACATTTCCTGCCGTTTGTAATCACAGACACTACCAATGGAAAGCCGTGAAATGACCAGCAAACTGATAATATTTACAACTCCGGGCACTTTAGGGAGCGTTTTCACTTGAATTTGCTTTCAAATATTAGGAATTCTTGTTTATACGGCTTAAAATTTGTGTAGAAAGCCTGTAAGTGAGGACTGTACTGCTTATGTTTACAATTGAGGCCGCATTACTCTGGCGACTTTTGTATGACTGTTAAAATCCTGACGGTTCCAGTACATATTTGTAAGAAAACTCTCTAGTTGTGGTAAAACTCTTAAAATACGTAATTAGAGTTTCCAGAAATGATTAAAACCTTGGAAGAACCCGTTGAAATTAAAGAAAATAGATTCTTCCTACATTTCCTGCCGTTTGTAATCACATTCATTACCAGTGGAAAGCCGTGAAATGACCAGCAAACTGATAATATTTACAACTCTGAGCACTTTAGGGAGCGTTTTCACTTGAATTTGCTTTGAAATATTAGGAATTCTTGTTTATACAGCTCAAAATTTGTGTAGAAAGCCTGTAAGTGAGGACTGTACTGCTTATGTTTACAATTGAGGCCGCATTACTATGGCGACTTTTGTATGACTCTGTTAAAATCCTGACGGTTCCAGTACAAATTTGTAAGAAAACTCTCTAGTTGTGGTAAAACTCTTAAAATACGCAATTAGAGTTTCCAGAAGTGATTAAAACCTTGGAAGAACCCCTTGAAATTAAAGTAAATAGATTCTTCCTACATTTCCTGCCGTTTGTAATCGCAGACATTACCAGTGGAAAGCCGTGAAATGACCAGCAAACTGATAATATTTACAACTCTGGGCACTTGAGGGAGCGTTTTCACTTGAATTAGCTTTCAAATATTTGGAATTCTTGTTTATACAGCTCAAAATTTGTGCAGAAAGCCTGTAAGTGAGTACTGAACTGCTTATGTTTACAATTGAGGCCCCATTACTCTGGCGACTTTTGTATGACTCTGTTAAAATCCTGACGGTTCCAGTACAAATTTGTAAGAAAACTCTCTAGGTGTGGTAAAACTCTTAAAATACGTAATTAGAGTTTCCAGAAATGATTAAAACCTTGGAAGAACCCCTTGAAATTAAAGTAAATAGATTCTTCCTACATTTCCTGCCGTTTGTAATCACAGACATTACCAGTGGAAAGCCGTGAAATGACCAGCAAACTGATAATATTTACAACGCTGGGCACTTGAGGGAGCGTTTTCACTTGAATTTGCTTTCAAATATTAGGAATTCTTGTTTATACAGCTCAAAATTTGTGTAGAAAGCCTGTAAGTGAGGACTGTACTGCTTATGTTTACAATTGAGGCCACATTAGTCTGTCGACTTTTGTATGACTCTGTTAAAATCCTGACGGTTCCAGTACATATTTGTAAGAAAACTCTCTACTTGTGGTAAAACTCTTCAAATACGTAATTAGAGTTTCCAGAAGTGATTAAAAACTTGGAAGAACCCCTTGAAATTAAAGTATATAGATTCTTCCTACATTTCCTGCCGTTTGTAATCACAGACATTACCAGTGGAAAGCCGTGAAATGACCAGCAAACTGATAATATTTACAACTCCGGGCACTTTAGGGAGCGTTTTCACTTGAATTTGCTTTCAAATATTAGGAATTCTTGTTTATACAGCTCAAAATTTGTGCAGAAAGCCTGTAAGTGAGGACTGTACTGCTTATGTTTACAATTGAGGCCACATTACTCTGGCGACTTTTGTATGACTCTGTTAAAATGATGACGGTTCTAGTACAAATTTGTAAGAAAACTCTCTACTTGTGGTAAAACTCTTAAAATACGTAATTAGAGTTTCCAGAAGTGATTAAAAACTTGGAAGAACCCCTTGAAATAAAAGTATATAGATTCTTCCTACATTTCCTGCCGTTTGTAATCACAGACATTACCAGTGGAAAGCCGTGAAATGACCAGCAAACTGATAATATTTACAACTCCGGGCACTTTAGGGAGCGTTTTCACTTGAATTTGCTTTCAAATATTAGGAATTCTTGTTTATACAGCTCAAAATTTGTGCAGAAAGCCTGTAAGTGAGGACTGTACTGCTTATGTTTACAATTGAGGCCGCATTACTCTGGCGACTTTTGTATGACTCTGTTAAAATCCTTACGGTTCCAGTACAAATTTGTAAGAAAACTCTCTAGTTGTGGTAAAACTCTTAAAATACGCAATTAGAGTTTCCAGAAGTGATTAAAACCTTGGAAGAACCCCTTGAAATTAAAGTAAATAGATTCTTCCTACATTTCCTGCCGTTTGTAATCACAGACATTACCAGTGGAAAGCCGTGAAATGACCAGCAAACTGATAATATTTACAACTGTGGGCACTTGAGGGAGCGTTTTCACTTGAATTTGCTTTCAAATATTAGGAATTCTTGTTTATACAGCTCAAAATTTGTGTAGAAAGCCTGTAAGTGAGGACAGAACTGCTTATGTTTACAATTGAGGCGGCATTACTCGGGCGAATTTTGTTTGACTCTGTTAAAATCCTGACGGTTCCAGTACAAATTTGTAAGAAAAATCTCTAGGTGTGGTAAAACTCTTAAAATACGTAATTAGAGTTTCCAGAAATGATTAAAACCTTGGAAGAACCCCTTGAAATTAAAGTAAATAGATTCTTCCTACATTTCCTGCCGTTTGTAATCACAGACACTACCAATGGAAAGCCGTGAAATGACCAGCAAACTGATAATATTTACAACTCCGGGCACTTTAGGGAGCGTTTTCACTTGAATTTGCTTTCAAATATTAGGAATTCTTGTTTATACGGCTTAAAATTTGTGTAGAAAGCCTGTAAGTGAGGACTGTACTGCTTATGTTTACAATTGAGGCCGCATTACTCTGGCGACTTTTGTATGACTGTTAAAATCCTGACGGTTCCAGTACATATTTGTAAGAAAACTCTCTAGTTGTGGTAAAACTCTTAAAATACGTAATTAGAGTTTCCAGAAATGATTAAAACCTTGGAAGAACCCGTTGAAATTAAAGTAAATAGATTCTTCCTACATTTCCTGCCGTTTGTAATCACATTCATTACCAGTGGAAAGCCGTGAAATGACCAGCAAACTGATAATATTTACAACTCTGAGCACTTTAGGGAGCGTTTTCACTTGAATTTGCTTTGAAATATTAGGAATTCTTGTTTATACAGCTCAAAATTTGTGTAGAAAGCCTGTAAGTGAGGACTGTACTGCTTATGTTTACAATTGAGGCCGCATTACTATGGCGACTTTTGTATGACTCTGTTAAAATCGTGACGGTTCCAGTACAAATTTGTAAGAAAACTCTCTAGTTGTGGTAAAACTCTTAAAATACGCAATTAGAGTTTCCAGAAGTGATTAAAACCTTGGAAGAACCCCTTGAAATTAAAGTAAATAGATTCTTCCTACATTTCCTGCCGTTTGTAATCGCAGACATTACCAGTGGAAAGCCGTGAAATGACCAGCAAACTGATAATATTTACAACTCTGGGCACTTGAGGGAGCGTTTTCACTTGAATTAGCTTTCAAATATTAGGAATTCTTGTTTATACAGCTCAAAATTTGTGCAGAAAGCCTGTAAGTGAGTACTGAACTGCTTATGTTTACAATTGAGGCCCCATTACTCTGGCGACTTTTGTATGACTCTGTTAAAATCCTGACGGTTCCAGTACAAATTTGTAAGAAAACTCTCTAGGTGTGGTAAAACTCTTAAAATACGTAATTAGAGTTTCCAGAAATGATTAAAACCTTGGAAGAACCCCTTGAAATTAAAGTAAATAGATTCTTCCTACATTTCCTGCCGTTTGTAATCACAGACATTACCAGTGGAAAGCCGTGAAATGACCAGCAAACTGATAATATTTACAACTCTGGGCACTTTAGGGAGCGTTTTCACTTGAATTTGCTTTCAAATATTAGGAATTCTTGTTTATACAGCTCATAATTTTTGTAGAAAGCCTGTAAGTGAGGTTTAAACTGCGTATGTTTACAATTGAGGCCGCATTACTCTGTCGACTATTGTATGACTCTGTTAAAATCCTTACGGTTCCAGTACATATTTGTAAGAAAACTCTCTGGTTGTGGTAAAAGTCTTAAAATACGCAATTAGAGTTTCCAGAAATGATTAAAATCTTGGAAGAACCCCTTGAAATTAAAGTAAATAGATTCTTCCTACATTTCCTGCCGTTTGTAATCACAGGCATTACCAATGGAAAGCCGTGAAATGACCAGCAAACTGATAATATTTACAACGCTGGGCACTTGAGGGAGCGTTTTCACTTGAATTTGCTTTCAAATATTAGGAATTCTTGTTTATACAGCTCAAAATTTGTGTAGAAAGCCTGTAAGTGAGGGCTGTACTGCTTATGTTTACAATTGAGGCCACATTACTCTGGCGACTTTTGTATGACTGTTAAAATCCTGACGGTTCCAGTACATATTTGTAAGAAAACCCTCTAGTTGTGGTAAAACTCTTAAAATACGTAATTAGAGTTTCCAGAAATGATTAAAAACTTGGAAGAACCCCTTGAAATTAAAGTAAATAGATTCTTCCTACATTTCCTGCCGTTTGTAATCACAGACATTACCAGTGGAAAGCCGTGAAATGACCAGCAAACTGATAATATTTACAACTCCGGGCACTTTAGGGAGCGTTTTCACTTGAATTTGCTTTCAAATATTAGGAATTCTTGTTTATACAGCTCAAAATTTGTGCAGAAAGCCTGTAAGTGAGGACTGAACTGCTTATGTTTACAATTGAGGCCGCATTACTCTGGCGACTTTTGTATGACTCTGTTAATATCCTGACGGTTCCAGTACAAATTTGTAAGAAAACTCTCTAGGTGTGTTAAAACTCTTAAAATACGTAAGTAGAGTTTCCAGAAATGATTAAAACCTTGGAAGAACCCTTGAAATTAAAGTAAATAGATTCTTCCTACATTTCCTGCCGTTTGTAATCACAGACATTACCAATGGAAAGCCGTGAAATGACCAGCAAACTGATAATATTTACAACTCCGGGCACTTTAGGGAGCGTTTTCACTTGAATTTGCTTTCAAATATTAGGAATTCTTGTTTATACAGCTCATAATTTTTGTAGAAAGCCTGTAAGTGAGGTTTAAACTGCGTATGTTTACAATTAAGGCCGCATACTCTGGCGACTATTGTATGAATCTGTTAAAATCCTTACGGTTCCAGTACATATTTGTAAGAAAACTCTCTGGTTGTGGTAAAAGTCTTAAAATACGCAATTTGAGTTTCCAGAAATAATTAAAATCTTGGAAGAACCCCTTGAAATTAAAGTAAATAGATTCTTCCTACACTTCCTGCCGTTTGTAATCACAGGCATTACCAATGGAAAGCCGTGAAATGACCAGCAAACTGATAATATTTAAAACTCCGGGCACTTCAGGGAGCGTTTTCACTTGAATTTGCTTTCAAATATTAGGAATTCTTGTTTATACAGCTCAAAATTTGTGTAGAAAGCCTGTAAGTGAGGACTGTACTGCTTATGTTTACAATTGAGGCCGCATTACTCTGGCGACTTTTGTATGACTGTTAAAATCCTGACGGTTCCAGTACATATTTGTAAGAAAACTCTCTAGTTGTGGTAAAACTCTTAAAATACGTAATTAGAGTTTCCAGAAATGATTAAAAACTTGGAAGAAAGCCTTGAAATTAAAGTAAATACATTCTTCCTACATTTCCTGCCGTTTGTAATCACAGACATTACCAGTGGAAAGCCGTGAAATGACCAGCAAACTGATAACATTTACAACTCTGTGAACTTTAGGGAGCGTTTTCACTTGAATTTGCTTTGAAATATTAGGAATTCTTGTTTATACAGCTCAAAATTTGTGTAGAAAGCCTGTAAGTGAGGACTGTACTGCTTATGTTTACAATTGAGACTGCATTACTCTGGCGACTTTTGTATGACTCTGTTAAAATCATGACGGTTCCAGTACATATTTGTAAGAAAACTCTCTAGTTGTGGTAAAACTCTTAAAATACGTAATTAGAGTTTCCAGAAATGATTAAAACCTTGGAAGAACCCCTTGAAATTAAAGTAAATAGATTCTTCCTACATTTCCTGCCGTTTGTAATCACAGGCATTACCAATGGAAAGCCGTGAAATGACCAGCAAACTGATAATATTTACAACTCTGGGCACTTGAGGGAGCGTTTTCACTTGAATTTGCTTTCAAATATTAGGAATTCTTGTTTATACAGCTCAAAATTTGTGTAGAAAGCCTGTAAGTGAGGACTGTACTGCTTATGTTTACAATTGAGGCCACATTACTCTGGCGACTTTTGTATGACTGTTAAAATCCTGACGGTTCCAGTACATATTTGTAAGAAAACTCTCTAGTTGTGGTAAAACTCTTAAAATACGTAATTAGAGTTTCCAGAAATGATTAAAAACTTGGAAGAACCCCTTGAAATTAAAGTAAATAGATTCTTCCTACATTTCCTGCCGTGTGTAATCACAGACATTACCAGTGGAAAGCCGTGAAATGACCAGCAAACTGATAACATTTACAACTCTGTGAACTTTAGGGAGCGTTTTCAATTGAATTTGCTTTGAAATATTAGGAATTCTTGTTTATACAGCTCAAAATTTGTGTAGAAAGCCTGTAAGTGAGGACTGTACTGCTTATGTTTACAATTGAGACTGCATTACTCTGGCGACTTTTGTATGACTCTGTTAAAATCATGACGGTTCCAGTACATATTTGTAAGAAAACTCTCTAGTTGTGGTAAAACTCTTAAAATACGTAATTAGAGTTTCCAGAAATGATTAAAACCTTGGAAGAACCCCTTGAAATTAAAGTAAATAGATTCTTCCTACATTTCCTGCCGTTTGTAATCACAGGCATTACCAATGGAAAGCCGTGAAATGACCAGCACACTGATAATATTTACAACTCTGGGCACTTGAGGGAGCGTTTTCACTTGAATTTGCTTTCAAATATTAGGAATTCTTGTTTATACAGCTCAAAATTTGTGTAGAAAGCCTGTAAGTGAGGACTGTACTGCTTATGTTTACAATTGAGGCCACATTACTCTGGCGACTTTTGTATGACTCTGTTAAAATCATGACGGTTCCAGTACATATTTGTAAGAAAACTCTCTAGTTGTGGTAAAACTCTTAAAATACGTAATTAGAGTTTCCAGAAATGATTAAAAACTTGGAAGAACCCCTTGAAATTAAAGTAAATAGATTCTTCCTACATTTCCTGCCGTTTGTAATCACAGACATTACCAGTGGAAAGCCGTGAAATGACCAGCAAACTGATAATATTTACAACTCCGGGCACTTTAGGGAGCGTTTTCACTTGAATTTGCTTTCAAATATTAGGAATTCTTGTTTATACAGCTCAAAATTTGTGCAGAAAGCCTGTAAGTGAGGACTGAACTGCTTATGTTTACAATTGAGGCCGCATTACTCTGGCGACTTTTGTATGACTCTGTTAAAATCCTGACGGTTCCAGTACAAATTTGTAAGAAAACTCTCTAGGTGTGGTAAACCTCTTAAAATACGTAATTAGAGTTTCCAGAAATGATTAAAACCTTGGAAGAACCCCTTGAAATTAAAGTACATAGATTCTTCCTACATTTCCTGCCGTTTGTAATCACAGACATTACCAATGGAAAGCCGTGAAATGACCAGCAAACTGATAATATTTACAACTCCGGGCACTTTAGGGAGCGTTTTCACTTGAATTTGCTTTCAAATATTAGGAATTCTTGTTTATACAGCTCAAAATTTGTGCAGAAAGCCTGTAAGTGAGGACTGTACTGCTTATGTTTACAATTGAGGCCACATTACTCTGGCGACTTTTGTATGACTCTGTTAAAATCATGACGGTTCCAGTACAAATTTGTAAGAAAACTCTCTACTTGTGGTAAAACTCTTAAAATACGTAATTAGAGTTTCCAGAACTGATTAAAAACTTGGAAGAACCCCTTGAAATAAAAGTATATAGATTCTTCCTACATTTCCTGCCGTTTGTAATCACAGACATTACCAGTGGAAAGCCGTGAAATGACCAGCAAACTGATAATATTTACAACTCCGGGCACTTTAGGGAGCGTTTTCACTTGAATTTGCTTTCAAATATTAGGAATTCTTGTTTATACAGCTCAAAATTTGTGCAGAAAGCCTGTAAGTGAGGACTGTACTGCTTATGTTTACAATTGAGGCCGCATTACTCTGGCGACTTTTGTATGACTCTGTTAAAATCCTTACGGTTCCAGTACAAATTTGTAAGAAAACTCTCTAGTTGTGGTAAAACTCTTAAAATACGCAATTAGAGTTTCCAGAAGTGATTAAAACCTTGGAAGAACCCCTTGAAATTAAAGTAAATAGATTCTTCCTACATTTCCTGCCGTTTGTAATCACAGACATTACCAGTGGAAAGCCGTGAAATGACCAGCAAACTGATAATATTTACAACTGTGGACACTTGAGGGAGCGATTTCACTTGAATTTGCTTTCAAATATTAGGAATTCTTGTTTATATAGCTCAAAATTTGTGTAGAAAGCCTGTAAGTGAGGACTGAACTGCTTATGTTTACAATTGAGGCGGCATTACTCTGGCGACTTTTGTTTGACTCTGTTAAAATCCTGACGGTTCCAGTACAAATTTGTAAGAAAAATCTCTAGGTGTGGTAAAACTCTTAAAATACGTAATTAGAGTTTCCAGAAATGATTAAAACCTTGGAAGAACCCCTTGAAATTAAAGTAAATAGATTCTTCCTACATTTCCTGCCGTTTGTAATCACAGACACTACCAATGGAAAGCCTTGAAATGACCAGCAAACTGATAATATTTAAAACTCCGGGCACTTTAGGGAGCGTTTTCACTTGAATTTGCTTTGAAATATTAGGAATTCTTGTTTATACGGCTTAAAATTTGTGTAGAAAGCCTGTAAGTGAGGACTGTACTGCTTATGTTTACAATTGAGGCCGCATTACTCTGGCGACTTTTGTATGACTGTTAAAATCCTGACGGTTCCAGTACATATTTGTAAGAAAACTCTCTAGTTGTGGTAAAACTCTTAAAATACGTAATTAGAGTTTCCAGAAATGATTAAAACCTTGGAAGAACCCGTTGAAATTAAAGTAAATAGATTCTTCCTACATTTTCTGCCGTTTGTAATCACAGACATTACCAGTGGAAAGCCGTGAAATGACCAGCAAACTGATAATATTTACAACTCTGAGCACTTTAGGGAGCGTTTTCACTTGAATTTGCTTTGAAATATTAGGAATTCTTGTTTATACAGCTCAAAATTTGTGAAGAAAGCCTGTAAGTGAGGACTGTACTGCTTATGTTTACAATTGAGGCCGCATTACTCTGGCGACTTTTGTATGACTCTGTTAAAATCCTGACGGTTCCAGTACAAATTTGTAAGAAAACTCTCTAGTTGTGGTAAAACTCTTAAAATACGCAATTAGAGTTTCCAGAAGTGATTAAAACCTTGGAAGAACCCCTTGAAATTAAAGTAAATAGATTCTTCCTACATTTCCTGCCGTTTGTAATCGCAGACATTACCAGTGGAAAGCCGTGAAATGACCAGCAAACTGATAATATTTACAACTCTGGGCACTTGAGGGAGCGTTTTCACTTGAATTTGCTTTCAAATATTAGGAATTCTTGTTTATACAGCTCAAAATTTGTGCAGAAAGCCTGTAAGTGAGTACTGAACTGCTTATGTTTACAATTGAGGCGGCATTACTCTGGCGACTTTTGTATGACTCTGTTAAAATCCTGACGGTTCCAGTACAAATTTGTAAGAAAACTCTCTAGGTGTGGTAAAACTCTTAAAATACGTAATTAGAGTTTCCAGAAATGATTAAAACCTTGGAAGAACCCCTTGAAATTAAAGTAAATAGATTCTTTCTACATTTCCTGCCATTTGTAATCACAGACATTACCAGTGGAAAGCCGTGAAATGACCAGCAAAATGATAATATTTACAACTCCGGGCACTTGAGGGAGCGTTTTCACTTGAATTTGCTTTCAAATATTAGGAATTCTTGTTTATACAGCTCAAAATTTGTGTAGAAAGCCTGTAAGTGAGGACTGTACTGCTTATGTTTACAATTGAGGCCACATTACTCTGGCGACTTTTGTATGACTCTGTTAAAATCCTGACGGTTCCAGTACATATTTGTAAGAAAACTCTCTACTTGTGGTAAAACTCTTAAAATACGTAATTAGAGTTTCCAGAAGTGATTAAAAACTTGGAAGAACCCCTTGAAATTAAAGTATATAGATTCTTCCTACATTTCCTGCCATTTGTAATCACAGACATTACCAGTGGAAAGCCGTGAAATGACCAGCAAACTGATAATATTTACAACTCCGGGCACTTTAGGGAGCGTTTTCACTTGAATTTGCTTTCAAATATTAGGAATTCTTGTTTATACAGCTCAAAATTTGTGCAGAAAGCCTGTAAGTGAGGACTGTACTGCTTATGTTTACAATTGAGGCCACATTACTCTGGCGACTTTTGTATGACTCTGTTAAAATCATGACGGTTCCAGTACAAATTTGTAAGAAAACTCTCTACTTGTGGTAAAACTCTTAAAATACGTAATTAGAGTTTCCAGAACTGATTAAAAACTTGGAAGAACCCCTTGAAATAAAAGTATATAGATTCTTCCTACATTTCCTGCCGTTTGTAATCACAGACATTACCAGTGGAAAGCCGTGAAATGACCAGCAAACTGATAATATTTACAACTCCGGGCACTTTAGGGAGCGTTTTCACTTGAATTTGCTTTCAAATATTAGGAATTCTTGTTTATACAGCTCAAAATTTGTGCAGAAAGCCTGTAAGTGAGGACTGTACTGCTTATGTTTACAATTGAGGCGGCATTACTCTGGCGACTTTTGTATGACTCTGTTAAAATCCTTACGGTTCCAGTACAAATTTGTAAGAAAACTCTCTAGTTGTGGTAAAACTCTTAAAATACGCAATTAGAGTTTCCAGAAGTGATTAAAACCTTGGAAGAACCCCTTGAAATTAAAGTAAATAGATTCTTCCTACATTTCCTGCCGTTTGTAATCACAGACATTACCAGTGGAAAGCCGTGAAATGACCAGCAAACTGATAATATTTACAACTGTGGACACTTGAGGGAGCGTTTTCACTTGAATTTGCTTTCAAATATTAGGAATTCTTGTTTATATAGCTCAAAATTTGTGTAGAAAGCCTGTAAGTGAGGACTGAACTGCTTATGTTTACAATTGAGGCGGCATTACTCTGGCGACTTTTGTTTGACTCTTTTAAAATCCTGACGGTTCCAGTACAAATTTGTAAGAAAAATCTCTAGGTGTGGTAAAACTCTTAAAATACGTAATTAGAGTTTCCAGAAATGATTAAAACCTTGGAAGAACCCCTTGAAATTAAAGTAAATAGATTCTTCCTACATTTCCTGCCGTTTGTAATCACAGACACTACCAATGGAAAGCCTTGAAATGACCAGCAAACTGATAATATTTAAAACTCCGGGCACTTTAGGGAGCGTTTTCACTTGAATTTGCTTTGAAATATTAGGAATTCTTGTTTATACGGCTTAAAATTTGTGTAGAAAGCCTGTAAGTGAGGACTGTACTGCTTATGTTTACAATTGAGGCCGCATTACTCTGGCGACTTTTGTATGACTGTTAAAATCCTGACGGTTCCAGTACATATTTGTAAGAAAACTCTCTAGTTGTGGTAAAACTCTTAAAATACGTAATTAGAGTTTCCAGAAATGATTAAAACCTTGGAAGAACCCGTTGAAATTAAAGTAAATAGATTCTTCCTACATTTTCTGCCGTTTGTAATCACAGACATTACCAGTGGAAAGCCGTGAAATGACCAGCAAACTGATAATATTTACAACTCTGAGCACTTTAGGGAGCGTTTTCACTTGAATTTGCTTTGAAATATTAGGAATTCTTGTTTATACAGCTCAAAGTTTGTGTAGAAAGGGTGTAAGTGAGGACTGTACTGCTTATGTTTACAATTGAGGCCGCATTACTCTGGCGACTTTTGTATGACTCTGTTAAAATCCTGACGGTTCCAGTACAAATTTGTAAGAAAACTCTCTAGTTGTGGTAAAACTCTTAAAATACGCAATTAGAGTTTCCAGAAGTGATTAAAACCTTGGAAGAACCCCTTGAAATTAAAGTAAATAGATTCTTCCTACATTTCCTGCCGTTTGTAATCGCAGACATTACCAGTGGAAAGCCGTGAAATGACCAGCAAACTGATAATATTTACAACTCTGGGCACTTGAGGGAGCGTTTTCACTTGAATTTGCTTTCAAATATTAGGAATTCTTGTTTATACAGCTCAAAATTTGTGTAGAAAGCCTGTAAGTGAGGACTGTACTGCTTATGTTTACAATTGAGGCCACATTACTCTGGCGACTTTTGTATGACTCTGTTAAAATCATGACGGTTCCAGTACAAATTTGTAAGAAAACTCTCTACTTGTGGTAAAACTCTTAAAATACGTAATTAGAGTTTCCAGAACTGATTAAAAACTTGGAAGAACCCCTTGAAATAAAAGTATATAGATTCTTCCTACATTTCCTGCCGTTTGTAATCACAGACATTACCAGTGGAAAGCCGTGAAATGACCAGCAAACTGATAATATTTACAACTCCGGGCACTTTAGGGAGCGTTTTCACTTGAATTTGCTTTCAAATATTAGGAATTCTTGTTTATACAGCTCAAAATTTGTGTAGAAAGGGTGTAAGTGAGGACTGTACTGCTTATGTTTACAATTGAGGCCGCATTACTCTGGCGACTTTTGTATGACTCTGTTAAAATCCTGACGGTTCCAGTACAAATTTGTAAGAAAACTCTCTAGTTGTGGTAAAACTCTTAAAATACGCAATTAGAGTTTCCAGAAGTGATTAAAACCTTGGAAGAACCCCTTGAAATTAAAGTAAATAGATTCTTCCTACATTTCCTGCCGTTTGTAATCGCAGACATTACCAGTGGAAAGCCGTGAAATGACCAGCAAACTGATAATATTTACAACTCTGGGCACTTGAGGGAGCGTTTTCACTTGAATTTGCTTTCAAATATTAGGAATTCTTGTTTATACAGCTCAAAATTTGTGTAGAAAGCCTGTAAGTGAGGACTGTACTGCTTATTTTTACAATTGAGGCCACATTACTCTGGCGACTTTTGTTTGACTCTGTTAAAATCCTGACGGTTCCAGTACAAATTTGTAAGAAAAATCTCTAGGTGTGGTAAAACTCTTAAAATACGTAATTAGAGTTTCCAGAAATGATTAAAACCTTGGAAGAACCCCTTGAAATTAAAGTAAATAGATTCTTCCTACATTTCCTGCCGTTTGTAATCACAGACACTACCAATGGAAAGCCTTGAAATGACCAGCAAACTGATAATATTTAAAACTCCGGGCACTTTAGGGAGCGTTTTCACTTGAATTTGCTTTGAAATATTAGGAATTCTTGTTTATACGGCTTAAAATTTGTGTAGAAAGCCTGTAAGTGAGGACTGTACTGCTTATGTTTACAATTGAGGCCGCATTACTCTGGCGACTTTTGTATGACTGTTAAAATCCTGACGGTTCCAGTACATATTTGTAAGAAAACTCTCTAGTTGTGGTAAAACTCTTAAAATACGTAATTAGAGTTTCCAGAAATGATTAAAACCTTGGAAGAACCCGTTGAAATTAAAGTAAATAGATTCTTCCTACATTTTCTGCCGTTTGTAATCACAGACATTACCAGTGGAAAGCCGTGAAATGACCAGCAAACTGATAATATTTACAACTCTGAGCACTTTAGGGAGCGTTTTCACTTGAATTTGCTTTGAAATATTAGGAATTCTTGTTTATACAGCTCAAAGTTTGTGTAGAAAGGGTGTAAGTGAGGACTGTACTGCTTATGTTTACAATTGAGGCCGCATTACTCTGGCGACTTTTGTATGACTCTGTTAAAATCCTGACGGTTCCAGTACAAATTTGTAAGAAAACTCTCTAGTTGTGGTAAAACTCTTAAAATACGCAATTAGAGTTTCCAGAAGTGATTAAAACCTTGGAAGAACCCCTTGAAATTAAAGTAAATAGATTCTTCCTACATTTCCTGCCGTTTGTAATCGCAGACATTACCAGTGGAAAGCCGTGAAATGACCAGCAAACTGATAATATTTACAACTCTGGGCACTTGAGGGAGCGTTTTCACTTGAATTTGCTTTCAAATATTAGGAATTCTTGTTTATACAGCTCAAAATTTGTGTAGAAAGCCTGTAAGTGAGGACTGTACTGCTTATGTTTACAATTGAGGCCACATTACTCTGGCGACTTTTGTATGACTGTTAAAATCCTGACGGTTCCAGTACATATTTGTAAGAAAACTCTCTAGTTGTGGTAAAACTCTTAAAATACGCAATTAGAGTTTCCAGAAATGATTAAAATCTTGGAAGAACCCCTTGAAATTAAAGTAAATAGATTCTTCCTACATTTCCTGCCGTTTGTAATCACAGGCATTACCAATGGAAAGCCGTGAAATGACCAGCAAACTGATAATATTTACAACGCTGGGCACTTGAGGGAGCGTTTTCACTTGAATTTGCTTTCAAATATTAGGAATTCTTGTTTATACAGCTCAAAATTTGTGTAGAAAGCCTGTAAGTGAGGGCTGTACTGCTTATGTTTACAATTGAGGCCACATTACTCTGGCGACTTTTGTATGACTGTTAAAATCCTGACGGTTCCAGTACATATTTGTAAGAAAACCCTCTAGTTGTGGTAAAACTCTTAAAATACGTAATTAGAGTTTCCAGAAATGATTAAAAACTTGGAAGAACCCCTTGAAATTAAAGTAAATAGATTCTTCCTACATTTCCTGCCGTTTGTAATCACAGACATTACCAGTGGAAAGCCGTGAAATGACCAGCAAACTGATAATATTTACAACTCTGAGCACTTTAGGGAGCGTTTTCACTTGAATTTGCTTTGAAATATTAGGAATTCTTGTTTATACAGCTCAAAATTTGTGTAGAAAGCCTGTAAGTGAGGACTGTACTGCTTATGTTTACAATTGAGGCCGCATTACTCTGGCGACTTTTGTATGACTCTGTTAAAATCCTGACGGTTCCAGTACAAATTTGTAAGAAAACTCTCTAGTTGTGGTAAAACTCTTAAAATACGCAATTAGAGTTTCCAGAAGTGATTAAAACCTTGGAAGAACCCCTTGAAATTAAAGTAAATAGATTCTTCCTACATTTCCTGCCGTTTGTAATCGCAGACATTACCAGTGGAAAGCCGTGAAATGACCAGCAAACTGATAATATTTACAACTCTGGGCACTTGAGGGAGCGTTTTCACTTGAATTTGCTTTCAAATATTAGGAATTCTTGTTTATACAGCTCAAAATTTGTGCAGAAAGCCTGTAAGTGAGTACTGAACTGCTTATGTTTACAATTGAGGCCGCATTACTCTGGCGACTTTTGTATGACTCTGTTAAAATCCTGACGGTTCCAGTACAAATTTGTAAGAAAACTCTCTAGGTGTGGTAAAACTCTTAAAATACGTAATTAGAGTTTCCAGAAATGATTAAAACCTTGGAAGAACCCCTTGAAATTAAAGTAAATAGATTCTTTCTACATTTCCTGCCGTTTGTAATCACAGACATTACCAGTGGAAAGCCGTGAAATGACCAGCAAAATGATAATATTTACAACTCCGGGCACTTGAGGGAGCGTTTTCACTTGAATTTGCTTTCAAATATTAGGAATTCTTGTTTATACAGCTCAAAATTTGTGTAGAAAGCCTGTAAGTGAGGACTGTACTGCTTATGTTTACAATTGAGGCCACATTACTCTGGCGACTTTTGTATGACTCTGTTAAACTCCTGACGGTTCCAGTACATATTTGTAAGAAAACTCTCTACTTGTGGTAAAACTCTTAAAATACGTAATTAGAGTTTCCAGAAGTGATTAAAAACTTGGAAGAACCCCTTGAAATTAAAGTATATAGATTCTTCCTACATTTCCTGCCATTTGTAATCACAGACATTACCAGTGGAAAGCCGTGAAATGACCAGCAAACTGATAATATTTACAACTCCGGGCACTTTAGGGAGCGTTTTCACTTGAATTTGCTTTCAAATATTAGGAATTCTTGTTTATACAGCTCAAAATTTGTGCAGAAAGCCTGTAAGTGAGGACTGTACTGCTTATGTTTACAATTGAGGCCACATTACTCTGGCGACTTTTGTATGACTCTGTTAAAATCATGACGGTTCCAGTACAAATTTGTAAGAAAACTCTCTACTTGTGGTAAAACTCTTAAAATACGTAATTAGAGTTTCCAGAACTGATTAAAAACTTGGAAGAACCCCTTGAAATAAAAGTATATAGATTCTTCCTACATTTCCTGCCGTTTGTAATCACAGACATTACCAGTGGAAAGCCGTGAAATGACCAGCAAACTGATAATATTTACAACTCCGGGCACTTTAGGGAGCGTTTTCACTTGAATTTGCTTTCAAATATTAGGAATTCTTGTTTATACAGCTCAAAATTTGTGCAGAAAGCCTGTAAGTGAGGACTGTACTGCTTATGTTTACAATTGAGGCCGCATTACTCTGGCGACTTTTGTATGACTCTGTTAAAATCCTTACGGTTCCAGTACAAATTTGTAAGAAAACTCTCTAGTTGTGGTAAAACTCTTAAAATACGCAATTAGAGTTTCCAGAAGTGATTAAAACCTTGGAAGAACCCCTTGAAATTAAAGTAAATAGATTCTTCCTACATTTCCTGCCGTTTGTAATCACAGACATTACCAGTGGAAAGCCGTGAAATGACCAGCAAACTGATAATATTTACAACTGTGGACACTTGAGGGAGCGTTTTCACTTGAATTTGCTTTCAAATATTAGGAATTCTTGTTTATATAGCTCAAAATTTGTGTAGAAAGCCTGTAAGTGAGGACTGAACTGCTTATGTTTACAATTGAGGCGGCATTACTCTGGCGACTTTTGTTTGACTCTGTTAAAATCCTGACGGTTCCAGTACAAATTTGTAAGAAAAATCTCTAGGTGTGGTAAAACTCTTAAAATACGTAATTAGAGTTTCCAGAAATGATTAAAACCTTGGAAGAACCCCTTGAAATTAAAGTAAATAGATTCTTCCTACATTTCCTGCCGTTTGTAATCACAGACACTACCAATGGAAAGCCTTGAAATGACCAGCAAACTGATAATATTTAAAACTCCGGGCACTTTAGGGAGCGTTTTCACTTGAATTTGCTTTGAAATATTAGGAATTCTTGTTTATACGGCTTAAAATTTGTGTAGAAAGCCTGTAAGTGAGGACTGTACTGCTTATGTTTACAATTGAGGCCGCATTACTCTGGCGACTTTTGTATGACTGTTAAAATCCTGACGGTTCCAGTACATATTTGTAAGAAAACTCTCTAGTTGTGGTAAAACTCTTAAAATACGTAATTAGAGTTTCCAGAAATGATTAAAACCTTGGAAGAACCCGTTGAAATTAAAGTAAATAGATTCTTCCTACATTTTCTGCCGTTTGTAATCACAGACATTACCAGTGGAAAGCCGTGAAATGACCAGCAAACTGATAATATTTACAACTCTGAGCACTTTAGGGAGCGTTTTCACTTGAATTTGCTTTGAAATATTAGGAATTCTTGTTTATACAGCTCAAAGTTTGTGTAGAAAGGGTGTAAGTGAGGACTGTACTGCTTATGTTTACAATTGAGGCCGCATTACTCTGGCGACTTTTGTATGACTCTGTTAAAATCCTGACGGTTCCAGTACAAATTTGTAAGAAAACTCTCTAGTTGTGGTAAAACTCTTAAAATACGCAATTAGAGTTTCCAGAAGTGATTAAAACCTTGGAAGAACCCCTTGAAATTAAAGTAAATAGATTCTTCCTACATTTCCTGCCGTTTGTAATCGCAGACATTACCAGTGGAAAGCCGTGAAATGACCAGCAAACTGATAATATTTACAACTCCGGGCACTTTAGGGAGCGTTTTCACTTGAATTTGCTTTCAAATATTAGGAATTCTTGTTTATACAGCTCAAAATTTGTGCAGAAAGCCTGTAAGTGAGGACTGTACTGCTTATGTTTACAATTGAGGCCGCATTACTCTGGCGACTTTTGTATGACTCTGTTAATATCCTGACGGTTCCAGTACAAATTTGTAAGAAAACTCTCTAGTTGTGGTAAAACTCTTAAAATACGCAATTAGAGTTTCCAGAAGTGATTAAAACCTTGGAAGAACCCCTTGAAATTAAAGTAAATAGATTCTTCCTACATTTCCTGCCGTTTGTAATCGCAGACATTACCAGTGGAAAGCCGTGAAATGACCAGCAAACTGATAATATTTACAACTCTGGGCACTTGAGGGAGCGTTTTCACTTGAATTTGCTTTCAAATATTAGGAATTCTTGTTTATACAGCTCAAAATTTGTGCAGAAAGCCTGTAAGTGAGGACTGTACTGCTTATGTTTACAATTGAGGCCACATTACTCTGGCGACTTTTGTATGACTGTTAAAATCCTGACGGTTCCAGTACATATTTGTAAGAAAACTCTCTAGTTGTGGTAAAACTCTTAAAATACGTAATTAGAGTTTCCAGAAATGATTAAAAACTTGGAAGAACCCCTTGAAATTAAAGTAAATAGATTCTTCCTACATTTCCTGCCGTGTGTAATCACAGACATTACCAGTGGAAAGCCGTGAAATGACCAGCAAACTGATAACATTTACAACTCTGTGAACTTTAGGGAGCGTTTTCAATTGAATTTGCTTTGAAATATTAGGAATTCTTGTTTATACAGCTCAAAATTTGTGCAGAAAGCCTGTAAGTGAGGACTGAACTGCTTATGTTTACAATTGAGGCCGCATTACTCTGGCGACTTTTGTATGACTCTGTTAAAATCCTGACGGTTCCAGTACAAATTTGTAAGAAAACTCTCTAGGTGTGGTAAACCTCTTAAAATACGTAATTAGAGTTTCCAGAAATGATTAAAACCTTGGAAGAACCCCTTGAAATTAAAGTACATAGATTCTTCCTACATTTCCTGCCGTTTGTAATCACAGACATTACCAATGGAAAGCCGTGAAATGACCAGCAAACTGATAATATTTACAACTCTGGGCACTTGAGGGAGCGTTTTCACTTGAATTAGCTTTCAAATATTAGGAATTCTTGTTTATACGGCTCAAAATTTGTGCAGAAAGCCTGTAAGTGAGTTCTGAACTGCTTATGTTTACAATTGAGGCCGCATTACTCTGGCGACTTTTGTATGACTCTGTTAAAATCCTGACGGTTCCAGTACAAATTTGTAAGAAAACTCTCTAGGTGTGGTAAAACTCTTAAAATACGTAATTAGAGTTTCCAGAAATGATTAAAACCTTGGAAGAACCCCTTGAAATTAAAGTAAATAGATTCTTTCTACATTTCCTGCCGTTTGTAATCACAGACATTACCAGTGGAAAGCCGTGAAATGACCAGCAAAATGATAATATTTACAACTCTGGGCACTTGAGGGAGCGTTTTCACTTGAATTTGCTTTCAAATATTAGGAATTCTTGTTTATACAGCTCAAAATTTGTGTAGAAAGCCTGTAAGTGAGGACTGTACTGCTTATGTTTACAATTGAGGCCACATTACTCTGGCGACTTTTGTATGACTCTGTTAAAATCCTGACGGTTCCAGTACATATTTGTAAGAAAACTCTCTACTTGTGGTAAAACTCTTAAAATACGTAATTAGAGTTTCCAGAAGTGATTAAAAACTTGGAAGAACCCCTTGAAATTAAAGTATATAGATTCTTCCTACATTTCCTGCCATTTGTAATCACAGACATTACCAGTGGAAAGCCGTGAAATGACCAGCAAACTGATAATATTTACAACTCCGGGCACTTTAGGGAGCGTTTTCACTTGAATTTGCTTTCAAATATTAGGAATTCTTGTTTATACAGCTCAAAATTTGTGCAGAAAGCCTGTAAGTGAGGACTGTACTGCTTATGTTTACAATTGAGGCCACATTACTCTGTCGACTTTTGTATGACTCTGTTAAAATCATGACGGTTCCAGTACAAATTTGTAAGAAAACTCTCTACTTGTGGTAAAACTCTTAAAATACGTAATTAGAGTTTCCAGAACTGATTAAAAACTTGGAAGAACCCCTTGAAATAAAAGTATATAGATTCTTCCTACATTTCCTGCCGTTTGTAATCACAGACATTACCAATGGAAAGCCGTGAAATGACCAGCAAACTGATAATATTTACAACTCCGGGCACTTTAGGGAGCGTTTTCACTTGAATTTGCTTTCAAATATTAGGAATTCTTGTTTATACAGCTCAAAATTTGTGCAGAAAGCCTGTAAGTGAGGACTGTACTGCTTATGTTTACAATTGAGGCCGCATTACTCTGGCGACTTTTGTATGACTCTGTTAAAATCCTTACGGTTCCAGTACAAATTTGTAAGAAAACTCTCTAGTTGTGGTAAAACTCTTAAAATACGCAATTAGAGTTTCCAGAAGTGATTAAAACCTTGGAAGAACCCCTTGAAATTAAAGTAAATAGATTCTTCCTACATTTCCTGCCGTTTGTAATCACAGACATTACCAGTGGAAAGCCGTGAAATGACCAGCAAACTGATAATATTTACAACTGTGGACACTTGAGGGAGCGATTTCACTTGAATTTGCTTTCAAATATTAGGAATTCTTGTTTATATAGCTCAAAATTTGTGTAGAAAGCCTGTAAGTGAGGACTGAACTGCTTATGTTTACAATTGAGGCGGCATTACTCTGGCGACTTTTGTTTGACTCTGTTAAAATCCTGACGGTTCCAGTACAAATTTGTAAGAAAAATCTCTAGGTGTGGTAAAACTCTTAAAATACGTAATTAGAGTTTCCAGAAATGATTAAAACCTTGGAAGAACCCCTTGAAATTAAAGTAAATAGATTCTTCCTACATTTCCTGCCGTTTGTAATCACAGACACTACCAATGGAAAGCCTTGAAATGACCAGCAAACTGATAATATTTACAACTCCGGGCACTTTAGGGAGCGTTTTCACTTGAATTTGCTTTCAAATATTAGGAATTCTTGTTTATACAGCTCAAAATTTGTGCAGAAAGCCTGTAAGTGAGGACTGAACTGCTTATGTTTACAATTGAGGCCGCATTACTCTGGCGACTTTTGTATGACTCTGTTAAAATCCTGACGGTTCCAGTACAAATTTGTAAGAAAACTCTCTAGGTGTGGTAAACCTCTTAAAATACGTAATTAGAGTTTCCAGAAATGATTAAAAACTTGGAAGAAAGCCTTGAAATTAAAGTAAATACATTCTTCCTACATTTCCTGCCGTTTGTAATCACAGACATTACCAGTGGAAAGCCGTGAAATGACCAGCAAACTGATAACATTTACAACTCTGTGAACTTTAGGGAGCGTTTTCACTTGAATTTGCTTTGAAATATTAGGAATTCTTGTTTATACAGCTCAAAATTTGTGTAGAAAGCCTGTAAGTGAGGACTGTACTGCTTATGTTTACAATTGAGACTGCATTACTCTGGCGACTTTTGTATGACTCTGTTAAAATCATGACGGTTCCAGTACATATTTGTAAGAAAACTCTCTAGTTGTGGTAAAACTCTTAAAATACGTAATTAGAGTTTCCAGAAATGATTAAAACCTTGGAAGAACCCCTTGAAATTAAAGTAAATAGATTCTTCCTACATTTCCTGCCGTTTGTAATCACAGGCATTACCAATGGAAAGCCGTGAAATGACCAGCAAACTGATAATATTTACAACTCTGGGCACTTGAGGGAGCGTTTTCACTTGAATTTGCTTTCAAATATTAGGAATTCTTGTTTATACAGCTCAAAATTTGTGTAGAAAGCCTGTAAGTGAGGACTGTACTGCTTATGTTTACAATTGAGGCCACATTACTCTGGCGACTTTTGTATGACTGTTAAAATCCTGACGGTTCCAGTACATATTTGTAAGAAAACTCTCTAGTTGTGGTAAAACTCTTAAAATACGTAATTAGAGTTTCCAGAAATGATTAAAAACTTGGAAGAACCCCTTGAAATTAAAGTAAATAGATTCTTCCTACATTTCCTGCCGTGTGTAATCACAGACATTACCAGTGGAAAGCCGTGAAATGACCAGCAAACTGATAACATTTACAACTCTGTGAACTTTAGGGAGCGTTTTCCATTGAATTTGCTTTGAAATATTAGGAATTCTTGTTTATACAGCTCAAAATTTGTGTAGAAAGCCTGTAAGTGAGGACTGTACTGCTTATGTTTACAATTGAGACTGCATTACTCTGGCGACTTTTGTATGACTCTGTTAAAATCATGACGGTTCCAGTACATATTTGTAAGAAAACTCTCTAGTTGTGGTAAAACTCTTAAAATACGTAATTAGAGTTTCCAGAAATGATTAAAACCTTGGAAGAACCCCTTGAAATTAAAGTAAATAGATTCTTCCTACATTTCCTGCCGTTTGTAATCACAGGCATTACCAATGGAAAGCCGTGAAATGACCAGCACACTGATAATATTTACAACTCTGGGCACTTGAGGGAGCGTTTTCACTTGAATTTGCTTTCAAATATTAGGAATTCTTGTTTATACAGCTCAAAATTTGTGTAGAAAGCCTGTAAGTGAGGACTGTACTGCTTATGTTTACAATTGAGGCCACATTACTCTGGCGACTTTTGTATGACTGTTAAAATCCTGACGGTTCCAGTACATATTTGTAAGAAAACTCTCTAGTTGTGGTAAAACTCTTAAAATACGTAATTAGAGTTTCCAGAAATGATTAAAAACTTGGAAGAACCCCTTGAAATTAAAGTAAATAGATTCTTCCTACATTTCCTGCCGTTTGTAATCACAGACATTACCAGTGGAAAGCCGTGAAATGACCAGCAAACTGATAATATTTACAACTCCGGGCACTTTAGGGAGCGTTTTCACTTGAATTTGCTTTCAAATATTAGGAATTCTTGTTTATACAGCTCAAAATTTGTGCAGAAAGCCTGTAAGTGAGGACTGAACTGCTTATGTTTACAATTGAGGCCGCATTACTCTGGCGACTTTTGTATGACTCTGTTAAAATCCTGACGGTTCCAGTACAAATTTGTAAGAAAACTCTCTAGGTGTGGTAAACCTCTTAAAATACGTAATTAGAGTTTCCAGAAATGATTAAAACCTTGGAAGAACCCCTTGAAATTAAAGTACATAGATTCTTCCTACATTTCCTGCCGTTTGTAATCACAGACATTACCAATGGAAAGCCGTGAAATGACCAGCAAACTGATAATATTTACAACTCTGGGCACTTGAGGGAGCGTTTTCACTTGAATTAGCTTTCAAATATTAGGAATTCTTGTTTATACGGCTCAAAATTTGAGCAGAAAGCCTGTAAGTGAGTTCTGAACTGCTTATGTTTACAATTGAGGCCGCATTACTCTGGCGACTTTTGTATGACTCTGTTAAAATCCTGACGGTTCCAGTACAAATTTGTAAGAAAACTCTCTAGGTGTGGTAAAACTCTTAAAATACGTAATTAGAGTTTCCAGAACTGATTAAAACCTTGGAAGAACCCCTTGAAATTAAAGTAAATAGATTCTTTCTACATTTCCTGCCGTTTGTAATCACAGACATTACCAGTGGAAAGCCGTGAAATGACCAGCAAAATGATAATATTTAAAACTCCGGGCACTTCAGGGAGCGTTTTCACTTGAATTTGCTTTCAAATATTAGGAATTCTTGTTTATACAGCTCAAAATTTGTGTAGAAAGCCTGTAAGTGAGGACTGTACTGCTTATGTTTACAATTGAGGCCACATTACTCTGGCGACTTTTGTATGACTCTGTTAAAATCCTGACGGTTCCAGTACATATTTGTAAGAAAACTCTCTACTTGTGGTAAAACTCTTAAAATACGTAATTAGAGTTTCCAGAAGTGATTAAAAACTTGGAAGAACCCCTTGAAATTAAAGTATATAGATTCTTCCTACATTACCTGCCATTTGTAATCACAGACATTACCAGTGGAAAGCCGTGAAATGACCAGCAAACTGATAATATTTACAACTCCGGGCACTTTAGGGAGCGTTTTCACTTGAATTTGCTTTCAAATATTAGGAATTCTTGTTTATACAGCTCAAAATTTGTGCAGAAAGCCTGTAAGTGAGGACTGTACTGCTTATGTTTACAATTGAGGCCACATTACTCTGGCGACTTTTGTATGACTCTGTTAAAATCATGACGGTTCCAGTACAAATTTGTAAGAAAACTCTCTACTTGTGGTAAAACTCTTAAAATACGTAATTAGAGTTTCCAGAACTGATTAAAAACTTGGAAGAACCCCTTGAAATAAAAGTATATAGATTCTTCCTACATTTCCTGCCGTTTGTAATCACAGACATTACCAATGGAAAGCCGTGAAATGACCAGCAAACTGATAATATTTACAACTCCGGGCACTTTAGGGAGCGTTTTCACTTGAATTTGCTTTCAAATATTAGGAATTCTTGTTTATACAGCTCAAAATTTGTGCAGAAAGCCTGTAAGTGAGGACTGTACTGCTTATGTTTACAATTGAGGCCGCATTACTCTGGCGACTTTTGTATGACTCTGTTAAAATCCATACGGTTCCAGTACAAATTTGTAAGAACACTCTCTAGTTGTGGTAAAACTCTTAAAATACGCAATTAGAGTTTCCAGAAGTGATTAAAACCTTGGAAGAACCCCTTGAAATTAAAGTAAATAGATTCTTCCTACATTTCCTGCCGTTTGTAATCACAGACATTACCAGTGGAAAGCCGTGAAATGACCAGCAAACTGATAATATTTACAACTGTGGACACTTGAGGGAGCGATTTCACTTGAATTTGCTTTCAAATATTAGGAATTCTTGTTTATATAGCTCAAAATTTGTGTAGAAAGCCTGTAAGTGAGGACTGAACTGCTTATGTTTACAATTGAGGCGGCATTACTCTGGCGACTTTTGTTTGACTCTGTTAAAATCCTGACGGTTCCAGTACAAATTTGTAAGAAAAATCTCTAGGTGTGGTAAAACTCTTAAAATACGTAATTAGAGTTTCCAGAAATGATTAAAACCTTGGAAGAACCCCTTGAAATTAAAGTAAATAGATTCTTCCTACATTTCCTGCCGTTTGTAATCACAGACACTACCAATGGAAAGCCTTGAAATGACCAGCAAACTGATAATATTTAAAACTCCGGGCACTTTAGGGAGCGTTTTCACTTGAATTTGCTTTGAAATATTAGGAATTCTTGTTTATACGGCTTAAAATTTGTGTAGAAAGCCTGTAAGTGAGGACTGTACTGCTTATGTTTACAATTGAGGCCGCATTACTCTGGCGACTTTTGTATGACTGTTAAAATCCTGACGGTTCCAGTACATATTTGTAAGAAAACTCTCTAGTTGTGGTAAAACTCTTAAAATACGTAATTAGAGTTTCCAGAAATGATTAAAACCTTGGAAGAACCCGTTGAAATTAAAGTAAATAGATTCTTCCTACATTTTCTGCCGTTTGTAATCACAGACATTACCAGTGGAAAGCCGTGAAATGACCAGCAAACTGATAATATTTACAACTCTGAGCACTTTAGGGAGCGTTTTCACTTGAATTTGCTTTGAAATATTAGGAATTCTTGTTTATACAGCTCAAAATTTGTGTAGAAAGCCTGTAAGTGAGGACTGTACTGCTTATGTTTACAATTGAGGCCGCATTACTCTGGCGACTTTTGTATGACTCTGTTAAAATCCTGACGGTTCCAGTACAAATTTGTAAGAAAACTCTCTAGTTGTGGTAAAACTCTTAAAATACGCAATTAGAGTTTCCAGAAGTGATTAAAACCTTGGAAGAACCCCTTGAAATTAAAGTAAATAGATTCTTCCTACATTTCCTGCCGTTTGTAATCGCAGACATTACCAGTGGAAAGCCGTGAAATGACCAGCAAACTGATAATATTTACAACTCTGGGCACTTGAGGGAGCGTTTTCACTTGAATTTGCTTTCAAATATTAGGAATTCTTGTTTATACAGCTCAAAATTTGTGCAGAAAGCCTGTAAGTGAGTACTGAACTGCTTATGTTTACAATTGAGGCCGCATTACTCTGGCGACTTTTGTATGACTCTGTTAAAATCCTGACGGTTCCAGTACAAATTTGTAAGAAAACTCTCTAGGTGTGGTAAAACTCTTAAAATACGTAATTAGAGTTTCCAGAAATGATTAAAACCTTGGAAGAACCCCTTGAAATTAAAGTAAATAGATTCTTTCTACATTTCCTGCCGTTTGTAATCACAGACATTACCAGTGGAAAGCCGTGAAATGACCAGCAAAATGATAATATTTACAACTCCGGGCACTTGAGGGAGCGTTTTCACTTGAATTTGCTTTCAAATATTAGGAATTCTTGTTTATACAGCTCAAAATTTGTGTAGAAAGCCTGTAAGTGAGGACTGTACTGCTTATGTTTACAATTGAGGCCACATTACTCTGGCGACTTTTGTATGACTCTGTTAAACTCCTGACGGTTCCAGTACATATTTGTAAGAAAACTCTCTACTTGTGGTAAAACTCTTAAAATACGTAATTAGAGTTTCCAGAAGTGATTAAAAACTTGGAAGAACCCCTTGAAATTAAAGTATATAGATTCTTCCTACATTTCCTGCCATTTGTAATCACAGACATTACCAGTGGAAAGCCGTGAAATGACCAGCAAACTGATAATATTTACAACTCCGGGCACTTTAGGGAGCGTTTTCACTTGAATTTGCTTTCAAATATTAGGAATTCTTGTTTATACAGCTCAAAATTTGTGCAGAAAGCCTGTAAGTGAGGACTGTACTGCTTATGTTTACAATTGAGGCCACATTACTCTGGCGACTTTTGTATGACTCTGTTAAAATCATGACGGTTCCAGTACAAATTTGTAAGAAAACTCTCTACTTGTGGTAAAACTCTTAAAATACGTAATTAGAGTTTCCAGAACTGATTAAAAACTTGGAAGAACCCCTTGAAATAAAAGTATATAGATTCTTCCTACATTTCCTGCCGTTTGTAATCACAGACATTACCAGTGGAAAGCCGTGAAATGACCAGCAAACTGATAATATTTACAACTCCGGGCACTTTAGGGAGCGTTTTCACTTGAATTTGCTTTCAAATATTAGGAATTCTTGTTTATACAGCTCAAAATTTGTGCAGAAAGCCTGTAAGTGAGGACTGTACTGCTTATGTTTACAATTGAGGCCGCATTACTCTGGCGACTTTTGTATGACTCTGTTAAAATCCTTACGGTTCCAGTACAAATTTGTAAGAAAACTCTCTACTTGTGGTAAAACTCTTAAAATACGCAATTAGAGTTTCCAGAAGTGATTAAAACCTTGGAAGAACCCCTTGAAATTAAAGTAAATAGATTCTTCCTACATTTCCTGCCGTTTGTAATCACAGACATTACCAGTGGAAAGCCGTGAAATGACCAGCAAACTGATAATATTTACAACTGTGGACACTTGAGGGAGCGTTTTCACTTGAATTTGCTTTCAAATATTAGGAATTCTTGTTTATACAGCTCAAAGTTTGTGTAGAAAGGGTGTAAGTGAGGACTGTACTGCTTATGTTTACAATTGAGGCCGCATTACTCTGGCGACTTTTGTATGACTCTGTTAAAATCCTGACGGTTCCAGTACAAATTTGTAAGAAAACTCTCTAGTTGTGGTAAAACTCTTAAAATACGCAATTAGAGTTTCCAGAAGTGATTAAAACCTTGGAAGAACCCCTTGAAATTAAAGTAAATAGATTCTTCCTACATTTCCTGCCGTTTGTAATCGCAGACATTACCAGTGGAAAGCCGTGAAATGACCAGCAAACTGATAATATTTACAACTCCGGGCACTTTAGGGAGCGTTTTCACTTGAATTTGCTTTCAAATATTAGGAATTCTTGTTTATACATCTCAAAATTTGTGTAGAAAGCCTGTAAGTGAGGACTGTACTGCTTATGTTTACAATTGAGGCCGCATTACTCTGGCGACTTTTGTATGACTCTGTTAATATCCTGACGGTTCCAGTACAAATTTGTAAGAAAACTCTCTAGTTGTGGTAAAACTCTTAAAATACGCAATTAGAGTTTCCAGAAGTGATTAAAACCTTGGAAGAACCCCTTGAAATTAAAGTAAATAGATTCTTCCTACATTTCCTGCCGTTTGTAATCGCAGACATTACCAGTGGAAAGCCGTGAAATGACCAGCAAACTGATAATATTTACAACTCTGGGCACTTGAGGGAGCGTTTTCACTTGAATTTGCTTTCAAATATTAGGAATTCTTGTTTATACAGCTCAAAATTTGTGCAGAAAGCCTGTAAGTGAGGACTGTACTGCTTATGTTTACAATTGAGGCCACATTACTCTGGCGACTTTTGTATGACTGTTAAAATCCTGACGGTTCCAGTACATATTTGTAAGAAAACTCTCTAGTTGTGGTAAAACTCTTAAAATACGTAATTAGAGTTTCCAGAAATGATTAAAAACTTGGAAGAACCCCTTGAAATTAAAGTAAATAGATTCTTCCTACATTTCCTGCCGTGTGTAATCACAGACATTACCAGTGGAAAGCCGTGAAATGACCAGCAAACTGATAACATTTACAACTCTGTGAACTTTAGGGAGCGTTTTCAATTGAATTTGCTTTGAAATATTAGGAATTCTTGTTTATACAGCTCAAAATTTGTGCAGAAAGCCTGTAAGTGAGGACTGAACTGCTTATGTTTACAATTGAGGCCGCATTACTCTGGCGACTTTTGTATGACTCTGTTAAAATCCTGACGGTTCCAGTACAAATTTGTAAGAAAACTCTCTAGGTGTGGTAAACCTCTTAAAATACGTAATTAGAGTTTCCAGAAATGATTAAAACCTTGGAAGAACCCCTTGAAATTAAAGTACATAGATTCTTCCTACATTTCCTGCCGTTTGTAATCACAGACATTACCAATGGAAAGCCGTGAAATGACCAGCAAACTGATAATATTTACAACTCTGGGCACTTGAGGGAGCGTTTTCACTTGAATTAGCTTTCAAATATTAGGAATTCTTGTTTATACGGCTCAAAATTTGTGCAGAAAGCCTGTAAGTGAGTTCTGAACTGCTTATGTTTACAATTGAGGCCGCATTACTCTGGCGACTTTTGTATGACTCTGTTAAAATCCTGACGGTTCCAGTACAAATTTGTAAGAAAACTCTCTAGGTGTGGTAAAACTCTTAAAATACGTAATTAGAGTTTCCAGAAATGATTAAAACCTTGGAAGAACCCCTTGAAATTAAAGTAAATAGATTCTTTCTACATTTCCTGCCGTTTGTAATCACAGACATTACCAGTGGAAAGCCGTGAAATGACCAGCAAAATGATAATATTTACAACTCTGGGCACTTGAGGGAGCGTTTTCACTTGAATTTGCTTTCAAATATTAGGAATTCTTGTTTATACAGCTCAAAATTTGTGTAGAAAGCCTGTAAGTGAGGACTGTACTGCTTATGTTTACAATTGAGGCCACATTACTCTGGCGACTTTTGTATGACTCTGTTAAAATCCTGACGGTTCCAGTACATATTTGTAAGAAAACTCTCTACTTGTGGTAAAACTCTTAAAATACGTAATTAGAGTTTCCAGAAGTGATTAAAAACTTGGAAGAACCCCTTGAAATTAAAGTATATAGATTCTTCCTACATTTCCTGCCATTTGTAATCACAGACATTACCAGTGGAAAGCCGTGAAATGACCAGCAAACTGATAATATTTACAACTCCGGGCACTTTAGGGAGCGTTTTCACTTGAATTTGCTTTCAAATATTAGGAATTCTTGTTTATACAGCTCAAAATTTGTGCAGAAAGCCTGTAAGTGAGGACTGTACTGCTTATGTTTACAATTGAGGCCACATTACTCTGGCGACTTTTGTATGACTCTGTTAAAATCATGACGGTTCCAGTACAAATTTGTAAGAAAACTCTCTACTTGTGGTAAAACTCTTAAAATACGTAATTAGAGTTTCCAGAACTGATTAAAAACTTGGAAGAACCCCTTGAAATAAAAGTATATAGATTCTTCCTACATTTCCTGCCGTTTGTAATCACAGACATTACCAATGGAAAGCCGTGAAATGACCAGCAAACTGATAATATTTACAACTCCGGGCACTTTAGGGAGCGTTTTCACTTGAATTTGCTTTCAAATATTAGGAATTCTTGTTTATACAGCTCAAAATTTGTGCAGAAAGCCTGTAAGTGAGGACTGTACTGCTTATGTTTACAATTGAGGCCGCATTACTCTGGCGACTTTTGTATGACTCTGTTAAAATCCTTACGGTTCCAGTACAAATTTGTAAGAAAACTCTCTAGTTGTGGTAAAACTCTTAAAATACGCAATTAGAGTTTCCAGAAGTGATTAAAACCTTGGAAGAACCCCTTGAAATTAAAGTAAATAGATTCTTCCTACATTTCCTGCCGTTTGTAATCACAGACATTACCAGTGGAAAGCCGTGAAATGACCAGCAAACTGATAATATTTACAACTGTGGACACTTGAGGGAGCGATTTCACTTGAATTTGCTTTCAAATATTAGGAATTCTTGTTTATATAGCTCAAAATTTGTGTAGAAAGCCTGTAAGTGAGGACTGAACTGCTTATGTTTACAATTGAGGCGGCATTACTCTGGCGACTTTTGTTTGACTCTGTTAAAATCCTGACGGTTCCAGTACAAATTTGTAAGAAAAATCTCTAGGTGTGGTAAAACTCTTAAAATACGTAATTAGAGTTTCCAGAAATGATTAAAACCTTGGAAGAACCCCTTGAAATTAAAGTAAATAGATTCTTCCTACATTTCCTGCCGTTTGTAATCACAGACACTACCAATGGAAAGCCTTGAAATGACCAGCAAACTGATAATATTTAAAACTCCGGGCACTTTAGGGAGCGTTTTCACTTGAATTTGCTTTGAAATATTAGGAATTCTTGTTTATACGGCTTAAAATTTGTGTAGAAAGCCTGTAAGTGAGGACTGTACTGCTTATGTTTACAATTGAGGCCGCATTACTCTGGCGACTTTTGTATGACTGTTAAAATCCTGACGGTTCCAGTACAAATTTGTAAGAAAACTCTCTAGTTGTGGTAAAACTCTTAAAATACGTAATTAGAGTTTCCAGAAATGATTAAAACCTTGGAAGAACCCGTTGAAATTAAAGTAAATAGATTCTTCCTACATTTTCTGCCGTTTGTAATCACAGACATTACCAGTGGAAAGCCGTGAAATGACCAGCAAACTGATAATATTTACAACTCTGAGCACTTTAGGGAGCGTTTTCACTTGAATTTGCTTTGAAATATTAGGAATTCTTGTTTATACAGCTCAAAATTTGTGTAGAAAGCCTGTAAGTGAGGACTGTACTGCTTATGTTTACAATTGAGGCCGCATTACTCTGGCGACTTTTGTATGACTCTGTTAAAATCCTGACGGTTCCAGTACAAATTTGTAAGAAAACTCTCTAGTTGTGGTAAAACTCTTAAAATACGCAATTAGAGTTTCCAGAAGTGATTAAAACCTTGGAAGAACCCCTTGAAATTAAAGTAAATAGATTCTTCCTACATTTCCTGCCGTTTGTAATCGCAGACATTACCAGTGGAAAGCCGTGAAATGACCAGCAAACAGATAATATTTACAACTCTGGGCACTTGAGGGAGCGTTTTCACTTGAATTTGCTTTCAAATATTAGGAATTCTTGTTTATACAGCTCAAAATTTGTGCAGAAAGCCTGTAAGTGAGTACTGAACTGCTTATGTTTACAATTGAGGCCGCATTACTCTGGCGACTTTTGTATGACTCTGTTAAAATCCTGACGGTTCCAGTACAAATTTGTAAGAAAACTCTCTAGGTGTGGTAAAACTCTTAAAATACGTAATTAGAGTTTCCAGAAATGATTAAAACCTTGGAAGAACCCCTTGAAATTAAAGTAAATAGATTCTTTCTACATTTCCTGCCGTTTGTAATCACAGACATTACCAGTGGAAAGCCGTGAAATGACCAGCAAAATGATAATATTTACAACTCCGGGCACTTGAGGGAGCGTTTTCACTTGAATTTGCTTTCAAATATTAGGAATTCTTGTTTATACAGCTCAAAATTTGTGTAGAAAGCCTGTAAGTGAGGACTGTACTGCTTATGTTTACAATTGAGGCCACATTACTCTGGCGACTTTTGTATGACTCTGTTAAAATCCTGACGGTTCCAGTACATATTTGTAAGAAAACTCTCTACTTGTGGTAAAACTCTTAAAATACGTAATTAGAGTTTCCAGAAGTGATTAAAAACTTGGAAGAACCCCTTGAAATTAAAGTATATAGATTCTTCCTACATTTCCTGCCATTTGTAATCACAGACATTACCAGTGGAAAGCCGTGAAATGACCAGCAAACTGATAATATTTACAACTCCGGGCACTTTAGGGAGCGTTTTCACTTGAATTTGCTTTCAAATATTAGGAATTCTTGTTTATATAGCTCAAAATTTGTGTAGAAAGCCTGTAAGTGAGGACTGAACTGCTTATGTTTACAATTGAGGCGGCATTACTCTGGCGACTTTTGTTTGACTCTGTTAAAATCCTGACGGTTCCAGTACAAATTTGTAAGAAAACTCTCTACTTGTGGTAAAACTCTTAAAATACGTAATTAGAGTTTCCAGAACTGATTAAAAACTTGGAAGAACCCCTTGAAATAAAAGTATATAGATTCTTCCTACATTTCCTGCCGTTTGTAATCACAGACATTACCAATGGAAAGCCGTGAAATGACCAGCAAACTGATAATATTTACAACTCCGGGCACTTTAGGGAGCGTTTTCACTTGAATTTGCTTTCAAATATTAGGAATTCTTGTTTATACAGCTCAAAATTTGTGCAGAAAGCCTGTAAGTGAGGACTGTACTGCTTATGTTTACAATTGAGGCCGCATTACTCTGGCGACTTTTGTATGACTCTGTTAAAATCCGTACGGTTCCAGTACAAATTTGTAAGAACACTCTCTAGTTGTGGTAAAACTCTTAAAATACGCAATTAGAGTTTCCAGAAGTGATTAAAACCTTGGAAGAACCCCTTGAAATTAAAGTAAATAGATTCTTCCTACATTTCCTGCCGTTTGTAATCACAGACATTACCAGTGGAAAGCCGTGAAATGACCAGCAAACTGATAATATTTACAACTGTGGACACTTGAGGGAGCGATTTCACTTGAATTTGCTTTCAAATATTAGGAATTCTTGTTTATATAGCTCAAAATTTGTGTAGAAAGCCTGTAAGTGAGGACTGAACTGCTTATGTTTACAATTGAGGCGGCATTACTCTGGCGACTTTTGTTTGACTCTGTTAAAATCCTGACGGTTCCAGTACAAATTTGTAAGAAAAATCTCTAGGTGTGGTAAAACTCTTAAAATACGTAATTAGAGTTTCCAGAAATGATTAAAACCTTGGAAGAACCCCTTGAAATTAAAGTAAATAGATTCTTCCTACATTTCCTGCCGTTTGTAATCACAGACACTACCAATGGAAAGCCTTGAAATGACCAGCAAACTGATAATATTTAAAACTCCGGGCACTTTAGGGAGCGTTTTCACTTGAATTTGCTTTGAAATATTAGGAATTCTTGTTTATACGGCTTAAAATTTGTGTAGAAAGCCTGTAAGTGAGGACTGTACTGCTTATGTTTACAATTGAGGCCGCATTACTCTGGCGACTTTTGTATGACTGTTAAAATCCTGACGGTTCCAGTACATATTTGTAAGAAAACTCTCTAGTTGTGGTAAAACTCTTAAAATACGTAATTAGAGTTTCCAGAAATGATTAAAACCTTGGAAGAACCCGTTGAAATTAAAGTAAATAGATTCTTCCTACATTTTCTGCCGTTTGTAATCACAGACATTACCAGTGGAAAGCCGTGAAATGACCAGCAAACTGATAATATTTACAACTCTGAGCACTTTAGGGAGCGTTTTCACTTGAATTTGCTTTGAAATATTAGGAATTCTTGTTTATACAGCTCAAAATTTGTGTAGAAAGCCTGTAAGTGAGGACTGTACTGCTTATGTTTACAATTGAGGCCGCATTACTCTGGCGACTTTTGTATGACTCTGTTAAAATCCTGACGGTTCCAGTACAAATTTGTAAGAAAACTCTCTAGTTGTGGTAAAACTCTTAAAATACGCAATTAGAGTTTCCAGAAGTGATTAAAACCTTGGAAGAACCCCTTGAAATTAAAGTAAATAGATTCTTCCTACATTTCCTGCCGTTTGTAATCGCAGACATTACCAGTGGAAAGCCGTGAAATGACCAGCAAACTGATAATATTTACAACTCTGGGCACTTGAGGGAGCGTTTTCACTTGAATTTGCTTTCAAATATTAGGAATTCTTGTTTATACAGCTCAAAATTTGTGCAGAAAGCCTGTAAGTGAGTACTGAACTGCTTATGTTTACAATTGAGGCCGCATTACTCTGGCGACTTTTGTATGACTCTGTTAAAATCCTGACGGTTCCAGTACAAATTTGTAAGAAAACTCTCTAGGTGTGGTAAAACTCTTAAAATACGTAATTAGAGTTTACAGAAATGATTAAAACCTTGGAAGAACCCCTTGAAATTAAAGTAAATAGATTCTTTCTACATTTCCTGCCGTTTGTAATCACAGACATTACCAGTGGAAAGCCGTGAAATGACCAGCAAAATGATAATATTTACAACTCCGGGCACTTGAGGGAGCGTTTTCACTTGAATTTGCTTTCAAATATTAGGAATTCTTGTTTATACAGCTCAAAATTTGTGTAGAAAGCCTGTAAGTGAGGACTGTACTGCTTATGTTTACAATTGAGGCCACATTACTCTGGCGACTTTTGTATGACTCTGTTAAAATCCTGACGGTTCCAGTACATATTTGTAAGAAAACTCTCTACTTGTGGTAAAACTCTTAAAATACGTAATTAGAGTTTCCAGAAGTGATTAAAAACTTGGAAGAACCCCTTGAAATTAAAGTATATAGATTCTTCCTACATTTCCTGCCATTTGTAATCACAGACATTACCAGTGGAAAGCCGTGAAATGACCAGCAAACTGATAATATTTACAACTCCGGGCACTTTAGGGAGCGTTTTCACTTGAATTTGCTTTCAAATATTAGGAATTCTTGTTTATACAGCTCAAAATTTGTGCAGAAAGCCTGTAAGTGAGGACTGTACTGCTTATGTTTACAATTGAGGCCACATTACTCTGGCGACTTTTGTATGACTCTGTTAAAATCATGACGGTTCCAGTACAAATTTGTAAGAAAACTCTCTACTTGTGGTAAAACTCTTAAAATACGTAATTAGAGTTTCCAGAACTGATTAAAAACTTGGAAGAACCCCTTGAAATAAAAGTATATAGATTCTTCCTACATTTCCTGCCGTTTGTAATCACAGACATTACCAATGGAAAGCCGTGAAATGACCAGCAAACTGATAATATTTACAACTCCGGGCACTTTAGGGAGCGTTTTCACTTGAATTTGCTTTCAAATATTAGGAATTCTTGTTTATACAGCTCAAAATTTGTGCAGAAAGCCTGTAAGTGAGGACTGTACTGCTTATGTTTACAATTGAGGCCGCATTACTCTGGCGACTTTTGTATGACTCTGTTAAAATCCGTACGGTTCCAGTACAAATTTGTAAGAAAACTCTCTAGTTGTGGTAAAACTCTTAAAATACGCAATTAGAGTTTCCAGAAGTGATTAAAACCTTGGAAGAACCCCTTGAAATTAAAGTAAATAGATTCTTCCTACATTTCCTGCCGTTTGTAATCACAGACATTACCAGTGGAAAGCCGTGAAATGACCAGCAAACTGATAATATTTACAACTGTGGACACTTGAGGGAGCGATTTCACTTGAATTTGCTTTCAAATATTAGGAATTCTTGTTTATATAGCTCAAAATTTGTGTAGAAAGCCTGTAAGTGAGGACTGAACTGCTTATGTTTACAATTGAGGCGGCATTACTCTGGCGACTTTTGTTTGACTCTGTTAAAATCCTGACGGTTCCAGTACAAATTTGTAAGAAAAATCTCTAGGTGTGGTAAAACTCTTAAAATACGTAATTAGAGTTTCCAGAAATGATTAAAACCTTGGAAGAACCCCTTGAAATTAAAGTAAATAGATTCTTCCTACATTTCCTGCCGTTTGTAATCACAGACACTACCAATGGAAAGCCTTGAAATGACCAGCAAACTGATAATATTTAAAACTCCGGGCACTTTAGGGAGCGTTTTCACTTGAATTTGCTTTGAAATATTAGGAATTCTTGTTTATACGGCTTAAAATTTGTGTAGAAAGCCTGTAAGTGAGGACTGTACTGCTTATGTTTACAATTGAGGCCGCATTACTCTGGCGACTTTTGTATGACTGTTAAAATCCTGACGGTTCCAGTACAAATTTGTAAGAAAACTCTCTAGTTGTGGTAAAACTCTTAAAATACGTAATTAGAGTTTCCAGAAATGATTAAAACCTTGGAAGAACCCGTTGAAATTAAAGTAAATAGATTCTTCCTACATTTTCTGCCGTTTGTAATCACAGACATTACCAGTGGAAAGCCGTGAAATGACCAGCAAACTGATAATATTTACAACTCTGAGCACTTTAGGGAGCGTTTTCACTTGAATTTGCTTTGAAATATTAGGAATTCTTGTTTATACAGCTCAAAATTTGTGTAGAAAGCCTGTAAGTGAGGACTGTACTGCTTATGTTTACAATTGAGGCCGCATTACTCTGGCGACTTTTGTATGACTCTGTTAAAATCCTGACGGTTCCAGTACAAATTTGTAAGAAAACTCTCTAGTTGTGGTAAAACTCTTAAAATACGCAATTAGAGTTTCCAGAAGTGATTAAAACCTTGGAAGAACCCCTTGAAATTAAAGTAAATAGATTCTTCCTACATTTCCTGCCGTTTGTAATCGCAGACATTACCAGTGGAAAGCCGTGAAATGACCAGCAAACTGATAATATTTACAACTCTGGGCACTTGAGGGAGCGTTTTCACTTGAATTTGCTTTCAAATATTAGGAATTCTTGTTTATACAGCTCAAAATTTGTGCAGAAAGCCTGTAAGTGAGTACTGAACTGCTTATGTTTACAATTGAGGCCGCATTACTCTGGCGACTTTTGTATGACTCTGTTAAAATCCTGACGGTTCCAGTACAAATTTGTAAGAAAACTCTCTAGGTGTGGTAAAACTCTTAAAATACGTAATTAGAGTTTCCAGAAATGATTAAAACCTTGGAAGAACCCCTTGAAATTAAAGTAAATAGATTCTTTCTACATTTCCTGCCGTTTGTAATCACAGACATTACCAGTGGAAAGCCGTGAAATGACCAGCAAAATGATAATATTTACAACTCCGGGCACTTGAGGGAGCGTTTTCACTTGAATTTGCTTTCAAATATTAGGAATTCTTGTTTATACAGCTCAAAATTTGTGTAGAAAGCCTGTAAGTGAGGACTGTACTGCTTATGTTTACAATTGAGGCCACATTACTCTGGCGACTTTTGTATGACTCTGTTAAAATCCTGACGGTTCCAGTACATATTTGTAAGAAAACTCTCTACTTGTGGTAAAACTCTTAAAATACGTAATTAGAGTTTCCAGAAGTGATTAAAAACTTGGAAGAACCCCTTGAAATTAAAGTATATAGATTCTTCCTACATTTCCTGCCATTTGTAATCACAGACATTACCAGTGGAAAGCCGTGAAATGACCAGCAAACTGATAATATTTACAACTCCGGGCACTTTAGGGAGCGTTTTCACTTGAATTTGCTTTCAAATATTAGGAATTCTTGTTTATATAGCTCAAAATTTGTGTAGAAAGCCTGTAAGTGAGGACTGAACTGCTTATGTTTACAATTGAGGCGGCATTACTCTGGCGACTTTTGTTTGACTCTGTTAAAATCCTGACGGTTCCAGTACAAATTTGTAAGAAAACTCTCTACTTGTGGTAAAACTCTTAAAATACGTAATTAGAGTTTCCAGAACTGATTAAAAACTTGGAAGAACCCCTTGAAATAAAAGTATATAGATTCTTCCTACATTTCCTGCCGTTTGTAATCACAGACATTACCAATGGAAAGCCGTGAAATGACCAGCAAACTGATAATATTTACAACTCCGGGCACTTTAGGGAGCGTTTTCACTTGAATTTGCTTTCAAATATTAGGAATTCTTGTTTATACAGCTCAAAATTTGTGCAGAAAGCCTGTAAGTGAGGACTGTACTGCTTATGTTTACAATTGAGGCCGCATTACTCTGGCGACTTTTGTATGACTCTGTTAAAATCCGTACGGTTCCAGTACAAATTTGTAAGAACACTCTCTAGTTGTGGTAAAACTCTTAAAATACGCAATTAGAGTTTCCAGAAGTGATTAAAACCTTGGAAGAACCCCTTGAAATTAAAGTAAATAGATTCTTCCTACATTTCCTGCCGTTTGTAATCACAGACATTACCAGTGGAAAGCCGTGAAATGACCAGCAAACTGATAATATTTACAACTGTGGACACTTGAGGGAGCGATTTCACTTGAATTTGCTTTCAAATATTAGGAATTCTTGTTTATATAGCTCAAAATTTGTGTAGAAAGCCTGTAAGTGAGGACTGAACTGCTTATGTTTACAATTGAGGCGGCATTACTCTGGCGACTTTTGTTTGACTCTGTTAAAATCCTGACGGTTCCAGTACAAATTTGTAAGAAAAATCTCTAGGTGTGGTAAAACTCTTAAAATACGTAATTAGAGTTTCCAGAAATGATTAAAACCTTGGAAGAACCCCTTGAAATTAAAGTAAATAGATTCTTCCTACATTTCCTGCCGTTTGTAATCACAGACACTACCAATGGAAAGCCTTGAAATGACCAGCAAACTGATAATATTTAAAACTCCGGGCACTTTAGGGAGCGTTTTCACTTGAATTTGCTTTGAAATATTAGGAATTCTTGTTTATACGGCTTAAAATTTGTGTAGAAAGCCTGTAAGTGAGGACTGTACTGCTTATGTTTACAATTGAGGCCGCATTACTCTGGCGACTTTTGTATGACTGTTAAAATCCTGACGGTTCCAGTACATATTTGTAAGAAAACTCTCTAGTTGTGGTAAAACTCTTAAAATACGTAATTAGAGTTTCCAGAAATGATTAAAACCTTGGAAGAACCCGTTGAAATTAAAGTAAATAGATTCTTCCTACATTTTCTGCCGTTTGTAATCACAGACATTACCAGTGGAAAGCCGTGAAATGACCAGCAAACTGATAATATTTACAACTCTGAGCACTTTAGGGAGCGTTTTCACTTGAATTTGCTTTGAAATATTAGGAATTCTTGTTTATACAGCTCAAAATTTGTGTAGAAAGCCTGTAAGTGAGGACTGTACTGCTTATGTTTACAATTGAGGCCGCATTACTCTGGCGACTTTTGTATGACTCTGTTAAAATCCTGACGGTTCCAGTACAAATTTGTAAGAAAACTCTCTAGTTGTGGTAAAACTCTTAAAATACGCAATTAGAGTTTCCAGAAGTGATTAAAACCTTGGAAGAACCCCTTGAAATTAAAGTAAATAGATTCTTCCTACATTTCCTGCCGTTTGTAATCGCAGACATTACCAGTGGAAAGCCGTGAAATGACCAGCAAACTGATAATATTTACAACTCTGGGCACTTGAGGGAGCGTTTTCACTTGAATTTGCTTTCAAATATTAGGAATTCTTGTTTATACAGCTCAAAATTTGTGCAGAAAGCCTGTAAGTGAGTACTGAACTGCTTATGTTTACAATTGAGGCCGCATTACTCTGGCGACTTTTGTATGACTCTGTTAAAATCCTGACGGTTCCAGTACAAATTTGTAAGAAAACTCTCTAGGTGTGGTAAAACTCTTAAAATACGTAATTAGAGTTTCCAGAAATGATTAAAACCTTGGAAGAACCCCTTGAAATTAAAGTAAATAGATTCTTTCTACATTTCCTGCCGTTTGTAATCACAGACATTACCAGTGGAAAGCCGTGAAATGACCAGCAAAATGATAATATTTACAACTCCGGGCACTTGAGGGAGCGTTTTCACTTGAATTTGCTTTCAAATATTAGGAATTCTTGTTTATACAGCTCAAAATTTGTGTAGAAAGCCTGTAAGTGAGGACTGTACTGCTTATGTTTACAATTGAGGCCACATTACTCTGGCGACTTTTGTATGACTCTGTTAAAATCCTGACGGTTCCAGTACATATTTGTAAGAAAACTCTCTACTTGTGGTAAAACTCTTAAAATACGTAATTAGAGTTTCCAGAAGTGATTAAAAACTTGGAAGAACCCCTTGAAATTAAAGTATATAGATTCTTCCTACATTTCCTGCCATTTGTAATCACAGACATTACCAGTGGAAAGCCGTGAAATGACCAGCAAACTGATAATATTTACAACTCCGGGCACTTTAGGGAGCGTTTTCACTTGAATTTGCTTTCAAATATTAGGAATTCTTGTTTATACAGCTCAAAATTTGTGCAGAAAGCCTGTAAGTGAGGACTGTACTGCTTATGTTTACAATTGAGGCCACATTACTCTGGCGACTTTTGTATGACTCTGTTAAAATCATGACGGTTCCAGTACAAATTTGTAAGAAAACTCTCTACTTGTGGTAAAACTCTTAAAATACGTAATTAGAGTTTCCAGAACTGATTAAAAACTTGGAAGAACCCCTTGAAATAAAAGTATATAGATTCTTCCTACATTTCCTGCCGTTTGTAATCACAGACATTACCAGTGGAAAGCCGTGAAATGACCAGCAAACTGATAATATTTACAACTCCGGGCACTTTAGGGAGCGTTTTCACTTGAATTTGCTTTCAAATATTAGGAATTCTTGTTTATACAGCTCAAAATTTGTGCAGAAAGCCTGTAAGTGAGGACTGTACTGCTTATGTTTACAATTGAGGCCGCATTACTCTGGCGACTTTTGTATGACTCTGTTAAAATCCTTACGGTTCCAGTACAAATTTGTAAGAAAAATCTCTAGGTGTGGTAAAACTCTTAAAATACGTAATTAGAGTTTCCAGAAATGATTAAAACCTTGGAAGAACCCCTTGAAATTAAAGTAAATAGATTCTTCCTACATTTCCTGCCGTTTGTAATCACAGACACTACCAATGGAAAGCCTTGAAATGACCAGCAAACTGATAATATTTAAAACTCCGGGCACTTTAGGGAGCGTTTTCACTTGAATTTGCTTTGAAATATTAGGAATTCTTGTTTATACGGCTTAAAATTTGTGTAGAAAGCCTGTAAGTGAGGACTGTACTGCTTATGTTTACAATTGAGGCCGCATTACTCTGGCGACTTTTGTATGACTGTTAAAATCCTGACGGTTCCAGTACATATTTGTAAGAAAACTCTCTAGTTGTGGTAAAACTCTTAAAATACGTAATTAGAGTTTCCAGAAATGATTAAAACCTTGGAAGAACCCGTTGAAATTAAAGTAAATAGATTCTTCCTACATTTTCTGCCGTTTGTAATCACAGACATTACCAGTGGAAAGCCGTGAAATGACCAGCAAACTGATAATATTTACAACTCTGAGCACTTTAGGGAGCGTTTTCACTTGAATTTGCTTTGAAATATTAGGAATTCTTGTTTATACAGCTCAAAATTTGTGTAGAAAGCCTGTAAGTGAGGACTGTACTGCTTATGTTTACAATTGAGGCCGCATTACTCTGGCGACTTTTGTATGACTCTGTTAAAATCCTGACGGTTCCAGTACAAATTTGTAAGAAAACTCTCTAGTTGTGGTAAAACTCTTAAAATACGCAATTAGAGTTTCCAGAAGTGATTAAAACCTTGGAAGAACCCCTTGAAATTAAAGTAAATAGATTCTTCCTACATTTCCTGCCGTTTGTAATCGCAGACATTACCAGTGGAAAGCCGTGAAATGACCAGCAAACTGATAATATTTACAACTCTGGGCACTTGAGGGAGCGTTTTCACTTGAATTTGCTTTCAAATATTAGGAATTCTTGTTTATACAGCTCAAAATTTGTGCAGAAAGCCTGTAAGTGAGTACTGAACTGCTTATGTTTACAATTGAGGCCGCATTACTCTGGCGACTTTTGTATGACTCTGTTAAAATCCTGACGGTTCCAGTACAAATTTGTAAGAAAACTCTCTAGGTGTGGTAAAACTCTTAAAATACGTAATTAGAGTTTCCAGAAATGATTAAAACCTTGGAAGAACCCCTTGAAATTAAAGTAAATAGATTCTTTCTACATTTCCTGCCGTTTGTAATCACAGACATTACCAGTGGAAAGCCGTGAAATGACCAGCAAAATGATAATATTTACAACTCCGGGCACTTGAGGGAGCGTTTTCACTTGAATTTGCTTTCAAATATTAGGAATTCTTGTTTATACAGCTCAAAATTTGTGTAGAAAGCCTGTAAGTGAGGACTGTACTGCTTATGTTTACAATTGAGGCCACATTACTCTGGCGACTTTTGTATGACTCTGTTAAAATCCTGACGGTTCCAGTACATATTTGTAAGAAAACTCTCTACTTGTGGTAAAACTCTTAAAATACGTAATTAGAGTTTCCAGAAGTGATTAAAAACTTGGAAGAACCCCTTGAAATTAAAGTATATAGATTCTTCCTACATTTCCTGCCATTTGTAATCACAGACATTACCAGTGGAAAGCCGTGAAATGACCAGCAAACTGATAATATTTACAACTCCGGGCACTTTAGGGAGCGTTTTCACTTGAATTTGCTTTCAAATATTAGGAATTCTTGTTTATACAGCTCAAAATTTGTGCAGAAAGCCTGTAAGTGAGGACTGTACTGCTTATGTTTACAATTGAGGCCACATTACTCTGGCGACTTTTGTATGACTCTGTTAAAATCATGACGGTTCCAGTACAAATTTGTAAGAAAACTCTCTACTTGTGGTAAAACTCTTAAAATACGTAATTAGAGTTTCCAGAACTGATTAAAAACTTGGAAGAACCCCTTGAAATAAAAGTATATAGATTCTTCCTACATTTCCTGCCGTTTGTAATCACAGACATTACCAGTGGAAAGCCGTGAAATGACCAGCAAACTGATAATATTTACAACTCCGGGCACTTTAGGGAGCGTTTTCACTTGAATTTGCTTTCAAATATTAGGAATTCTTGTTTATACAGCTCAAAATTTGTGCAGAAAGCCTGTAAGTGAGGACTGTACTGCTTATGTTTACAATTGAGGCCGCATTACTCTGGCGACTTTTGTATGACTCTGTTAAAATCCTTACGGTTCCAGTACAAATTTGTAAGAAAACTCTCTAGTTGTGGTAAAACTCTTAAAATACGCAATTAGAGTTTCCAGAAGTGATTAAAACCTTGGAAGAACCCCTTGAAATTAAAGTAAATAGATTCTTCCTACATTTCCTGCATTTTGTAATCACAGACATTACCAGTGGAAAGCCGTGAAATGACCAGCAAACTGATAATATTTACAACTGTGGACACTTGAGGGAGCGTTTTCACTTGAATTTGCTTTCAAATATTAGGAATTCTTGTTTATATAGCTCAAAATTTGTGTAGAAAGCCTGTAAGTGAGGACTGAACTGCTTATGTTTACAATTGAGGCGGCATTACTCTGGCGACTTTTGTTTGACTCTGTTAAAATCCTGACGGTTCCAGTACAAATTTGTAAGAAAACTCTCTACTTGTGGTAAAACTCTTAAAATACGTAATTAGAGTTTCCAGAACTGATTAAAAACTTGGAAGAACCCCTTGAAATAAAAGTATATAGATTCTTCCTATATTTCCTGCCGTTTGTAATCACAGACATTACCAATGGAAAGCCGTGAAATGACCAGCAAACTGATAATATTTACAACTCCGGGCACTTTAGGGAGCGTTTTCACTTGAATTTGCTTTCAAATATTAGGAATTCTTGTTTATACAGCTCAAAATTTGTGCAGAAAGCCTGTAAGTGAGGACTGTACTGCTTATGTTTACAATTGAGGCCGCATTACTCTGGCGACTTTTGTATGACTCTGTTAAAATCCTTACGGTTCCAGTACAAATTTGTAAGAAAACTCTCTAGTTGTGGTAAAACTCTTAAAATACGCAATTAGAGTTTCCAGAAGTGATTAAAACCTTGGAAGAACCCCTTGAAATTAAAGTAAATAGATTCTTCCTACATTTCCTGCCGTTTGTAATCACAGACATTACCAGTGGAAAGCCGTGAAATGACCAGCAAACTGATAATATTTACAACTGTGGACACTTGAGGGAGCGATTTCACTTGAATTTGCTTTCAAATATTAGGAATTCTTGTTTATATAGCTCAAAATTTGTGTAGAAAGCCTGTAAGTGAGGACTGAACTGCTTATGTTTACAATTGAGGCGGCATTACTCTGGCGACTTTTGTTTGACTCTGTTAAAATCCTGACGGTTCCAGTACAAATTTGTAAGAAAAATCTCTAGGTGTGGTAAAACTCTTAAAATACGTAATTAGAGTTTCCAGAAATGATTAAAACCTTGGAAGAACCCCTTGAAATTAAAGTAAATAGATTCTTCCTACATTTCCTGCCGTTTGTAATCACAGACACTACCAATGGAAAGCCTTGAAATGACCAGCAAACTGATAATATTTAAAACTCCGGGCACTTTAGGGAGCGTTTTCACTTGAATTTGCTTTGAAATATTAGGAATTCTTGTTTATACGGCTTAAAATTTGTGTAGAAAGCCTGTAAGTGAGGACTGTACTGCTTATGTTTACAATTGAGGCCGCATTACTCTGGCGACTTTTGTATGACTGTTAAAATCCTGACGGTTCCAGTACAAATTTGTAAGAAAACTCTCTAGTTGTGGTAAAACTCTTAAAATACGTAATTAGAGTTTCCAGAAATGATTAAAACCTTGGAAGAACCCGTTGAAATTAAAGTAAATAGATTCTTCCTACATTTTCTGCCGTTTGTAATCACAGACATTACCAGTGGAAAGCCGTGAAATGACCAGCAAACTGATAATATTTACAACTCTGAGCACTTTAGGGAGCGTTTTCACTTGAATTTGCTTTGAAATATTAGGAATTCTTGTTTATACAGCTCAAAATTTGTGTAGAAAGCCTGTAAGTGAGGACTGTACTGCTTATGTTTACAATTGAGGCCGCATTACTCTGGCGACTTTTGTATGACTCTGTTAAAATCCTGACGGTTCCAGTACAAATTTGTAAGAAAACTCTCTAGTTGTGGTAAAACTCTTAAAATACGCAATTAGAGTTTCCAGAAGTGATTAAAACCTTGGAAGAACCCCTTGAAATTAAAGTAAATAGATTCTTCCTACATTTCCTGCCGTTTGTAATCGCAGACATTACCAGTGGAAAGCCGTGAAATGACCAGCAAACTGATAATATTTACAACTCTGGGCACTTGAGGGAGCGTTTTCACTTGAATTTGCTTTCAAATATTAGGAATTCTTGTTTATACAGCTCAAAATTTGTGCAGAAAGCCTGTAAGTGAGTACTGAACTGCTTATGTTTACAATTGAGGCCGCATTACTCTGGCGACTTTTGTATGACTCTGTTAAAATCCTGACGGTTCCAGTACAAATTTGTAAGAAAACTCTCTAGGTGTGGTAAAACTCTTAAAATACGTAATTAGAGTTTCCAGAAATGATTAAAACCTTGGAAGAACCCCTTGAAATTAAAGTAAATAGATTCTTTCTACATTTCCTGCCGTTTGTAATCACAGACATTACCAGTGGAAAGCCGTGAAATGACCAGCAAAATGATAATATTTACAACTCCGGGCACTTTAGGGAGCGTTTTCACTTGAATTTGCTTTCAAATATTAGGAATTCTTGTTTATATAGCTCAAAATTTGTGTAGAAAGCCTGTAAGTGAGGACTGAACTGCTTATGTTTACAATTGAGGCGGCATTACTCTGGCGACTTTTGTTTGACTCTGTTAAAATCCTGACGGTTCCAGTACAAATTTGTAAGAAAACTCTCTACTTGTGGTAAAACTCTTAAAATACGTAATTAGAGTTTCCAGAACTGATTAAAAACTTGGAAGAACCCCTTGAAATAAAAGTATATAGATTCTTCCTACATTTCCTGCCGTTTGTAATCACAGACATTACCAATGGAAAGCCGTGAAATGACCAGCAAACTGATAATATTTACAACTCCGGGCACTTTAGGGAGCGTTTTCACTTGAATTTGCTTTCAAATATTAGGAATTCTTGTTTATACAGCTCAAAATTTGTGCAGAAAGCCTGTAAGTGAGGACTGTACTGCTTATGTTTACAATTGAGGCCGCATTACTCTGGCGACTTTTGTATGACTCTGTTAAAATCCGTACGGTTCCAGTACAAATTTGTAAGAACACTCTCTAGTTGTGGTAAAACTCTTAAAATACGCAATTAGAGTTTCCAGAAGTGATTAAAACCTTGGAAGAACCCCTTGAAATTAAAGTAAATAGATTCTTCCTACATTTCCTGCCGTTTGTAATCACAGACATTACCAGTGGAAAGCCGTGAAATGACCAGCAAACTGATAATATTTACAACTGTGGACACTTGAGGGAGCGATTTCACTTGAATTTGCTTTCAAATATTAGGAATTCTTGTTTATATAGCTCAAAATTTGTGTAGAAAGCCTGTAAGTGAGGACTGAACTGCTTATGTTTACAATTGAGGCGGCATTACTCTGGCGACTTTTGTTTGACTCTGTTAAAATCCTGACGGTTCCAGTACAAATTTGTAAGAAAAATCTCTAGGTGTGGTAAAACTCTTAAAATACGTAATTAGAGTTTCCAGAAATGATTAAAACCTTGGAAGAACCCCTTGAAATTAAAGTAAATAGATTCTTCCTACATTTCCTGCCGTTTGTAATCACAGACACTACCAATGGAAAGCCTTGAAATGACCAGCAAACTGATAATATTTAAAACTCCGGGCACTTTAGGGAGCGTTTTCACTTGAATTTGCTTTGAAATATTAGGAATTCTTGTTTATACGGCTTAAAATTTGTGTAGAAAGCCTGTAAGTGAGGACTGTACTGCTTATGTTTACAATTGAGGCCGCATTACTCTGGCGACTTTTGTATGACTGTTAAAATCCTGACGGTTCCAGTACATATTTGTAAGAAAACTCTCTAGTTGTGGTAAAACTCTTAAAATACGTAATTAGAGTTTCCAGAAATGATTAAAACCTTGGAAGAACCCGTTGAAATTAAAGTAAATAGATTCTTCCTACATTTTCTGCCGTTTGTAATCACAGACATTACCAGTGGAAAGCCGTGAAATGACCAGCAAACTGATAATATTTACAACTCTGAGCACTTTAGGGAGCGTTTTCACTTGAATTTGCTTTGAAATATTAGGAATTCTTGTTTATACAGCTCAAAATTTGTGTAGAAAGCCTGTAAGTGAGGACTGTACTGCTTATGTTTACAATTGAGGCCGCATTACTCTGGCGACTTTTGTATGACTCTGTTAAAATCCTGACGGTTCCAGTACAAATTTGTAAGAAAACTCTCTAGTTGTGGTAAAACTCTTAAAATACGCAATTAGAGTTTCCAGAAGTGATTAAAACCTTGGAAGAACCCCTTGAAATTAAAGTAAATAGATTCTTCCTACATTTCCTGCCGTTTGTAATCGCAGACATTACCAGTGGAAAGCCGTGAAATGACCAGCAAACTGATAATATTTACAACTCTGGGCACTTGAGGGAGCGTTTTCACTTGAATTTGCTTTCAAATATTAGGAATTCTTGTTTATACAGCTCAAAATTTGTGCAGAAAGCCTGTAAGTGAGTACTGAACTGCTTATGTTTACAATTGAGGCCGCATTACTCTGGCGACTTTTGTATGACTCTGTTAAAATCCTGACGGTTCCAGTACAAATTTGTAAGAAAACTCTCTAGGTGTGGTAAAACTCTTAAAATACGTAATTAGAGTTTCCAGAAATGATTAAAACCTTGGAAGAACCCCTTGAAATTAAAGTAAATAGATTCTTTCTACATTTCCTGCCGTTTGTAATCACAGACATTACCAGTGGAAAGCCGTGAAATGACCAGCAAAATGATAATATTTACAACTCCGGGCACTTGAGGGAGCGTTTTCACTTGAATTTGCTTTCAAATATTAGGAATTCTTGTTTATACAGCTCAAAATTTGTGTAGAAAGCCTGTAAGTGAGGACTGTACTGCTTATGTTTACAATTGAGGCCACATTACTCTGGCGACTTTTGTATGACTCTGTTAAAATCCTGACGGTTCCAGTACATATTTGTAAGAAAACTCTCTACTTGTGGTAAAACTCTTAAAATACGTAATTAGAGTTTCCAGAAGTGATTAAAAACTTGGAAGAACCCCTTGAAATTAAAGTATATAGATTCTTCCTACATTTCCTGCCATTTGTAATCACAGACATTACCAGTGGAAAGCCGTGAAATGACCAGCAAACTGATAATATTTACAACTCCGGGCACTTTAGGGAGCGTTTTCACTTGAATTTGCTTTCAAATATTAGGAATTCTTGTTTATACAGCTCAAAATTTGTGCAGAAAGCCTGTAAGTGAGGACTGTACTGCTTATGTTTACAATTGAGGCCACATTACTCTGGCGACTTTTGTATGACTCTGTTAAAATCATGACGGTTCCAGTACAAATTTGTAAGAAAACTCTCTACTTGTGGTAAAACTCTTAAAATACGTAATTAGAGTTTCCAGAACTGATTAAAAACTTGGAAGAACCCCTTGAAATAAAAGTATATAGATTCTTCCTACATTTCCTGCCGTTTGTAATCACAGACATTACCAGTGGAAAGCCGTGAAATGACCAGCAAACTGATAATATTTACAACTCCGGGCACTTTAGGGAGCGTTTTCACTTGAATTTGCTTTCAAATATTAGGAATTCTTGTTTATACAGCTCAAAATTTGTGCAGAAAGCCTGTAAGTGAGGACTGTACTGCTTATGTTTACAATTGAGGCCGCATTACTCTGGCGACTTTTGTATGACTCTGTTAAAATCCTTACGGTTCCAGTACAAATTTGTAAGAAAACTCTCTAGTTGTGGTAAAACTCTTAAAATACGCAATTAGAGTTTCCAGAAGTGATTAAAACCTTGGAAGAACCCCTTGAAATTAAAGTAAATAGATTCTTCCTACATTTCCTGCATTTTGTAATCACAGACATTACCAGTGGAAAGCCGTGAAATGACCAGCAAACTGATAATATTTACAACTGTGGACACTTGAGGGAGCGTTTTCACTTGAATTTGCTTTCAAATATTAGGAATTCTTGTTTATATAGCTCAAAATTTGTGTAGAAAGCCTGTAAGTGAGGACTGAACTGCTTATGTTTACAATTGAGGCGGCATTACTCTGGCGACTTTTGTTTGACTCTGTTAAAATCCTGACGGTTCCAGTACAAATTTGTAAGAAAACTCTCTACTTGTGGTAAAACTCTTAAAATACGTAATTAGAGTTTCCAGAACTGATTAAAAACTTGGAAGAACCCCTTGAAATAAAAGTATATAGATTCTTCCTACATTTCCTGCCGTTTGTAATCACAGACATTACCAATGGAAAGCCGTGAAATGACCAGCAAACTGATAATATTTACAACTCCGGGCACTTTAGGGAGCGTTTTCACTTGAATTTGCTTTCAAATATTAGGAATTCTTGTTTATACAGCTCAAAATTTGTGCAGAAAGCCTGTAAGTGAGGACTGTACTGCTTATGTTTACAATTGAGGCCGCATTACTCTGGCGACTTTTGTATGACTCTGTTAAAATCCTTACGGTTCCAGTACAAATTTGTAAGAAAACTCTCTAGTTGTGGTAAAACTCTTAAAATACGCAATTAGAGTTTCCAGAAGTGATTAAAACCTTGGAAGAACCCCTTGAAATTAAAGTAAATAGATTCTTCCTACATTTCCTGCCGTTTGTAATCACAGACATTACCAGTGGAAAGCCGTGAAATGACCAGCAAACTGATAATATTTACAACTGTGGACACTTGAGGGAGCGTTTTCACTTGAATTTGCTTTCAAATATTAGGAATTCTTGTTTATATAGCTCAAAATTTGTGTAGAAAGCCTGTAAGTGAGGACTGAACTGCTTATGTTTACAATTGAGGCGGCATTACTCTGGCGACTTTTGTTTGACTCTGTTAAAATCCTGACGGTTCCAGTACAAATTTGTAAGAAAACTCTCTACTTGTGGTAAAACTCTTAAAATACGTAATTAGAGTTTCCAGAACTGATTAAAAACTTGGAAGAACCCCTTGAAATAAAAGTATATAGATTCTTCCTACATTTCCTGCCGTTTGTAATCACAGACATTACCAATGGAAAGCCGTGAAATGACCAGCAAACTGATAATATTTACAACTCCGGGCACTTTAGGGAGCGTTTTCACTTGAATTTGCTTTCAAATATTAGGAATTCTTGTTTATACAGCTCAAAATTTGTGCAGAAAGCCTGTAAGTGAGGACTGTACTGCTTATGTTTACAATTGAGGCCGCATTACTCTGGCGACTTTTGTATGACTCTGTTAAAATCCGTACGGTTCCAGTACAAATTTGTAAGAACACTCTCTAGTTGTGGTAAAACTCTTAAAATACGCAATTAGAGTTTCCAGAAGTGATTAAAACCTTGGAAGAACCCCTTGAAATTAAAGTAAATAGATTCTTCCTACATTTCCTGCCGTTTGTAATCACAGACATTACCAGTGGAAAGCCGTGAAATGACCAGCAAACTGATAATATTTACAACTGTGGACACTTGAGGGAGCGATTTCACTTGAATTTGCTTTCAAATATTAGGAATTCTTGTTTATATAGCTCAAAATTTGTGTAGAAAGCCTGTAAGTGAGGACTGAACTGCTTATGTTTACAATTGAGGCGGCATTACTCTGGCGACTTTTGTTTGACTCTGTTAAAATCCTGACGGTTCCAGTACAAATTTGTAAGAAAAATCTCTAGGTGTGGTAAAACTCTTAAAATACGTAATTAGAGTTTCCAGAAATGATTAAAACCTTGGAAGAACCCCTTGAAATTAAAGTAAATAGATTCTTCCTACATTTCCTGCCGTTTGTAATCACAGACACTACCAAT